>NC_134360.1:135412403-135779903 GCF_048569485.1 Anomaloglossus baeobatrachus | reverse complement strand
TACTATTCGTGCGAGCAGCAAATACTCGTTACATTGTGAGATTTTCCCCATTAACTTGCATTGCACACACTATTTGGAATGAACATGGGTGTATTAGACAGTTCTCGTTATGAGTATAGCAAGTACAAATAGTTAGGTACTCGCTCAAATCAAGATATATGTATTACTTACTGTCATGTAGAAACTTCTCAGCATATGATGTAGGAAATGAATGCAAAGGTTAATGTATCGCCTCTCATTCAATCCTGCACTAAACGTCTGTTATAGACTACAAAGTAAGCATACATCACGACACAGTCCACACACCCCGGATACACAGCACGCTGCCACCACGTGTCAAACACATGGGGTGATGAGTCCCTGATATACCGTGTTTCCCTAAAAATAAGACCTACCCACAAAAAAATAAGCCCTAGCATGATTTTTCAGGATCTTGGGAGTATGCTTGAAATATTACCCCTACTCCAAAAATAAGCCTTGGTTACAGGTCAGTAAAAAAAGTGGTGTCCGCCAGGCAGCTACCCATATGCGTGTAAATAGAGTACAGCCAGACAGGTACAATAGATACTTCATTAAGGAATGCGAACACCCCCAAACTTCACTTTCAAATGACCCTACAATAGTAAGGGTTGGCTAATTCTGGGTTCTCCCACACAGATCAGGTAAGTACTCTGGCTATGCTTTTGAAAACGATTTGCTATCTTCTTATAGCCGTCTCCTGCTTTGTGGGCTTCCACCATTTTCATTTTCAGAGTACTAAGCAGCTGCTTAGAGGAACCCATGGCTGCTGTTTTTTGGCACAAGGTCAGAGAAGGCTAGTTTTTTATAAAGCTGTGAAATTTCCATCACCTGCCTTTCCTAATGATGATAGTGAACAAATTGTAATCCTAACAGGCTAAATATGGTCTGAAACTTTGGTCAAAGTTATCTGAGCATACAAATGTCCAAGGGTGCCCAAACTTTTGAATCAACCTATTTTGTTTTTTATAATTTTTCAAATGTAAAAGATGTAAATTGTTCTTTTATTCTATAAACTACTAACATGTCTCCAAGCTTCCAAGCAATACATTTTGTATTTATTTTCTGAAAATGAGAAATGGTCAAAATAACAAAACAATGGATTGCTTTCAGACTAAATAATACAAAGAAAACAAGTTTATAATCATTTAGGAACAACAATACTAATGTTTTAACTCAGGAAGAGTTCAGAAATCAATATTTTGTAGAATAACCATGATTTTTAGTCAGAGCTTTCATGCGTCTTGGCATGCTTTCCACCAGTCTTTCACACTGCTTTTGGGTGACCTTATGCCACTTCAGGTGCAAAAATGTAAGCAGTTTTTCTTTGTTTGATGGCTTGTGACTATCCATCTTCCTCTTGATTACATTCCAGAGGTTTTCAATGGGGTTCAGGTCTGGAGATTGGGCTGGCCATGACAGGGTTTTGATGTGGTGGTCCTTCATCCACACATTGATTGACCTAGCTGTGTGGCATGGGGCATTTTCCTGCTGGAGAAACCAGTCCTCAGCGTTCAGGAACATTGTCTGAGCCAAAGGAAGCAACTGTTTTTCCAGGATAACCTTGTATGCGGCTTGATTCATATGTCCTTCACAGAGCTTAATCTGCCCAATTCCAGCCTTGCTGAAGTATCCCCAGATCATCACCGATCCTCCACCAAATTTCACAATGGGTGGAAGACTGTAGCTTGTATGTCTCACCAGGTCTCCAACTAACCATTAAATGACCAGGTGTTGGGCAAAGCTGAAAATTTGACTCATCAGAGATTACCTTACTCTAGAAATTGGGCAGATTAAACATTGCAAAGGACGTATGAATCAAGACGCATACAAGGTTATCCTGGAAAAACAGTTGCTTTCTTCTGCTCAGGCAATGTTTCCCAAATCTGAGGACTGTTTTTTTCCAGCAGGACAATGTGCCATGCCACACAGATAGGTCAAACAAAGTGTGGATAAAGGACCACCATCAAAATCCTGCCATGGCTAGCCCAATCTCCCAATTCTGTGCTGAGAATCAAAAATACCGCGGAGTGCTACATCATTTATTTAAATTATTCATTTAAAAAAACGCAGCCTGCAGCCGCCCTGGAAGTGGAGCATTGTTTCTTTTTTGCCATTTCGAGGCACTTTACCTAGCTCATCCAGTGGCCTTGATGGCAGTGGCACGCTGGGTAAAGAAGATAAAAACAGCTTTGTGTTCTCAGCTGGTACTAAGCCCGAAATTCATGGTGTCACGCCAAATTACACTTGGCCACCATGAATTTCTAGTAAACAGTAAAAAAAAAAACACAACATATAGAAAACATTTTTTTATTAGAAGTAAAACAAAAAAAACATTTAGAGACTCCATCTTTGTTATGAAAAAATTCTTAGTCCGCCGTAGTCCACAGGTAGAGCATCATCAGCTCTGCTTCATCGCTCTGTAAAGATAAGCATCTCTACAGAGCGAAAAGCAGAGAGAGCCATGTCAGTTCCGCTTCATCACTCTGTACAGAGCGAGAAGCAGGCTGACAGTGAGGGTATGATTCCACTTGCGTCTCGCATTGCATCACCCGCACGGCCTGACACTGTCCAGACAGGGGCGGCTCAGCTGCATGGAAATACATGCAGCCAACCTCCACCTGTTGGGAGAGTGTACTCTCCGGATGATGTGATGCAAGACTTGCACAGTAACAGTCAAAGTTCAATCGAGTCCATGGCAGCCATGGACTCGAGTGAACCCTGACGTCACCACGAACACGGCCAAAAACAGCTGAAGACTGCCGAGTAACGAGCAGTGCAGTGAATATCACCGGAAGTTAACAGGACTTTCCATGACGTCATAGCCATGTGATCAGTCTGTAAGGCAATGTCTGTACAACATTCACACCAGACTGGTCACATGGCTATGACGTCATGGAAGGTCTTGTAGTCAGTGATGATTACCCGGAGGCACAGCAATGATCAGACGCGGAAGCAGAACTGGACCTAAACTGTAACACGAGCTTCCCAGGAAAGATCGTGTGTGGGATCATGTGTATGAACACTATGTGTTCGGTACAGACCCCGAACTTTACAGTTCGGGTTCACCCATCACTAGTGCTGAGCTATATGTGAATATCTTCCGACAAGACGAGTTTTTTTCGTACACTCGAGTACTATGGTTATGAAAAGGACGACATAGTGTTGAAGCCAGACAAAGACAAGAAGCATATGTTGAGATTGGTGAAGAAATGGTTAAATGACAATAAAGTAGAGGTGCTAGATAAGATCCAACAGTGCCTAGATCTCAACCCAATCAAACACTTGTGGGTACAGTTGAAGAAATAGATACCCAAGTGACTATGCCAATATGTACCAACACTGGGAACATAACCTGGGATCAGAGTTTGGTCAAGACATGCTTGAATCTGATTGAGAGCATGCTTAGAAAGATTTAGGCAGAGTTGAAAGCCAAATATGGATTTACAAAATACTAACAAAATAATAAAAATTAAAATTGACATTTAATTTTTTATTTATAACTGTAATTTTTATTGAGGTTTATAAAGTTCACCATCAGCATAAACATGAAAACAAAACATTTACATTAAGAAAAAGTAGATCAGTGGATTAAAAGAGCATTAAAACTTATCATTAGGACTGAACGATCCTCCAGTGGCCCCTAAGGCCTTGTGCGCACCTTGCGTTTTTACCCGCGATTTTTTTACGTTTTTGCTAGCAGGAATTTCTTGAGAAAATGGTTGTAACCTTTCTGAAGACATTCCCCAGCAAGATCTATGGAAACAAAAATAACTGTGCGCACACTGCGTTTTTTTTCTCAAGAACATTCTTTCTGCAGAATTTCTTGAGAAAAAGAATGACAATGTCACTTCTATTCTGCAGGTACCTGCGTTATGTGCCATTAGATAATGGTAAAAAAACGCTGGGACCAACCTGCGGGAAAACGCATCAAAAACGCATATGTTTTTCGGTGCGCTATTGGTGCGTTTTTAGAACAAAAGTGCGCTAATGTTTCAGACGCTCAAGAAATTTCTTGAGAAAAATCCTTTTTCTAGTGCGCAAAGGGCCTAAGACATATTGGGAACATAGTAATAATATTGAATGTGTAAACTCTCATATGCAAGTTAGCCATGGAACCTCTATAAACACAACCCATTTCACCTTATTCATACAAGATTTCCTTGTTAACAATACTCACACAAAAGACAGACGACTAACACACTTTTGAGTGTGGGGGAGACTACCTGAAATGAATATCTTAGTTGTTATGTTGAGCCCAGAAATAATGCCAAGTAGATCAAATGAATTCAAAGCGATCAAGCTTTTCATTCAGTAAAGCTGTCATGTATTCCATTATGCAAATGTCAGAGATTCTGCTTAGCAGGTCCTGAGAGGAGGGTGGTTTAGCCATTTTTCACTGGAGAGCAATCAAGCACTTGGCCGCAGTTAATATATGCAATAATAGTTTGAACGAGTTCTTTCCCACACCTCTAGGAGTGGTGTTGAGAAGATAGATTGGTTCAGCCCTAGGTCCGCGTACAGTACTTTTTCAATGAAGGATTTCACTGAATCCAAAAATCCAGTCACCCTAGCACAAGTCCAAAAAATATGAAATTTAGATCACCAACACACATCTGGGAACTGAGGATTAAGTTTACATAAAAGCTCTGGGATATGGTACCAGAACATCAAGATCTTATATTGATTCTTCATGCACAGAGTGCATATGGATAATTTAGCAACTTTTTCTGAAATTTGCTGCCAACATTGGAGAGACAACTCTCTTCCATTGGATAGACTCCCATTTAACCACATAAGATGTTTTTTTTTCAGGGGTTCAATCTGAGAGGAGTTTATGATACTACAGATATGAGATATCAGCCTCCTAGTTGACTGGCCCATTCTTTACAGCTACTCAAACTCAGTCGGCTTAGAGACCCCCACTTTACCGTATAGTGTCAACGCTAAGGCTATGTGCCCATGGGGAAAGTGTCCTGCGAATATATCCGCACGACATTCCGCAGGTGCTCCCAGAAAACAGCACCACAACTTCTGTCTGTTTCCATGCTGCGGAATGTCGTGCGGATATGCTGCGGGCATTTTGCATTGAGGATACAGTGCCATGGCTTCGGCACTGCATCCTCAATGCAGAACAAGTGCTGCCGTGATCGGGGAAGTTTATACTTACCTCCATCATTCAGCACCTCGCTTTCCGGCGGCCGGGTCACTGTCAGGCAGCGTCTGGTTTCACTGTGCTAGAGGTGGGCGGGCCTGAACTAGCTCCGGCTGTCACATGACCGGATCTCGTGCAAGCTCCGCCCACCTCTTCCTTCCTGTACCTGGCTGGATCCACCATGCTGCTGCCGCTGCCGCTACACCGGACGGAGAAGTGACTCGGGTCTCTATCAAGGCAGGTAAGTATATGGGACCCTGCGGAGAAATCCGCTACAATAATTGACATGCTGCAGATTTTTCCGCACGGAAATCCGCACGATTTCCGCTGCGGAAAAATCCGCAGCATGGGCACAGTATTTCCCAAATGCCATAGAAATGGCTGGGGAGTAGCTGTGCTGCAGATTTTCGGAAAATCCGCGGCTTTTCCGCGAGAAATCCGCGGCAAAATCCGCGCATTTTCCGCAGCGTGGGCACATAGCCTAAGTGTTTAATCTGCACAAACATTTAAAAATTCTCAGTTAGGTATGGAGAAGTTTGTTTTGATGAAGTCAAATGAATGTAGATCTAGTGAGTACCTGTCCACAATGTCCGCATATCTAAAGAGTCCTTCCGAAATCCACAGGTGAACCATCGCTGGAACCATACTATTTGGGATTAAAGGCTATACGCCGTGTGCAGAATTCTTAAGCAAGTTGTATTTTAGAGGATTTTTTTTTTTTTATTGATCAACAACTATGTTCTCAATCAACCCAAAAGACTCAAATATCAAAGCTTAATATTTTTGGAAGTTGGAGTGGGGTTGTTTTTAGATTTGGCTATCTTAGGAGGATATCTGTTTGTGCAGGTAACTATTACTGTGCAGAATTATTAGGCAACTTAAAAAAAACCAAATATATTCCCAGCTCACTTGTTTATTTTCACCGGGTAAAATAATATAACTGCACAAAATTTAGAAATAAACATTTCTGACATGCAAAAACAAAACCCAAAAGAATTAGTGACCAATATAGCCACCTTTCTTTATGATGACACTCAACAGCTTACCATCCATAGATTCTGTCAGTTGCTTGATCTGTTTACGATCAACATTGCGTGCAGCAGCCACCACAACCTCCCAGACACTGGTCAGAGAAGTGTACTGTTTTCCCTACCTGTAGTTCTCACATTTTATGAGGGACCACAGGTTCTCTATGGGGTTCAGATCAGGTGAACAAGGGGACCATGTCATTATTTTTTTTTCATCCTTTAGACCTTTACTGGCTAGCCATGCTGTGGAGTAGTTGGATGAAAGTTATGGAGCATTGTCCTGCATGAAAATCATGTTTTTCTTGAACGATACCAACTTCTTCCTGTATGACTGCTTGAAGAAGTTGTATTCCAGAAACTTGCAGTAGGTCTGGGAGTTGAGCTTCACTCCATCCACAACCCGAAAAGGTCCCACAAGTTCATCTTTAATGATACTGGCCCATACCAGTACCCACCCTCACCTTGCTGGCATATGAGTCGGAGTGGAGCTCTCTGCCCTTTACTGATCCAGCTGTAAGACCTGTTAACATTTATATATATATAGGTTAAAAGACTGTTTGGTGGACTTCCTTGTGTTATGCTGCCACCTGCTGTCAAAACAGAGAACAGCGGGCAAAAAGTCCTACTGCTCGAGTGACTGGTTCAATCTGGAACAGGAGGAGGAGTCTACTTGTAGCTGGTTTTTTTCTACCCTGAGCCGTTCACGGAGGGCACCTTTGATCTTGGGGTTATGTAACCCACGGAGGAATTGATCTTGTAGGGTACGGTCAGCATAACCGGGGGTTTGTGCTAGCTCTGGCTCTGCTGTAAGCATTTGTCTCATTATTCTCTGGAGTGCATTTGCATACTGTGGCAGACCTTCTTCTTCACCCTGCAGCCTGTAGAACAGTTGCGCCTGTAAATCTCCTGCTTCTGGTTTCCCGCCATACACTCTCTCAAGAATCTTCACCACCTGCTCTAACGTCTTTCGTTCACTCTCAGGGCGCAATAAAATGGTCTCTTGAGCATGGCCTTCAAGGGCAATCAGCAATATCTCCCCTTGATTTTCTGCAGTCACTCCTGCTACTCTCAACATGCCCCTCACTCTTTGCGCCCAGTCATGGAGAGGTACATTGCTGCCAGAAAATTTTGGTATATGGGTCAGCATAGCCCCCAGGGACAGTTGCCTTGCTGGTATTCCCCCATCAGGTTGTATTAGAACACCTCCATCAGCAACACCCCCCTGTCCGTCCATGGTTCCGTACCAGCCTGCGTATCCTGCCGACTACGCCAAATGTAATAACCTGCAGGTAACAGGATACGCAAGGACTGCACGGAACCACGGGGGTTAATCAATGCAAATTTAATAATGTATTGCACAACACAGGTGGAGGAAAAGTGAGGGAAGGGAGCACAGCAGTAGAGATAATGCAATATACATACAACTACTTTGAATAAATTGTCAAAGATAGGAAGCCTCAGATTGTACTCCCAAAAGCAAAACACAGAAATCCTTATTAAACAAAAAAACGCAGAGTCCTTGTTATCTTACTTGTATAACACAGTGCAGAGGCTTTTCCTATCTGTCCCTAACTAAAAGTAGTGTGCACACTTAACTGCAGGTTTCAGCGTGGGGTACCTCGTCACCGTTGGGGCCCGTATTCCACTGGCAGACACCTCTAAAGTTCAGTCTTTGTCCCGGATCTGTAACTCGCACGTGCTGCCTGGCTCCTCGCTCTCCACATCCAGCCTCTTTGGATCGGTAATTTGCACGTGCTGTCTGGCCCCTCGCTCCACATCCAGCCTCTTTGGATCTGTGTCTTGGGGGGGGGACACCACGCAACACTCTAAGGTACTTGGACCTCGGAAAACAAAAACAGGGCAGACTGAGGCCTTCTATCTTACAGCCCACTCGAGCACACTCCACTCTGCAAAAAAACAGCTACAAGTAGACTCCTCCTCCTGTTCCAGATTGAACCAGTCACTCGAGCAGTAGGACTTTTTGCCCGCTGTTCTCTGTTTTGACAGCAGGTGGCAGCATAACACAAGGAAGTCCACCAAACAGTCTTTTAACCTATATATATATATATATAAATGTTAACAGGTCTTACACAGCCTCTGGCCCATCCATCTGGCCCATCAAGAGTCACTCTCATTTTGATCAGTACATAAAACCTTTGAAAAATCAGACTTAAGATATTTCTTTGCCCAGTCTTGACGTTTTATCTTATGTTTCTTGTTCAAAGGTGGTCGTTTTTCAGCCTTCCTTAGCTTGGCTATGTCCCTGAGTATGGCACACCTTGTGCTTTTTGATACTCTAGTAACGTTGCAGCTCTGAAATATGGCCAAACTGGTGGCAAATGGCATCTTGGCAGCTTCACGCTTGATTTTCCCAAATTCATGGGCAGTTATTTTGTGCCTTTTCTGCCCAAAACGCTTCTTGCGACCCTGTTGGCTATTTGCTATGAAACACTTGATTGTTCGGTGATCACGCTTCAAAGGTTTGGTAATTTCAAGACTGCTGCCATCCCTCTGCAAGACATCTCACAATTTTGGACTTTTCAAATCTCTCTTCTGACCCATTTTGCCAAAGGAAAAGAAGTTGCCTAATAATTAAGCACACCTTATATAGGGTGTTTATGTCATTACACCACACCCCTCCTCATTACAGAGATGCACATCACCTGATTTACTTAATTGGTAGTTGGCTCTCAAGCCTATACAGCATGGGTCCCCAATTCCAGTCCTCGAGGGCAGCCAACAGTGCATGTTTTCAGGATTTCCTTAGTATTGCACATGTGATAATTTAATCACCTGCACAGTTGATGATTCCAACACCCATGCAATGCTAAGGAAATCCTGAAAACATGCACTGTTGGCGGCCCTCGAGGACTGGAGTTGGGGAACCCTGCTATACAGCTTGGAGTAGGACAACATGTATAAAAAGTATCATGTGATCAAAATACTCATTTGTCTAAGAATTCTGCACACAGTGTAGATATATGAAGGATATGATTGAGACCTAAGTATAAAAAATCAAAGCGCTTTGTGAAAGTGAGCCAAATTTCTCTTCTAAATTGCATAGGCCCCAGGAGACGGAATGATAACTTAATAGGCCTAGAGGACCACAGAAGAGAGAGAGAGTTTGTATGGACCAGGGCCATTCACAATTTTTCCATTTCTGTCCATTTGTTATGCCCATAATGTTGCCCATGCGGATATCCTTCTTAACACTAGAAGTCCCAGAGGAGGGGTCATTTAACATTTCTACCTTTTGGAACTCAGAGAACGGGTCGAATGACCTGAAGGATTTTAGCTAACATCCTATAATCACCGTCTTTTGTTCTGTAATTAAGGCCATTACTGTCGCACCACAGGAGGTTGTTGTAGTTCTATTCAGTTTGGAATAAGGGTCATTTGACCCTCT
Organism: Anomaloglossus baeobatrachus; assembly: GCF_048569485.1. Taxonomy (NCBI): domain Eukaryota; kingdom Metazoa; phylum Chordata; class Amphibia; order Anura; family Aromobatidae; genus Anomaloglossus; species Anomaloglossus baeobatrachus. The sequence continues at coordinate 135,770,296 of NC_134360.1, read as the reverse complement.
TTCGGGACTTCAGGGGGGAGCTTGACATTTCTGGGACTTCTAGTGTTAATTGGACTGCCCAATATTTAACAATGTGTGGGACCGAAATGCCCCCCTGCAATCTATGAGAATTGAGAATTTTTTTTTAAATTCTACGTCGCTTGTCATTCCAGATGAATCTCATTATAGCAGCCTGCAGACATTTAAGTTCCCCCGAAGAGAGTGTAACAGGGAGAGTTTCAAAATAGTAAATTATCTTAGTGAGTAAGGACATTTTCATATTTACGACCCATTAATGAGCTTATCAGTAGACTCTTCAGTTTTCCAAATAAGGAGGGAAAGTTGTTTATGTACAAATTATCATAAGAGGAAGATAAGTTTACCCCTAAATATTTAATGGCCTTCGTCTTCCAATGGAATTTATAATTTGATATTAATTGCTGTGGAGTATTCAGGGGTAGCTCTTTAGTCTTAGAGGCATTTATTTTATACCCCGACAAGTGCCCATATTCCTTTAGCATGTTCATAAGGTTGGGGGTAGTTATTTGAGGTTTAGCAAAGGTTAATAGGACATACCGTAATCCACAATTTTAAATATGTCTTTAATTTTCACTCCTGAAAAGTTGGGGTCCTTAGCCTGAATAGTACCCTGTGCAAAACTGCCCTTTGGTGCCCCCACCCTACTAATTGTTTTACCCAGTTTCCCAGGAAACAAACAAGGACAGGAGGCAATTTTTTTTATATACTATGAAAAGTGATCTCTTCAAATCTATATATATAATTGCCTTATTTTGTCTGTCTGTCTGTCTTGCTCCAAAATTGTGTCCTTACCGTGACATGTCCTTACGGTGACAAACAGCGGATTGGCCGCTGGCCTCGCTATGGCCCCGCCCCCCGCACGGATTGGCCGCTCGGCTTCACAGATTCGCCATGGCCCCGCACCCCCGCACGGATTGGACGCTCGCCTCGGCTCCCCCCCCGCACGGATTGGCCGCTCGCCTCGCCTCGGCTCCGCCCCCCCGCACGGATTGGCCGCTCGCCCAGGCTCCACCCCCCCCACACGGAATGGCCTCTCGCCCCGAGGTGAGCGCATCAAGGTCCTGCAGTGGCGGACACACACACACACACACACACACACACACACACAGACACACATCAGATCACACTCCCTCTCACACACACATCAGATCGCATCCACGTCCTGCAGCGGCGGAACACACACACACGCACACACATAAGAACAGACACACACACATCAGATCACACACCTCACACACACATCAGATCGCATCCACATACTGACAACATCCCGTGATATCGCTTGCTTCTCGGCGGCGATCCTGTGCGTCTTCCAGGACCTGCTGGAGGATCACATGGCCGGAAGCATGTGGTATCTCCGGATGTTGTGATTGTGTCAGCGCGTATGTGCGATATCGTCAGTGTGTGTGTGTGTGTGTATGTGTCTGCGATCGGATCTGTGAGTGTCGGCAGAGGAGCATGGCGTGCAGCACAGCTGCTGGGACCGCATACCGGTGGGCACAGGGAGAAGTGGGGTGTGTGTGAGTGTATGCGATCAGATGTGTGCGTGTTTACTGTCTGATGTGTGACTGTTAAGCACGATGGGGGGTGCGCAGCATGGGGGATGGAGCACGATGGGGGGTGCGCACCATGGGGGATGGAGCACGATGGGGGGTGCGCAGCATGGGGGATGGAGCACGATGGGGAGTGCGCAGCATGAGGGATGGAGCACGATGGGGAGTGTGCAGCATGGGGGATGGAGCACGATGGGGGGTGCGCAGCATGGGGGATGGAGCACGATGGGGGGTGCGCAGCATGGGTGATGGAGCACGTTTGGGAGTGCGCAGCATGGGGGATAGAGCAAGATGGGGAGTGCGCAGCATGGGGGATGGAGCACGTTTGGGAGTGTGCAGCATGGGGGATGGAGCACGATGGGGGGTGCGCAGCATGGGGGATGGAGCACGATGGGGGGTGCGCAGCATGGGGGATGGAGTACGATGGGGAGTGCGCAGCATGGGGGATAGAGCACGATGGGGAGTGCGCAGCATGGGGGATGGAGCACGATGGGGAATGCGCAGCATGGGGGATGGAGCACGATGGGGAATGCGCAGCATGGGGGATGGAGCACAATGGGGAGTGTGCAGCATGGGGGATGGAGCACGATGGGGGGTGCGCAGCATGGGGGATGGAGCACGATGGGGAATGCGCAGCATGGGGGATGGAGCACAATGGGGAGTGTGCAGCATGGGGGATGGAGCACGATGGGGGTGCGCAGCATGGGGGATGGAGCACGATGGGGGGGTGCGCAGCATGGGGGATGGAGCACGATGGGGGGTGCACACCTTCCCCCAAAACACACACACACACACACACACACACACACACACACTGCCACACACGTGTCGCGGGCGGAGGAGGGGACGCTGCGCTCTCCCACTGCTCAGGTCCGGCTGCCGCTGCTACTGTGGCCTCTGCTGCTCGGTGGCTCGAGCGATGGGCCGGATCCCGGGGACTCGAGCGGCGCTCCTCGCCCGTGAGTTAAAAGGGGGGGTTGGTTTTGGGGATTTATTGTCCGTGACGCCACCCACGGTTGGGGTGATAGTGTGGACACCACCGCTGCTATGTATGGGGATCCCGGGAGCGGTGACAGGGAGCAGCTTTGTTGTTATTTCTCCCCTCTGTGGGTAGGGGGTTGATTGTCCTGGGGCCCGGTGATGGGGTAGGGATGGATGGCAGGCCGGGTGCGGGGCCTGGTGAGGTGCAGGGTCACGGGGGCAGCGCTGTGCCGTACGGCACGGTGGTACTCACTCAGCCTGAGACGTTGACACAGTTCTCGGTAAAACACACGGCTGGAAAGTGGACATCAGCTCCTGGGGAAGGCAACAAGGATTTCTGGTCTAGCTTAGGTGTACCTAACCGGGGTGTAGGGTGTGGTGATGTCATTACCTGTGACCCCTGGCTTGCCCAGGGCGTCACATTCCCCCTTAGCAAAATGCAGACCGTCCGCGGGCTGCCCGTCCAACACCGGTTTTATTTTTCTGAAAAAAAAGATAAAAACACATACAAGTAGAAGAACATCATCCCACAATGGGAGGCACTTTTCTTAAACATTGCAAACGGTTTTAAACTGTTACGGCTTCCGCTCTCACCCACCCAAGTAACCTGGCCCTGATGCTGCCCCTAAGAAAACAGGCCGCACCCCCTTACCCCAGTCCTGCACCAAGTTAACCGAGCGGGATCTGTCCTTTTCCAGGGGACCCACGTCCATGGGGAGCCCCTGGAACCCCCAAAGGGTAGCCACCGGTTCCTGTGGTGGCTGGGCCCCAGCCTGCTCTACTGCGGGCCCTCCCTCCAATCTGCCTCTCCGGAGGCGGCAACGGTAAAGCCATAACAAAACATTTTTATTTACATCCCACAAGTTTGTGGTTGCCCTGCAAGTTCACGGGCTTGTCCGTAAGGAGTCCCTTACGCAACTTTTCAATCGGTCCCCTCGGGGACAACGGTGCCGGCAACGACCGGTTCAATCAGCAGTGTAGACAATCAGGTGAACTTCGGTTAATCATTCTCATTTTTCAAAAACTTTCAAAACTTGCAACTTTCAAACAGTGGTGGTCCCAACGTGGACGGTGACAACGGTGCTCCGCTGCCCTACTCAGAGTCCTCGGCATCACTCTGGGGAAGGGGCGCGGTGGTCACACGGGCCTCCTGGCTGCCCCTCAGCTTCGCATCCAGCGCAAACCACCCACTCTCCCCGCAGTGCCGGGTGTACTGCACCAGGTCCCCTGGCATCAGGTTGCAGCCTGGGTGCTTCTCTGGCAGGTGAGCATTAACATCCCGCCGGGCTATAAATACTTCGGCCTCCAGGTCCGGTTCATAAATGAATCCATAGCCCCGGCGGACATCAAACCGCGTCACCTGCCCCTCATACAGCGGGCCCCGGACACGGAAGGTCGCTTGTCTCAGGCTCTCCTTCTCCCGGATTGTATGGGCCACCATCTCTGCCTTCTTTCTTTCCCTCTCCTCGATTTCCAAGCCCAACGGTACCGGTTCCCTGTCCCAGTATGGCGCTGCTGCGAGCTCTGGAGCACGGGTCGGGCCCCGCGAGACCTTTTGGACACTGCCCACTACTGGTGACCTGGGCGGAAGGTCCCGCGGTGACTTGGCCTTGGACGCCGCCTTGCAGCGGCAACCTGGCGCAACCTCAGCCGAGGTGTGCCGGATGGGCACAGGGGCTTTCCTCTGCTGGGCCTTCGGCACGGAGCGGGCTGTCGGCTCCGGCTCGGGGAATCTCTTGGGGGATGCCTCCGGTTCCGGCTTCGGAGCTTTCCAAGGGAGCACCTCCGGTTGGCTATGGGCTCCGGCTACAGGTCGGCCCGCCGGGGTGGGCATGCTGGGTATCGCTACCGGTTGCGGTGGCAGCGGGCCTAGTGGCGGGGTCACGGCTTCCAGGACGGGTGGCGAGGGAGGCAGCAAGGTGAGAGGGTTTAGACCGGGTCCCGCAGCCGCGATGACCGGCCCTTCAAGGGCATCGAGGAGTGGGTCACTCACCCTCCCTTCCGCAGCTTCCTCCTCGCGTCTCCGCACGGCCGCTATGACCTCCGCCATGTCGGTCTCCCACTCCTCCATGAGGAGCTGAATTTTGACCTGCAGCCTCTGGTAGAGCTGCGTGGTCCGGATCTCCACACACGCCGCGGTTCCAGGCGCGGGGGCTACGGTGCTTCGGGACGGCATCCACATGTTGCTGGCGGCCTCTCCCAGGAACAAGATGGCTGCAGAGTCCTGGCGTCCCTGCTTTTATAGCCGCGGCTACATGCGACCAGTCGCCATTTCGTCCCCCTTAGCCTCTTTCTGGCTCCTCCTCTATCGGGGCGGGATTTTGGCCTTCGCGCCTCCACTACTCGAGGAGACGCTCAAGCGGGAACTTTTCGCGCCAAAGATGGCGGCTTCTGAAATTTTCCGGCCGGACACCTCCGGCGGTAACAAGGAGCACCTCTACTAGATGGCAGAGCGGTAAGATCCTGTTCGTGACGCCAAGTTGTCGCGGGCGGAGGAGGGGACGCTGCGCTCTCCCACTGCTCGGGTCCGGCTGCCGCTGCTGCTGCGGCCTCTGCTGCTCGGTGGCTTGAGCGATGGGCCGGATCCCGGGGACTCGAGCGGCGCTCCTCGCCCGTGAGTGAAAAGGGGGGTTGGTTTTGGGGATTTATTGTCCGTGACGCCACCCACGGCTGTGGTGATTGTGTGGAAACCACCGCTGCTCTGTATGGGGATCCCGGGAGCGGTGACAGGGAGCAGCTTTGTTGTTATTTCTCCCCTCCGTGGGTAGGGGGTTGATTGTCCCGGGGCCCGGTGATGGGGTAGGGATGGATGGCAGGCCGGGTGCGGGGCCTGGTGAGGTGCAGGGTCACGGGGGCAGCGCTGTGCCGTACGGCACGGTGGTACTCACTCAGCCTGAGACGTTGACACAGTTCTCGGTAAAACACACGGCTGGAAAGTGGACATCAGCTCCTGGGGAAGGCAACAAGGATTTCTGGTCTAGCTTAGGTGTACCTAACCGGGGTGTAGGGTGTGGTGATGTCATTACCTGTGACCCCTGGCTTGCCCAGGGCGTCACATTCCCCCTTAGCAAAATGCAGACCGTCCGCGGGCTGCCCGTCCAACACCGGTTTTATTTTTCTGAAAAAAAAGATAAAAACACATACAAGTAGAAGAACATCATCCCACAATGGGAGGCACTTTTCTTAGTCGCGGGGGCAGCGCTGTGCCGTACGGCATGGTGGTACTCACTCAGCCTGAGACGTTGACACAGTTCTCGGTAAAACACACGGCTGGAAAGTCGGTTCCCACGGACGGCTGCTGTTGCTTTTCCCCGGCAGTTAACGGTGACTGTCTCTTTCCCTGCACCTATGTTCAATGTTGGTAGCGATGGATTCCCACCGGTAACCCGCTCCCCGACTTGGATATGGGCCGGAGGAGCCCCTCTTTGCCCGCAGGCGCTGGCCCTGAGAAACTGGTGCCTTGGCGGTGGCGGTGTCTCTCTCATACGGTTGGACTGTTGCCTTCAATCGGGACTTAGTTGTTTGTAGCTCTATAGAGGGCCCTCAAAGCCATGATAAACATTTTCCTGAGACGCCGAATGCCCCCATCGTCTCAAACAGAAAAGACCAACTGAGGCAATGTAAGCCCTTCTCTGCATCTAAGCTGAGAATGACGGTCTGAATTGTACTTCTATTGGATGTATCTATCAAATTGATCACCCCCAAAAAATAGCACAAAACCCACCTGATCTTTACTAATAAGTTGAGGTAGCCAATTATTAAGTCTAATAAGGCCCCGTCACACACAATGAGATCGCTAACAAGATCGTTCCTGAGTTACAGTTTCTGTGACGCAGCAACGATCTCGCCAGCGATCTCGTTATGTGTGACACCTACCAGCGATCAGGCCCCTGCTGTGAGGTCGCCGGTCATTGCCAAATAGACCGGACCATTTTTTTCAAAGGCGATGTCCTGCTGGGCAGGACACATCACTATGTTTGACACTGTGTGACAGGGTCCCAATGACAGCAGAGATCGTTATACAGGTCGCCTCTGCGACCTGTATCGTTACTGAGTCGTTGGTAAGGTCTGACTGTGTGACATCTCACCAAAGACCTCCCAGCGACTTACAAGCGATCCTTATCAGGTAGTATCGTTGTTGGGATCGCTGGTAAGTCGTTGTGTGTGACTGAGCTTTTAGTCAACAAACTTGTAAATATTTTCAAATCTGAGTTTAGCAGAGCTATTGGTCTATTATATTATAACTAGAAGGTGGCCCGATTCTACGCATCGGGTATTCTAGAATTTACGTATTGTGTAGTTCATGTATGATTTTTGTTAGATAGATAGATATAGATATATATATATATATATATATATATATATATATATATATATATATATATATATATATATATATATATTATAGATGCTGTTGTGTGTAGTTACCAAGTGTTTGTGTAGGGCGCTGTACATGTTCTGGGTGTGACGGGGGGTGAGAGCGGTGTTGTATGTGTGTTGCATTGTTTGTGGAGCGCTGTGTGTCTTTAGCGTTGTGTGTGTGTTGCGCGGTTTGTGTGTGTGTGGTGTGTTTTGGGGGAGGTATGTTTTGTGCAATGTGTGTGTTGTGCGGTATGTGCGTATATTTGTGTGTGCAGCGTTGTCTGTGTGTGTGGGTGTCTGTGCAGGGCAGTTGTTTGTGGTTCCCAGTGTGTGTGAACTTTCCATCGTGCTCCATCCTCCATGCAGCGCACTCCCCATCGTGCTCCATCCCCCATGCAGCGCACTCCCCATCGTGCTCTATCCCCTATGCTGCGCACCCCCCATCGTGCTCCATCTCCCATGCTGCATACTCCCAAACGTGCTCCATTCGCCATGCTGCGCACTCCCCATCGTGCTCCATCCGCCATGCTGTGCACTCCCAAACGTGCTCCATCCGCCATGCTGTGCACTCCCAAACGTGCTCCATCCGCCATGCTGCGCACTCCCAAACGTGGTCCATCCGCCATGCTGCGCACTCCCAAACGTGCTCCATCCGCCATGCTGCGCACTCCCAAACGTGCTCCATCCCCTATGCTGCGCACCCCCCATTGTGCTCCATCTCCCATGCTGCGCACTCCCAAACGTGCTCCATCCGCCATGCTGCGCACTCCCAAACGTGCTCCATCCCCTATGCTGCGCACCCCCCATCGTGCTCCATCTCCCATGCTGCATACTCCCAAACGTGCTCCATTCGCCATGCTGCGCACTCCCCATCGTGCTCCATCCGCCATGCTGCGCACTCCCAAACGTGCTCCATCCGCCATGCTGTGCACTCCCAAACGTGGTCCATCCGCCATGCTGCGCACTCCCAAACGTGGTCCATCCGCCATGCTGCGCACTCCCAAACGTGCTCCATCCGCCATGCTGCGCACTCCCAAACGTGCTCCATCCCCCATGCTGCACCAGCATCAGCCTCTCTACCTGCAGCATCAGCCTCTCTGCCCGCAGCATCAGCCTCTCTGCCCGCAGCATCAGCCTCTCTCCTCCCAGCATCAGCCTCTCTACCCGCAGCATCAGCCTCTCTACCCGCAGCATCAGCCTCTCTACCCGCAGCATCAGCCTCTCTACCCGCAGCATCAGCCTCTCTACCTGCAGCATCAGCCTCTCTACCTGCAGCATCAGCCTCTCTACCCGCAGCATCAGCCTCTCTACCCGCAGCATCAGCCTCTCTACCCGCAGCATCAGCCTCTCTGTCCCCAGCATCAGCCTCTCTCCTCCCAGCATCAGCCTCTCTCCTCCCAGCATCAGCCTCTCTCCTCCCAGCATCAGCCTCTCTCCTCCCAGCATCAGCCTCTCTCCTCCCAGCATCAGCCTCTCTCCTCCCAGCATCAGCCTCTCTGTCCCCAGCATCAGCCTCTCTGTCCCCAGCATCAGCCTCTCTGTCCCCAGCATCAGCCTCTCTGTCCCCAGCATCAGCCTCTCTGTCCCCAGCATCAGCCTCTCTGTCCCCAGCATCAGCCTCTCTCATCCCAGCATCAGCCTCTCTCATCCCAGCATCAGCCTCTCTCCTCCCAGCATCAGCCTTTTTTGTCCCCAGCTGATGCCTTTTCGGTCCCCAGCATCAGCCTCTCTGTCCCCAGCATCAGCCTCTCTGTCCCCAGCATCAGCCTCTCTGTCCCCAGCATCAGCCTCTCTGTCCCCAGCATCAGCCTCTCTGTCCCCAGCATCAGCCTCTCTGTCCCCAGCATCAGCCTCTCTCATCCCAGCATCAGCCTCTCTCATCCCAGCATCAGCCTCTCTCCTCCCAGCATCAGCCTTTTCTGTCCCCAGCTGATGCCTTTTCGGTCCCCAGCATCAGCCTCTCTCCTCCCAGCCTACCCCAGCCTCAGCCTCCCCCAGCATCAGCCTCTCTTCTCTCAGCCTCCCCATCCCAGCCTTCCCCAGGATCAGCCTCTCTCCTCCCAGCCTCCTCCAGCACGCCGTGCTCCTCTGCCGACACTCACACACACCCGATCGCATACACTCACACACACTCACACACACCCGATTGCATACACTCACACACACCCGATTGCATACACTCACACACACCCGATTGCATACACTCACACACACCCGATTGCATACACTCACACACACCCGATTGCATACACTCACACACACCCGATTGCATACACTCACACACACCCGATCGCATACACTCACACACACACATATTGACGATATTGCACATACGCGCTTATACTCACAACATCCGGAGATACCACATGCTTCTGGCCATGTGATCCTCCGGCAGGTCCTGGAAGCTCACAGCACAATATCGCCGCCGAGAAGCAAGCGATATCCCAGGATGTTGTGAGTATGTGGATGCGATGTGATGTGTGTGTGAGAGTGAGTGTGATCTGATGTGTGTGTGTGTGTGTGTGTGTGTGTGTGTGCTGTTATGTGTGTGCGTATTTTCCGCCGCTGCAGGACCTTGATGCGCTGGTAACTATGCTACCATGGTTACCAGCGCATCTCGTCCCCCGCTCGCACGGGAGCCCACACCAGCATACGCCGGCCAGCCCCAGCAATGCGAGGGTATGTGTCGGCTGGTTTGGCAGCGTACGCTGATGTGGGCTCCCAGGGGTACAGTACTCACCTGGTAGTGAGGGCGGGGCGTGGCCGAGTTGCCAATGCCTGCAGGGTGCCGAGGCGAGAGGCCAATCTGTGGGGGGGCGGAGCCTGGGCGAGCGGCTGGCCAATCCGTGTGGGGGCGCAGCCTGGGCGAGTGGCCAATCCGTGCGGGGGGGCGGGGCCATGGCGAGCCCAGCGGCCAATCAGCTTTGTGTCACCGTAAGGACACAATTTTGGAGCAAGACAGACAGACAGACAGACAGACTAAGGCAATTATATATATAGATTATAAGTCTATTATAATTATTAAGATAGTCAGGGATCTAGAGGATCCCTGACTATCTTAAGGCTAAGGATTATATAAGACTGCAACTAAGTTTTAGGGATGTGCAAACCCTCCATAAATGAATGACATAGTTTAGTCATGTGAGGAGTTAGCACCTCTGCAAATGTTTTCTAATGCAGAGATGTGAGACCATTTGGCCTTGGAGACTTTTAAGGCCATGTCTCACTAAGCAACATCGCTAGCAACATCGCTGCTGAGTCACGTTTTTTGTGACGCAACAGCGATCTTGCTAGCGATGTCACTGTGTGTGACATCCAGCAACGACCTGGCCCCTGCTGTGAGGTCGCCGGTCGTTGCTGAATGTCCTGGACCATTTTTTGGTCATTGCTCTCCTGCTGTGACGCACACATCACTGTGTTTGACAGCAAGAGAGCAACGACCTGAATGTGCAGGGAGCAGGGAGCCGGCTTCTGCGGATGCTGGTAACCAAGGTACACATCGGGTAACCAAGCAAAGCGCTTTGCTTGGTTACCCGATATTTACCTTGGTTACCAGCATCCGCAGCTTCTAGAAGTCGGCTCCTTGCTCCCTGCACACGTAGCCAAGGTACACATCGGGTAACTATAAGCAAAGCGCTTTGCTTAGTAACCCGATGTATACTTTGGTTACCAAACACAGCTTCGTTACATGGGTCGCTGGTGGCTGGTGGCTGATCTCTGATCGCTGTGCAGATCTGCCTGATTGACAGCTCACCAGCGACCATGTAGCGACGCTCCAGCGATCCCTGCCAGGTCAGATCGCTGGTGGGATCGCTGGAGTGTCACTAAGTGTGACGGTACCTTTACCCAGTGGTAGATCTTTCAGAATAGCTGAAATCTCCTCCTAATTAATTGTGTTGTTGATAGAGTTCACTGCCTCTGGAGGGAGAACTGGCAATTTGAGATTATATACTGTTGGTAAGTTTTCAATAAAGTGTCCCACCATTTTGGATTCAAAGGAAGCATCTCTTGGAAATCATATAATGTTTTGTAAAAGTTATAGAATATACTTGATACATTAGAAAGGTTGTAGTGAAATGTGCGCCCCTCGTCATTGAGGGCCTGAGTACTTAAAGCAATAGTGCAGTCTTTAAACTGATGAGCCAATAGGGTATGAACCTTATTACCCTTTTCATAATATTTTATGCTTGGAGTGAAGAAGCAGCCTGTCAACCTTTTGTATAGATAATTCCTTCAGTTTATCTGTGGTTACTGTCACCTTACTCAGGGTACTAGTAGATGGAGAAATGGCTAGTTTATGTTCCAATATTTTAACTCTGGAATTAAGTTTTGTATGCAATATATTGACATTTCTTTAAATTCTAGACCATTACTTAATGCAGTGACCACTCATTACAGCTTTGTGACTTTCACACAAAATAGAGAGGGAAGATTCATTATTAAGTTTGAAAAACTCAGTGAGATTAGTAGATAGGGTTGTCCTAATACCAGGATCCTTGACCAAAAATTAATTTAGATGCCAATAACAGCGCTGAGTTGGAATGTGTCAGGTTTTCAGGTCCAACAGTAGCAGGGCATGATCAGAACAGGTAATTGATCCTATTTCCAGCCTCACAAGTTGCCTAAGGGTTAGTATGTTAGCTAAGAAAAAATCTATCCTTGTATGTGTAAGGTGAGGGGGTGGGAGTAGCAGGAAGAGGCACTTTACTTAGGATGAGCAATCCTCCAAGGATCAAAAAGAGAATTAGCTCTAATTAATTTCCTAAATTCTAGCACCATTCTGGTCAAATATGCTTAGAGAGATATATGTCTTATTGAGTGCCTATCAAAAATCTCCTAGAAGGGGACAATATTAGTAATGCCACTGGTGACACTGACAACCTCTGAAGTAAGGAAAATACTCCATGCATAAAATCAATCTAGCCAATATTTGAACCATAGATGTTACATAGAACCATTGGCTTACCCCTTAACACTGGAGATGATCAGTTCCGTTGAGGCTCGGTTTGCTGGTAGCAAACGAACCTAACTCTTCAGGCTCAAGTCTCCACCCACATACAGCCAGCCATAAGCAGATCACTTCCGGGGAAGGGTGGCTGGGCTTTTTCAAACTTTTTTTTTTGTTGCGCACTACATGTGATCACGCTGTTGTTACTCCCAGTGTGTGCTGTTCAAACACAGCAAGCGGCTCGCCCTGGGCAGACTAGAGATGAGTGAACCAGAGGTTCGGTTTTCAAACCGAACACCAACTTAAAAACACAGGGCTCGGGTTCCGAGTTCGAATGCTTTATGTGCGAACTTAACTTGCACAAGCAACGCTGTGCTCAGGTACTTCCAGTGCTCAACTCAGTGTGAGCCGCCTGCAGTGTTTGAATGGCTCGCACTGGAGGTAACAACAGCATGCTCACATGTTGTGTGCATCCCCCCAAAAAATTTGAAAATGCCTTCCCACCCTTTTCCAGAAGTGATCTGCTTATGGCTGGCTGTATGTGGATGGAGACTCAAACTGCCAATCAGTGTTTCCAATCCTTATTGTGCAAAGGTTCGGTCAAGTAGAGGTTTGGTTCGTTTGAGGCCAGCGAACTGAACCTCAATAGGTTCGGTCATCTTTAGGGCTGAGCACAAAGTATACCTGAGCATAGCTTTGTTCGTGCGAGTTTTGATCACACATAAAGCATCCAAACCCTAAACCCGAACCTTGATTTTTAAATTTGGCGTTCGGTTCGAAAACTGAACCTCAGGTTCACTCATCTCTACTCAAGACCACCTCTAGTATGTAATGTATATGCTCCATCCAGTGTCTCCCATGTTCTGTATATGTTCCAGTTTCAGTACTTCCTATGTTATGTATATGCACCAGTCTCACTGTGTATCCTTTATGATGTATATGCTCCAGCAACTGCTATATAATGTAAATAAATACATAGTAGTCTCAGTGTCCCCTATGTGATGAATACTGCAGTCTCGGTGTCTCCTATGTTACCAGCAGATGTGGGTAAAAGACCTATTGAATGAGGACTACAGATGAGCGGACCCATGTATGTTCAGGTTTGCCAAGTTTGGGTGGACTTTAGTTAAAAGTTCCTTTCAGGACCTAGACTTGAGCTGAACTTGTTCCCAGACACTGAACTCCATATAAGTCAAAGGGAAAAATTGCTATCCGCTCACTCACATTTAGTAGAACAGGAGGATTACATAGTCAGTGCACAGAGCCGCCCAGGGTCAGGTCGGAGTCTTGCAGATGAACAGAGAAAAATATCCAGCATCCAAGCAGCAGGACAGTAGGTAAGTAAAAACATCACCTTTAATTCTTCATCTTTAACAGCAGGTATACAAATAGTTACACCAACAAGGTACAGACATGGTGGGTCTAAACCTACACGTTTTGGCAGAAAAGTACCTTGGTCATGGATGAATAAGGCAATTTTCTGCCAAAACGCGTAGTATTAGACGCACCGTGTCTGTACCTTGTTGGTGTAACTATCTGTGAACCTGCTTTTAAAGATGAAGAATTAAAGTTGATGTTTTTATTTACCTACTGTCTTGCTCCTTGGATGCGAGAGATTTTTTTCTTTTCATATAAGGACCCAAACTAACGGTCTTGACTCAAGTAACGAGTTTGATGGAAATCAATGATTGAGCAGTTTGGCTCTCCACCCACATACGGCAAGTCATAAATAAAGCATTTGGGGGGGATTGAAGGTTGTTATTTTGATACACAGCATCTGAAAACATTGTTCTAACCATGAGTAAGAGCCATTCAGAGACTGCAAGCAGCTCTCACTGGGCTGAGCACCGAGCATATCCGAGCACTCCAATGCTTGATCAAGTGGTTAGCTTACCATTCGAACAGCACACAAACTGGGGCTTTTTTTACATGACCATGTTCGGATTTGAGCCACGGACACCCAGTGTTCAGTATGAATCCCAACCCTTAGGCTATGTGCCCACGCTGCGGAAAATGCGCGGATTTTGCCGCGGATTTCTCGCGGAAATGCCGCAGATTTTTCAGAAATCTACAGCACAGCTACTCCCCAGCCATTTCTATGGCATTTGGGAAATGCTGTGCCCACGCTGCGGATTTTTCCGCAGCGGAAATCATGCGGATTTCCGTGCGGAAAAATCTGCAGCATGTCAATTATTGTTGCAGATTTACCTGCGGATTTTGCCTATTCAATTGAATGTAAAAAAATCGCGAAATCCGCGACAAATCCGCACAAAATCAGCACCTATGAAAAGGTGCAGATTCCGGGGGAATGCTGCGGATTTAGCTGCAGAAAATTCCGCAGATACAGAGTCCCGTGGGCACATAGCCTTTCGGTCATGTGTAATCAGGACTGAACCCCAAGTCAGTGTTTAACATCATTAATTACAAGGGAAATCACATCAAAACGTTGTATGCAATAGTTACCAGTCAGTTTAGAACTATCAATGTAGGTAATAATAAACCTTGACAAATTAGATAAATAGGCCCTACTGGCCATCAAAAATAACAATAGCATTGTCAACAGAAATACAGACAAGGGGCCTGTGATAGTCATCTAAGCATTATATACTTTATGTCTTTATTATGTGCTCCACTTGCTTGCAACATATTTATCATCCACTCTTGCTGTTATGGTGTTTTTAAGTCTTTTAATCCAGTTTCATATACCGTATTTTATTTCACTCAGTGGAGAGATTTAGCACTCTTTACTGTGTATTTATACTTGTTCTATATGACTCAATCTCAGTGTGTCTCTTTTATTTGAGAAAGGGTCTCTGAACTCCAAAATGCATTGAATCTTCATGAGACCTTTGGATAAAGTTGATTTAGGCTAGTTTCACACTTGCGTTGAACGGTATCCATTGCATTGCGTTGTGTGACGGCTGCGACGGATGTGTTGCATATAGTGGCACAACGGATTATTATTATTATTTATTATTATAGCGCCATTTATTCCATGGCGCTTTACAAGTGAAAGAGGGTATACGTACAACAATCATTAACAGTACAAAACAGAGGAGAGAGGACCCTGCCCGCGAGGGCTCACAATCTACAGGGAATGGGTGATGGCAGCTGGTTGCGCAGTGGTCTACTGGACTGAGGGCTATTGTAGGTTGTAGGCTTGTTGGAAGAGGTGGGTCTTGAGGTTCCTCTTGAAGCTTTCCACGGTAGGTGAGAGTCTGATGTGCTGAGGTAGAGCATTCCAGAGTATGGGGGATGCACGGGAGAAATCTTGTACGCGATTGTGGGAAGAGGAAATAAGAGAGGAGCAGAGAAGGAGATCGTGTGAGGATCTGAGGTTGCGTGCAGGTAGATACCGGGAGACTAGGTCACAGATGTAGGGGGGAGACAGGTTGTGCATGGCTTTGTATGTCATTGTTAATGTTTTGAACTGGAGTTGTTGGGTGATAGGAAGCCAGTGAAGGGATTGGCAGAGTGGCGAGGCTGGGGAGTAGCGAGGGGAGAGGCGGGCCACAGAATTTAGGATAGATTAGAGGGGTGCAAGAGTGTTGGAAGGGAGGCCAGAGAGCAGGAGGTTGCAGTAGTCAAGGCGGGAGAAGATGAGGGCATGCACTAATGTTTTTGCTGATTCTTGGTTAAGGAAACCACGGATCCGGGAGATATTTTTGAGTTGTAGTCTGCATGAGGTGAAGAGGGCTTGGATGTGTGGCTTGAAGGATAGAGCAGAGTCGAGGGTTACTACAACGGATGCAACGGATGCTGCAAAACAACGGAATCCGTTTTGATTTTTTTTTTTTTTTTTTTTTTTTTTACAGTATACCGGCGGCAGACTATTGTGAACGATCAGCTGATCTCTCCCAGTAGTCGTCCGCCAGGTGATCAGCTGATTTGCTCCCAGTAGCTGGCCGCCGGGTGATCAGCTGATTTGCTCCCAGTAGCTGGCCGCCGGGTGATCAGCTGATCGCTTCCAGTAGCCGGCCGCCGGGTGATCAGCTGATCGCTTCCAGTAGCCGGCCACCGGGTGATCAGCTGATCGCTCCCAGTAGCCGGCCGCCGGGTGATCAGCTGATCGCTCCCAGTAGCCGGCCGCCGGGTGATCAGCTGATCGCTCCCAGTAGCCGGCCGCCGGATGATCAGCTGATCACTTCCAGTAGCCGGCCGCAGGGTGATCAGTTGATCGCTCGGCCGCCAAGAATGTATGTGGGGGCGGAGTGCGGGTGGAGCAGAGCGGGGCCATGGCACTGAGGACAGGTGAGTAGGTGTGTGTGTGTGTGTGTGTGTGTGTGTGTGTATACATGCGGAGTGGAGTGCGGGAGGGGACAGAGCCAAGCGGGGAAGTGTCGGGCTCCCTGCACACGTAGCCAGGGTAAATATCGGGTATAACTAGGCAAAGCACTTTGCTTGGTTACCCGATATTTACCTTGGTTACGGGTGCAGGGAGCCAGAGCGAGCATGCGCAGTGAAATCCTGAGGATTCCGCTGCTCAAAAAAATGTTACATGCTGCGTTCCTTCCGCTTGGCGGAAGCAACAGAGCGTCGACCAGCGGAAGCAACGCAGGTCCTTTTGGCACAATCCGTCATCCATACAAGTCTATGGGAAACAGCGGAATCCGTTAACAGATTCCGCTGTTTTCCCAAAGGGCGGATTGTAACGGAAGGAAAACAACGCAAGTGTGAAAGTACCCTTACTCCTCATCCTCGTGGACACAGCTGGAGCATTTCCACCTTGGTCCATTCTTGCAGAAAGCTTAACTACAGTCTGTCCTCTTCTGACAAAGGAGAATCCTAGGATCCCTTCTGTATCAATAAAATGTCATCTATAAAACAATCCCATAACACCCGGCTAAATGGTGGAGTGTTTCCAGCTGCCAAAATATAGGTTGGCTAACTGGTTCCCATAGTGGTACCCCACATTTGTAAATAAAAATCCTAATGATATATTAAGTAATTGTGAATTAAAATAAATTCAACGCAATTTATAATATAATATATTGGGGGAATGTTGAATAGACCTCCCTGACTGACGAAAAAACATCTATGATAGTAGCGAGAAAGATAATTTTCAATGTTCCTAGAATGTACCGTACTTAAAATCTGCTTTACCTGTCTACAATATTCAAAGGCCATGGCCTTAACTCATCAAGATTAGCATGAACAACCATCAGGGGCAGCGGATGTAATAAGTGACCTTAGCGCTGCCCCTGATGACGCTTTATTTCAGAGAGGAAAAGCAAGCAGTTGGAGTGACAGTAGCTCCAGTAACCCCATGATGATCTGTTTGAGAATCCCCAGCACATTCTGAGACACAAACGAATAATCATAAGAAGTTAGGAAAAAACACAGATAGAAAGGTAAAGTAGAGATGGTATTATAGGGAATTTTGAATTGAAGCATATTTATTTATTTTTTGTATTCTCTCATATTTAAAGCCATTAATTTCATAGCGCTTTACAGATTTCAGCATTATTTCCCCATTGGGGTTCAAAATCGGAATTCCCTATCATTATGTCTTTGGAGTGTGGGAGGAATGGAGAACCATGTTATATTTAGATATCAATATTGAAAAAAAGCTACACAATAATTCGTTTTCTCTCCATTTTGTTATGGTCTGTTATCTGTATGACAGTCAATTATTTATGGAAAAATTGGAGCATTTGACAGACAAGCTAGATCTGCTTTGTGTTGCTGTTTTTCAAAATTGTGTTTGTATGATTATATTTGGAGATTTTCTGAGAGTAGAGACTGCTTTATCAAGCAACTTGTAAGGATGCTATGAACGCTGATACAATTCTGAGGAAGAGCAGGGACACTAGATTTTCATTGGGACATATACTACTGACCCCCTACCAACAGGATGCTGCCTCCTCAAAAAAATAATAATGCCATTATGTATCAAATACAACATATCAAATACTACATAGCTTATAAAATAATTTTGTTATGATAAATTATACAAGAAACAACATGTTAAACTTTCACTGAGGGTACCGGGGAGTCCCGAGTGTGAACTCCACTGACTTGACTGCCGGATTGCCTGACTTCTGTGGTGCCGTGTCCCGCCATCCGGAAGTCTGGCAATCCAGCAGCGGGCTCTAAGGCAGTCACACTTGGTAGTGTGAACTCCGATGAGCTAACTGACATCACCGCTTCTCACAGTCGGGTTCACCGCTGCCCTCAGTGTGTCCCAGAAGCTGCAATAAGTGGTCTCATTTTTTATCACTGCAGCGTCTGGATATGGATTACATCAGACCTGGTGGAGTGTTTTGGGGGTTAATATATTGGTGAAAAAGGGTGTGTTTCTTTTAATTTAAAATAAAGGATTTTTGTGTGTTTGTGTTTCATTTTTCTTTTTACTTACAGAATTGGTAATGGGGATCTCATAGATGGAACCGGTAATTGTGGGATGGCTGCAAGAGGCTATTTATTTTATATTTATTTATTTTTATTTATTTTATGCTAGATGGTCCAATAACTATGAGGCTCCCAAGCCTGAGAATATCAGCCCCAGCTGTTTGCTTTATCTTGGCTAGGTATCAAAATTGGAGGGACCACACATCATTTGCTTAAATTGTTTATTTAAATAATTTTTTTAAAAAGCCACATGTTACACAGCCAAGGGCTGCAGCCTTTAGCCGTCTCCTTTATATGCACTGGATATCAATATACAGGGGACTCTAAGTCATTTTTTTTTTCAATTATTTATTTTATTTTACACTTCCTTCCTGATCCAAACAGCTAATGTGAGGGCAACCAATCACAGACGCTGGCACATAGGGAGGGCGGGAGAAGCAGGGAAGATTCATAAATCTAATGAGCAGACCCAGAAGTATTGGGAAACTCAGTATATATAATTCTTCTCATTTAATCCTAGTAATATTCTAACAACATTATTGCCAGAAATTGTCAGTCAGAAATGCATCCAGGCATCTTTCCCATGCTGTTCCCATTCAGTTTCAGCACTTATCCATCCATTCCAACATTTTTACAGCCCACCCTGACTTACTTCGAAGGTCCTCCGGAAAATTATTTGAGTTTCCCATCTACTTGCATTGAGTTTGTTATTTGTGACAAATACACAAATAGTAGAAATCATTTGGCTTGAATAATCTGAACCCGAATATTTTACTATTCACCCATCTGTAATTATTAACATAAATATAATGGTAGATATCATAGATTAATAGAATGGTAGCGTTGTAAGGGACCTCAAGGGACATCGGGTCCAACCCCTTGCAAGTGCAGGTTTTCCTAAATCATCCCAGCTATATGTTTATCCAGTTTCTGCTTGAAGATTTCCATTGATGGAGAGCTCACCACCTCCCGTGGTAGCCTGTTCTACTCTCTCACTGCCCTCACTGTCAGAAAGCTTTTCCTATTGTCTAATCTGAATCACCTTCCTTTTAGTTTTATCCCATTGCTTCTTGTACTTCCTTGTGCTGATGAGAATAGGGTGGTTCCATCTGTACTGTGACTTCCTTTCATATATTTGTTAAGTCTCCTCTCAGCCTTCTCTTATACGAACTAAGCATTCCTAGTTCTTTTAGCCGGTCTTCATAGGACATGGTTTGCAGAACTTCTACCATCTTGGTTGCTCTTTATTATTATTATTATTATTGTTTATTTATAGAGCACCATTGATTCCATGGTGCTGTACATGAGGGGGTTACATACAGAATACATGTACACGTTACAATAGACAGACTAGCACAGGGGGAAGAGGGCCCTGCCCTTGCGGGCTTACATCCTAAAGGATTTTGGGGAGGAGACAGTAGGTGGGGTGTAGGTGGGGCGGCAGCTCCGCACGGTGGTGGGGCGGCAGCTCCGCACGGTGGTGGGGCGGCAGCTCCGCACGGTGGTGGGGCGGCAGCTCCGCACGGTGGTGGGGCGGCAGCTCCGCACGGTGGTGGGGCGGCAGCTCCGCACGGTGGTGGGGCGGCAGCTCCGCACGGTGGTGGGGCGGCAGCTCCGCACGGTGGTGGGGCGGCAGCTCCGCACGGTGGTGGGGCGGCAGCTCCGCACGGTGGTGAAGCAGTGAGGTCATTGAAGGTTATAGGCATTTCTGAACAGATGAGTCTTTAGGTTCCGTTTGAAGCTTGCGAGTGTAGTAGATAGTCTGACGTGTTGAGGCAGTGAGTTCCAGGAGACTGGGGATGCTCGGGAGAAGTCTTGGAGTCGGTTGCATGAGGAGCGAATGAGAGAGGAGGATAGAAGGAGATCTTGGGAGGACCGGAGGTTACGTTTTGGAGTGTAGCGAGAGATTAGTTCAGAGATATATGGAGGAGACAGATTATGGATAGCTTTGTAGGTCAGTGTTAGTAATTTGAATTGGATACGGTGGAAGATTGGGAGCCAGTGGAGGGACTTGCAGAGAGGAGAAGCGGGGTGGTATTGAGGAGAGAGGTGGATCAGTCGGGCAGCAGAGTTAAGGATGGACTGGAGAGGGGCGAGTGTGTTAGCAGGGAGACCACAGAGGAGGATGTTGCAGTAGTCGATGCGGGAGATTATGAGGGCGTGCACTAGAATTTTTGTAGATTGGGGATTGAGAAAAGGGCGGATTCTGGAGATATTTTTGAGTTGAAAACGGCAGGAGGTGGTGAGGGATTGGATGTGCGGTATGAAGGACAGGGCAGAGTCAAAGGTCACTCCGAGGCACCGAACTTTGGGTGCTGGGGAGAGCGTGATGTTATTAATTGTAATGGATAGATCAGGTGGAGAGTGCAGGGGAGATGGAGGAAAGATGATCAGTTCAGTTTTGGCCATATTGAGCTTTAGGAAGCGAGAGGAAAAGAAGGAAGATATAGCAGATAGGCACTCTGGGATTCTGGACAGCAGAGATGTGACATCTGGACTTGCTCCAATATATTGATGTCTTTCTTGAATTGGAGCACCAAGAACTGTACACAGTATTCCAGGTGGGGTCTGACAAGGGCACAGTATAGGGGAATAATTACCTCTCTTGATCTAGATTCAATGCTTGTCTTGATACATTCCAAAATTTTGTTGGGCTTTTTAGCTGCAGCATCACACTGTTGGCTCATGTTATATTTAGGATCTACTATTATGTCCAAGTCCTTTTCCCCTGTGCTGTTAACTAGTTCTATTCCTCCCATACTATATATGCTTTTTACATTTTTTTTACCCAGATGTATGATTTTGCATTTGCCCTGTTAAACACCATTCTGTTCTCCTCGGCCCATTGTTCAGGCGTCTAGATACTTTTGAATATGATCTCTTTCCTCTCTAGTTTTGGCTACTCCTCCTATCTTAGTATCATCTGCAAATTTTATAAGTTCCTCAATAATTCCATTGTCCAGATCATTTATAAAGATACTAAACAGCACTGGCCCCAGGACAGAGCCTTGCGGCACCCCACATTGGACATTCCTCCAGTTTGATGTGTAGCCATTTAGTAATACTCGTTGTGCCCGATCATTAAGCCAGTTGTGAATCCATCTAACTGATTATTTTGTCGATTCTATACGTGATCATTTTTTCAATGAGGCTGTTATGTGATACTTTTTGAATGCCTTACTGAAGTCAAGGTATACTATATCCACAGCATTGCCATGTTCCAACCATTCAGTGACTTTGTTATAACAGTTAAATCAGGTTGGTCTGACAAGATTTATTTGTCATAAAACCGTGCTGGTTTTGGTTAATTAATGCCTTCCCATCCAGGTACCTAAGTAAATGTTCCTTGACAATTTGCTCAAAAATAATTCCTGCTATCGAGGTCAGGTTAACTGGCCTGTAATTGCCTGGATCCTCCTTTTCCCCCTTTTTGTAGATAGGAAGTAGTGATAGGTGTACTCGCAGATATCCAGAATCAGTGGGACTGACCAGATATCTGGCCGGGCGTTGGTACCCATATAAGTCTATGGGGGTCAGAATTTAGTGCTTAAAACTTGTGGTAGAAGGGATAGGAGGATTAAAGCAAGAGCGTTATACTTAGGGTGCCCTCACACGAGCGTATAACTCGCATGAGTATCGGAACGCATCACTCGGTGCGGCCGCACACTCTCCGGACAGGAGCATGTCAGCCGCATAGAAATACATGCAGCTGAGCTGCTCCTGTCAGCAGAGAAGCTAGGCGCGCCGGGTGATGCGTTTCGATACTCATGCGAGTTATACGCTCGTGTGAGGGCACCCTTACTGAGTCTCTGGCGTGGCTGTAACTGCTTTCGGACCACTCATTTTTCTTTCGGGGTCACTCATTTACCTTCATGCATATTTTCACTGATTCACCTGCCCACTGACAGTCCTGGCATATGTGATTGATTGCAATCAGACGTAGTTTCACCTATATTATGATACCCAGCACAGATAATGTGTAGGGCTTCAGGCTGCAGCACCCATCCGTGCGGTTTTCTTAGCTGTGTATGAAAATAAGAACTGCATGCGGCATTTTTTTTTATAATTATTTAAATAACTAATTTAAAAAACTGGTGTGTGGTCACCCTAGTTTTTATACCCAGCTATGATAAAGCCTACAGCTGAGGGCTGGTATTCTCAGGCTGGGAAGACCCATGCCTATTGGGCCCCCCTAGTCTAAACATAGCAGCCTGCAGCCACCCAGGATTGTCTCATCCATTAGATGTGAAAATTTTGCAACTTTACCCTGGTGTGCTGGCAATTGGGGTAATAAGGGGTTAATAACAGCCCACAGCTACCAATAAGCCCTAGATTAGTAATAGGAGGCGTCTACGGTTTTGATGCCTTTTTGTTTTTGCCAAGTGTAAATTAAATGCATGAATATGGTGTAAAAATGTCATCACCAAATTTGTATCTCTTGGCCTAAAATGCAAAAAAATGGTTTTAACGCCGTTTCAGTGCAGTTTTCTCCCAGGAGGTGCAAATTTAGTGCTGAAATGTCTGCACCAGATTACACCACCAAATTTGTACCTTTTAACAGGAAAACTGTTTTTTTTTTTTGTTTTTTTTTTTGCATTTTTGAGCAAAGAGATACAAATTTGGTGATGAAAGTTTTACACTATATTCCTGCACCTAATCTACATCTAAAGTAAAAAAAAAAAAAATCGCATCACTACCGCATCATACCGCATGCGGTAGTGATGCAGTTTTTTGCCAGGAGGTGTAGATTGGGTGCAAGAATATGGTGTAAAAATTTCAGCACCTAATCTGTATCTCTTGGCAAAAAAAACAGCAGTTTTCTGCCAGGAAATGCAGGTCTGTGAACTCAGTGTGAGTTGATTTGAGGTCCCCTGAGGTCAGGTTACCTGTAATCACAGGTGAAGGACTGTGGGAATCTCCAGCTGTGAGCACGAATAAACTGCGTGATGTCACCACTCATCTCGTGGCTCAGTCTCTGCCTGAAGCTCATAGTAAGAGAAACCAAGGAAAAAAAAAAAATTGTGAAACATACCCGGCTGTAACTAAATAAAAGCATAGTGCATATAAACATAGGGTACTTAATAAACACTGTTTTTGATCAAAAAAAGGATAAAGCTATCCCACCAAACGTCAAGGTGTACCCAGTTGGGATAGTACCTACACTCTCTAATATTAAAACCTTACCATGGGTCTAAAATAGGCCTCAATGTGGCTAAGGGCTGAGAGCGACCGGGTCCCAACAGGACACACACAGTCAGGGGGATTCACAGAATGAAATGTCCAGCTCGCTGAGAAGGGGGCCACTCCCTGTTTGTACTGAATACAAAAAAACTACATAAAAACAAAAAAGTGAGCCGGAGTATGAGATGGTATACATGGAACTCGTGAGACCATGTTCACACTGGCCATGAGACTAAGAGAAACCAAGGAAAAAAAAAAATTGTGAAAACATACCCTGCTGTAACTAAATAAAAGCATAGTGCATATAAACATAGGGTACTTAGTAAACACTGTTTTTGATCAAAAAAAGCATAAAGCTATCCCACCAAACGTCAAGGTGTACCCAGTTGGGATAGTACCTACACTCTCTAATATTAAAACCTTACCATGGGTCTAAAATAGGCCTCAATGTGGCTAAGGGCTGAGAGCGACCGGGTCCCAACAGGACACACACAGTCAGGGGGATTCACAGAATGAAATGTCCAGCTCGCTGAGAAGGGGGCCACTCCCTGTTTGTACTGAATACAAAAAAACTACATAAAAACAAAAAAGTGAGCCGGAGTATGAGATGGTATACATGGAACTTGTGAGACCATGTTCACACTGGCCATGAGACTAAGAGAAACCAAGGAAATTTCCATGTATACCATCTCATACTCCGGCTCACTTTTTTGTTTTTATGTTTTTCTGAAGCTCATAGTAAGCAGTCATGGCCATGTGCTGTGCCTTTAGATGTAGCAGAGCTGGAAATGTCGAGGGACCTGTTAGGTTAAGAAATTGTTAAAAGAGGGTGGGGTTTTTTGTAGTTTATTTCAAATAAGGGATTTTTAATAGTGATGAGCGAGTACTAAAAAGCTCGGGTGCTCGAAGCTCGGGCCGAGCCTCCCAAGATACTCGTGTACTGGGCCGAGCAACGAGCCCAATGTTATCCTATGGGAGACCCGAGTATTTTTGTGAAATGACCCCCCGGCAGCATGGAGAAACCCTAAGAATGGCACAAAAGTCTCAGAAGAGTGCTCAAATGACATGGCAACAGCATGGGGAAGACCCCTTGAAGCATTTATCACTCAAAAGTCACAGCTGTGAACAATTTTGTCCGCGTTTCACGCCATTTTTACGGACTCACCAGAAAACCTTCCAAAATGACCCCAAAATGATTTTTCATGGCAGAAATGTTAAGGGCACATACCCAATAGTGAGATAGAGCTAATGTATGTTACTTTTTGAGATCAATACATGAAAGATTTTACGTAAAACATTGTGTGGCACTCCGATGTCCCTGAGAAGAGACGTACATAAAGGCCTCTGAGTATAATATGCCCATTTTGAGGAAGTGAGTCTTTGTAGTATTTTCCTTTGCCAGGGCAGTCCAAAATTGTGAGGTTCACCAATGCCCCTGCATACAGACGTGCATGATGGCCTGTAAACCTGAAGTGCCCATTGTAAGGAAGTGGGTCTATTGTAGTATAGCCCTTAGGCAGGGCAGCCAAAAATTGGGAGGCTCCACGTTGTCCCTGGATAGAGACGTGCATGATGGCCTGTAAACCTGAAGTGCCCATTGTAAGGAAGTGGGTCTATTGTAGTATAGCCCTTAGGCAGGGCAGCCAAAAATTGGGAGGCTCCACGTTGTCCCTGGATAGAGACGTGCATGATGGCCTGTAAACCTGAAGTGCCCATTGTAAGGAAGTGGGTCTATTGTAGTATAGCCCTTAGGCAGGGCAGCCAAAAATTGGGAGGCTCCACGTTGTCCCTGGATAGAGACGTGCA
This sequence comes from Anomaloglossus baeobatrachus, assembly GCF_048569485.1. Classification (NCBI taxonomy): domain Eukaryota; kingdom Metazoa; phylum Chordata; class Amphibia; order Anura; family Aromobatidae; genus Anomaloglossus; species Anomaloglossus baeobatrachus. The sequence goes on along the minus strand of NC_134360.1, from coordinate 135,745,096 downwards.
TGATGGCCTGTAAACCTGAGGTGCCCATTGTAAGGAAGTGGGTCTATTGTAGTATAGCCCTTAGGCAGGGCAGCCAAAAATTGGGAGGCTCCACGTTGTCCCTGGATAGAGACGTGCATGATGGCCTGTAAACCTGAAGTGCCCATTGTAAGGAAGTGGGTCTATTGTAGTATAGCCCTTAGGCAGGGCAGCCAAAAATTGGGAGGCTCCACGTTGTCCCTGGATAGAGACGTGCATGATGGCCTGTAAACCTGAAGTGCCCATTGTAAGGAAGTGGGTCTATTGTAGTATAGCCCTTAGGCAGGGCAGCCAAAAATTGGGAGGCTCCACGTTGTCCCTGGATAGAGACGTGCATGATGGCCTGTAAACCTGAAGTGCCCATTGTAAGGAAGTGGGTCTATTGTATTATAGCCCTTAGGCAGGGCAGCCAAAAATTGGGAGGCTCCACGTTGTCCCTGGATAGAGACGTGCATGATGGCCTGTAAACCGGAAGTGCCCATTGTAAGGAAGTGGGTCTATTGTAGTATAGCCCTTAGGCAGGGCAGCCAAAAATTGGGAGGCTCCACGTTGTCCCTGGATAGAGACGTGCATGATGGCCTGTAAACCGGAAGTGCCCATTGTAAGGAAGTGGGTCTATTGTAGTATAGCCCTTAGGCAGGGCAGCCAAAAATTGGGAGGCTCCACGTTGTCCCTGGATAGAGACCTGTTAGGTTCTTAGTGCCTCCGTGCTTGCATTTAAAAACCGCACGTGTGTGCCTGTTGGTGGCAGCTTTCCGCTGCACTTGTGTGCGTTTTGCAAAAACTTGGATATAACGCACAAGTCTAGTGAATACACATCAGCACAGCATTGCAAAATGCGCAAGGGCGTTGTCAACGAACAAGGAAGTGGACGTGATGGTGGTGCAGGCAGAGACCGAGGTCGTGTGCAAGCTCTAATTTCGCCACAACAAAGGGCCACATCTACTCGCTCGCACGTCCTGTCCCAAATTCTTGGGGACCGCAGCAGTACACCGCTGTTGAACCAAGACCAGTGTCAACAGGTTGTTAGTTGGATAGCGGATAATGCTTCCAGTCAGATTGGCACCACCACAAACACTCTGTCTTCCACACGGTCAAGTGTCAGTAGCCGTGATACTGCACCGCACATTTCAGAACCTGATCCTCCTTCCTACCACCAGGCCGAGTACACGTCCTCGGACATTACTGATCCCACACTTGGACACTCGGAAGAGCTGTTCACGTTTCAATTCGCACATTCTGGCCTCTCGCCAGCTCATGTTGAAGTGGGTCATCAGGAGATCGTATGTACAGATGCCCAAATATTTGAGCAGCCACGTTCTCACGAAGTTGGCAACGTGTCTCAACAAGGGGTGGACGATGATGAGACACAATTGTCAGGAAGTCAGGAGGAGGAGCAGGGTGCGGAAGAGGAAGACGACGTGGTGGATGATCCAGTAACTGACCCAACCTGGCAGGAGGATATGCAGAGCGAGGACAGCAGTGCACAGGGGGAGGGAGGCGTAGCATCCCAACAGGCAGTAAGAAGCAGGGTGGTGGCCCCAGGCAGACGTCAGGCAACTGTTCCCCGGAACAACACGACACAAGGTGCCTGTACAAATGTTAGGTCTTCCCGAGTCTGGCAGTTGTTTAAGTTGGCTCCAGATGATTCTAAAAAGGCCATTTGCAACACCTGCCGTGCCAGCATCAGCAGGGGTACCAAAACTAGCAGCCTGACCACCACCAGCATGATCAGGCACATGTCAGCCAAGCACCCGACTTTGTGGGATGTACAACCGAGTCGAGGAGCAGTGCTTGCTGATGTCACTGCTTCGTCTTCGCTTGTTGTGCATTTGAGCCAATCCCCTGTCCATGCTGCCCGAGAACAAGCCTCCTCCGGCCCTGCACCTGCAGTTGCCCACGCAGAAATAACACCATCATCAAGCACGTCCTTGTCCCAGCGCAGCGTTCAGTTATCCATTCAGCAAACCTTTAAACGCAGGCGCAAATACACTGCCAACGACCCACATGCCACACTTCTAAATGCTAACATTTCGCGACTGCTTGCGCTGGAAATGTTGCCTTTTAGGCTGGTTGAGACAGAAGCATTCCGCGACCTGATGGTGGCAGCTGTCCCACATTACTCGGTCCCCAGCCGCGACTATTTCTCCCAGTGTGCCGTCCCCGCATTGCTAACCACGTGTCATAAAACATCACACGTGCCCTGAACAACGCTGTTTCAGCCAAAGTCCACCTAACCACAGACACGTGGACAAGTGCATGTGGGCAAGGCCGCTACATCTCGTTGACGTCACACTGGGTTAATATTGTGGAAGCTGGGACCCAGTCTGAGCGAGGGACGGAACACGTCCTTCACACACCAAGTTTTGCAGGCCCTACCTCAGTCAGGGTTTCACCCACACTCTACAGCTCCGGAATGTCATGCTCCTCAGCCTCCTCCTCCTCCTGCGCATCCTCATCCACTTTACCCTACACACCAGTCCCAAGCTGGAAGTGTTGCGGGCGGAGGAGGGGACGCTGCGCTCTCCCACTGCTCGGGTCCGGCTGCCGCTGCTCTACGGCTGCTGCTGCTCGGTGGCTCGAGCGATGGCCGGATCCCGGGGACTCGAGCGGCGCTCATCGCCCGTGAGTGAAAAGGGGTCGTTTGGGTTTTGGGGATATTGTCCGTGACGCCATCCACGGTTGTGGTGATTGTGTGGACACCACCGCTGCTCTGGACGGGGATCCCGGGAGCCTGTGACAGGGAGCAGCTTTGTTGTTATTTCTCCACGCCGTGGGTAGGGGGGTTGGTTGTCCCAGGGCCCGGTGATGGGGTAGAGATGGATGACAGGCGGGTTGCGGGGCCTGATGAGGTGCAAGGTCGCAGGGGCAGCGCTGTGCCGCACGGCACGGAGGTACTCACTCAGCCCAATGATGATGACACAGTTCACGGTAAAACAAGTGGCTGGATGGACGGGTCCCTCGGACGGCTGCGGTTGTTCCTCCTTGCAGGTTAGTGATGACTGTCTCTCCCTGCACCTAAGTTCAGTGTTGATAGTGATGGTTTCCCACCGGTAACCCGCTCCCCGACCTGGATATGGGCCGGAGGAGCCCCTTTTGCCCACAGGCGCTGGCCCTGGGAGACGGTTGCCCTTGGCGGTGGCGGTGTCTCCCCTTCACGGTTGGACGGTTGCCTTCTATCGTGACTTGGCTGTTTGGAAACCCTGAGGTCCCCTTCACTAACGGATTTGGCAAATTCACGGCGACACCAAGCCTTGCCGGGATCCAAAAGGCCCCTGCCAATGGTGCTGGCTTCTCTTTGTATACCGGTCCGGTACGGCCGGGTCACCACCCGTCCACGGTCCTTACGGCAGACTCCAATCGGCCTCCACTGCAGACGGTCACCACATCCTGCCAACCTTGCTGTCCTGTCCGGGCCACACACCCGGACCAACTTCAGGCTCTTTGCTGTCACTTTTCTCCTCTCTACTACTTTCCTCCTTCAACTTCCTTAGCTTAACTCTCACTGCCTGTTTTTTCCCTCCTCCTTGGTGGGTGGAGACCAACTGCCTGGCTCCACCCCCTGGTGTGGACAACAGCCCCTGGGGAAGGCAACAAGGATTTTGTGTTTTGACTATGATATGCCTGCAGGGAGTGTGGGGTGTGTAAGTGTTGTGCTCTGTGGCCCCTGGCTTGTCCAGGGCGACACAGAAGCACTGCAGCACTGCCTCGGCGAAGCGGCAACAGGCTGTGCTGAAGCTAATCTGCATAGGTGACAAACCCCACAATGCAGAAGAGGTGTGGACAGCTCTGAAACAGCAGGCAGATCACTGGCTCACACCTCTGAACCTAAAGCCAGGAAAGGTCGTGTGTGACAATGGCCGGAACCTGGTGGCGGCTTTGAGGCGAGGCCAGCTGACACATGTTCCATGCGTGGCCCATGTGCTCAACCTCGTGGTTCAGCGGTTTCTAAAGTCATACCCAGAGCTGTCTGATCTGCTGGTAAAAGTTCGCCGCCTGTCTGCACATTTTCGAAAGTCCCCTACTGCTTCAGCCGGCCTTGCTGGCTTTCAGCGCCATTTGCATCTTCCGGCTCACAGACTGGTGTGTGATGTCCCCACGCGTTGGAATTCAACTCTGCACATGTTGGTCAGGATATGTGAGCAGAAAAGGGCAGTTGTTGAGTACCTGCATCACCTAAGCCGTAGGGAAATGGGTCAAACTCCACACATAACACCTGAGGAGTGGAGATGGATGTCCGACCTATGTACCATCCACCAAAACTTTGAGGACTCCACCAAGATGGTGAGCGGCGATGGCGACATTATTAGCGTCACCATACCGCTTCTCTGCCTTCTAAAATGGTCTCTGCTCAAAAAACAACCATGATGCATTGCAGGCGGAGCGCGATGAGTTTGAGCAAGAAACAGTAGTGGGTGTGGGTGATAACACACAGCCCAGCCTCGTCTCATCACAACGTGCAGTGGAGGACTATGACGAGGAGGAGGATGAAGACATGGAGCAACTCTCTGGCCAAATTGAGGATATGACATGCAGTCATATCCTCGGTTCAGCGTGGCTGGCCAGAGGACAGGGTAGATGATGAGGAGGAGGAGGAGGACAGCATGTTCAGTCATCGTGTTGGTCAGGATACTGAAGTGATGGCTGTTAAGAGTCTGGCACACATGGCTGACTTTATGGTAAGCTGCCTGTCTCGTGACCCTCGCGTTAAGAACATCTTGGCCGACAATCATTACTGGTTGGTAACACTGTTAGACCCACGCTACAAGGAGAACTTTATGTCTCTTATTCCCGAGGCGGAGAGGTCAGGAAAAATGCAGCAGTTCCAGAAGGCCATAGTCACGGAAGTAGGCAAAGCATTCCCCTCACAAAACGATAGCGGCATAGGTCAGGAATCAGTGGACAACCAAGGCGTACAGCCGAGAGGGGCACAAGTCCAATCCGCCAGAGGTAGGGGAACAGTCTTTAAGATGTGGGACAGTTTTCTCAGCCCCTCACATACCACAGCCCCTGAGGTGCGGGGTAGTGCCACAAGAAATCCTAAGTTTGCCCAGATGCTCAAGGAGTACCTTGCAGATCAAACAACTGTACTCTGACATTCCTCTGTGCCTTACAATTAATGGGTATCCAAGCTGGACACGTGGCATGAATTGGCTCTCTACGCCTTGGAAGTCCTGGCCTGCCCTGCCGCTAGCGTTTTGTCAGAGCGTGTTTTTAGTGCCGCAGGTGGAATCATTACAGATAAACGCACCTGCCTGTCAACTGTAAATGCTGACAGGCTGACTCTAATCAAGATGAACAAGGGTTGGATTGGGCCAGACTTCACCACACCACCAGCAAATGACAGCGGAATTTAAAGTTTGTAACGGGATTTTGCCATGTACCTCCACTCACCCATGGTAACACACTTCTGGACTTTGGCTAATCGCTGGACTGCTCCTCCTTCTCCTCATGCGCCATCATGATGACCGTTACAAGAGTTAGGCCTTTGTTTCAGGTATACCCCCAGTGGTAAATTTTTTCGCCCATTCTTTCAGAATGGGCATTACAACGACAGGAGACCCGCTCCTTTGCAATGGGAACAATGTTTTGAGGCCCTCATGCACATTTCTATCCAGGGACAATATGGAGCCTGACGCTGCCACCGACAGGCACGCACATGCGGTTTTTAAATGCAAGCACGGACGCAATAAGAACCTAACAGGTTTTTAGGAGCGACAATTACTGAGAAGTCTGACACTATCAGCCACTGCTGACTGACGTGTATTATACACTACACTTGTGCGTTATATAATAGTTTGTGAAAAACGTGCACCTGTACGCTGCCACCGACAGGCACACACGTGCGGTTTTTAAATGCAAGCACGGACGCAATAAGAACCTAACAGGTTTTTAGGAGCGACAATTACTGAGAAGTCTGACACTATCAGCCACTGCTGACTGACGTGTATTATACACTACACTTGTGCGTTATATAATAGTTTGTGAAAAACGTGCACCTGTACGCTGCCACCGACAGGCACACACGTGCGGTTTTTAAATGCAAGCACGGACGCAATAAGAACCTAACAGGTTTTTAGGAGCGACAATTACTGAGAAGTCTGACACTATCAGCCACTGCTGACTGACGTGTATTATTCACTAGACTTGTGCGTTATATAATAGTTTGTGAAAAACGTGCACCTGTACGCTGCCACCGACAGGCACACACGTGCGGTTTTTAAATGCAAGCACGGACGCAATAAGAACCTAACAGGTTTTTAGGAGCGACAGTTACTGAGAAGTCTGACACTATCTGGACTGTTTTAGACTGTATACACCAGCCCCAGATATGATGAAGGCTGGTATACGGTCACCACTAGGAATGGCTATATACCCTGCCTGCCTGCCTGCCTGCCTGTATACTGCTACAATAGTCCTGACAAGGACTCTTTTGGTCAGTAGCCTGTATTCCAACCTGGCTATACCCTGCCTGTATACAGCAACAATAGTCCTGAGAAGGACTCTGCTACTGTACTCCGACCTGGCTATACCCTGCCTGCCTGTATACAACTAGAATAGTCCTGAGAAGGACTTTTGGTCACACTGTTTGCAGCCCTGCTACGGAAATAGCTATAAAGGGCCGCAAACCTTTCCCTGAAGCAGCGACACTCTCCCTGCACTGACTGTCTGGATAGCTGTGAGCAGAGCACAGCGCGCCGGCCGGTATAAAGGCTCGGTCACGCTGTGCAGGCCGGCCAATCACTGCAATTCCACAACCAACAGGGCTGTGGCATTGCAGTGGTCTGCCAGCCAATCCCTGCATGAGGGCTGGCTCTCAAAAGAGCGCCAACATGCAGAAATGAAGACCACGAGTACAGCACGAGTATCGCGAGATTACTCGGTCCCCGCCGAGTAGACCGAGTACAGTGATACTCGTGCGAGTACCGAGTAGTAACAAGCATGCTCGCTCATCACTAATTTTTAAGTGTTTGCAGTTATTTCTTTTTGCTTACAGATTAGTAATGGGGGAAACTCATAGACACTTTCCATTACTAATCTAGGGCTTAGTGGTAGCTGTGGGCTGTTATTAACCCCTTAATACCCTGATTGCCACCACACCAGTGTAATCGGGAAGAGCCAAGTAAGGTTCTGGGATTGTCACATCTAATGGATGCAATAACCCTGGGTGGCTGCAAGCTGCTATTTTTTAGCATGGGAGGGCCCAATAAGCATGGGTCTCCCCAGCCTGAGAATACCAGCCACCAGCTGAAGGCTTTATCATGGCTGGATATCAAAATTTGGGGGAACCACAAACCGTTTTTTTAAAAATTATTTATTTAAATAATGGATTCGGTTACAAAAAGATTTTCAAAACTTTAAACATCCGAAAGAGCACTGTGCAAGCGATCATATTGAAATGGAAGGAGTATTGTGACGCCTCTGACTCTATCAGGGTGTCACAGGGAACTGCACCCCTTTCTCTTATGGTGCAGAACTCACCCCCCATGGTTCTGAGTTCCTACACACTGGTATTGCTTCCATCAGCACTCAAATCCTAACCACACCTCACACCACACCCTGTCAGGCACACCAGTGGGTGGTCTAGCTGGAAAAGGGCCACCCGCCTAAGGGTCAGGCAGACTGGTGGGAGGAACTCAGTTTGGTAGTAGCCCTCAGGAGCTGAGGGAGTTGCAGCTACCTGTGTGACCTTGGTTGGGTCGCGGACGGTGGTCTGGGACCAGAGGAGTCAGAGACCCAGTCGCAGGGTATTGGAGAAGGGTGCACTGACTTAGTTTTGGAGAACGGTCGGCACCGGAAAGTCCAGTAACCGGACTGGTACAGGACCCTAGATCAGGGAGTAGCTTCACGCAACCTGATAATTCACCTGTGGAGGATAGTCTCTTGATGAACTTTCCCCAAGAGCTCATAGATCGAAGGCACCAACACAACAAGGGGGATAGGGCTTTCCAGCTTATGCGGCCTACAGAAATCCCAAGTGTCAGCCATCAAGAGCACAGCTCCACTATTTCAACATAGGGAGCGGGACCCTGACAGCTTCAGGCCAAAGGATCACTTAGGAACTTCTACAATTGTGCATGGAGGCAGGCTCTGGACCACTAAGCAGTACCAGTGGGGACAGATACCCAGACGAGCTCCCCCGAGTGGCAGCGGCACCCAGAGACTTGGTTTACTTCTGTGTCAGAGTCTGCTTAAAGAAGTTGTCCAGTTAACAAAACTGATTTTTTTTTTCCTCATAAATCTTGCTAATATGTGCCTCTCCACACATCTATTATGGTTTTTTCAGCAATATTACCTTTTATTGTGCTCTAGCAGCACATCCTCATTTCTGGCTCCAGCTCTGATGGGGTTAATCTCTTTTCTGACTTCCTGGGTTCAGTTACTACAACTCCCATAATTCTTTGTGGCTCTAGGGCTGTATCTAACGTATCTAACACACCCACTCAGCTCTCCTCTGCACCCAATGACCAAAGTCTCCTCCCTGCCTCTTCCCTGTGGATGCACAGAGAGCAATCACAGCAGATACAGCCAAAGCTCCCAGCTCTGCACAACCAGGGGAAGAAAGTGTGTGTGTGTGTGTGTGTGTGTGTGTGTGTGTACGCAACATGTGAAAAAAATATTTGGGGGAAAAAAAATCAAGGGATCATGAGATTGCTTTTTTTTTCCCTCTTGCATAGTCTCTTTGTGTCGTCCGTATCATCCGTGTGGCATGCATTTGTAATAACCTGCAGGTAACGGGATACGCAAGGACTGCACGGAACCACGGGGGTTAATCAATGCAAATTTAATAACATATTGCACAACACAGGTGGAGGAATAGTGCGGGAAAGGAGGGGGAAGAAAAGCGGGAATGTGCACAGCAGTAGATATAATGTAATATACATACAACCACTTTGAATAGCTTATCAAGGGTGGGAAGCCTCAGATTGTACTCCCAAAAGCAAAACACAAAAATCCTTATTAAGCAAAAAAACCGCAGGGTCCTTGTTACCTTACTTGCATAACACAGTGCAGAGTCCTTGTTACCTTACTTGCATAACACAGTGCAGAGTCTTTTCCTATCTGTCCCTAACTAAAAGTAGTGTGCACACTTAACTGCAGGTTTCAGCGTGGGGTACCTCGTCACCGTTGGGGCCTGTATTCTGCCAGCAGACACCTCTAAAGTTCAGTCTTTGTCCCGGATCTGTAATTTGCCCGTGCTGTCTGGCTCCTCGCTCCACATCCAGCCTTTCTTGGATCGGTGTCTTGGGGAGATGTCACGCAACACTCAGGTACTTGGACCTTGTTCAGCAGGGCAGAATGCAGCCTTGCCTTCTTCCGCACGTCCGAACACACACTTCTCTGCATAAAAACAGCTACCAAACCAAAAACCAGCTCCTCCTCACATCCTGTTCAGGACTGTACCAAGTAAATCAAGCAACAGGGGGTTTGTGCCCGCTGTTCTTTGTTTTGACAGCAGGTGGCAGCATAACAAGGAAAAGTCCACAGTCTTCTAAACTATATATGTAAATGTTAACAGGTCTTACATTTCCCCCCCTCTTTAACCTCGGCCGTCCCGGTCGATACTCTCCTGAGGCGCTCTGCACATGGGCACACGGTGGCAACTCCTGCCCTGCTTCACAACCTGTTGCTTGGGAGCCAATGTCTTAAAACAGGATCCAGTGGCAGAACACACAAATTCATCTGCCAAGTACCGATCAGGGGGAATACCAGCATTAGCCCGCTCAGTCCGGCGTGGTACTACGGCTATGTCACCAGACGTCGGCGCCGTATCAGGGAGTACAGTATTCGCGTCCCCATCTCTGGCGATTAGTGACTCCTGCTCTGCAGGGGTGGCACCTGTGTCTTGAACGGATGGGGGCGTGGATCTCTCCTAGTCTGCTGGGTTGGCCGGGGCCCGCCACCATTCTTCATCGTCAGAGCCCTCTTCGAGGGTAACAGGAACGGGCACGGGCATCGTCTCCGAGGTACTTTGTCTGGTCCTGTCTTCTGAATAGCAGGGCCTCAGCATATTACGATGCAGGATGAGGGTGTCGCCTCTTCGCTCACCTCTCACTTCGTATACTGATCCGTGGGGCGAGATTCTTCTGATCACAATGTAAGGCTCTGTTTTCCAGCGCTCGCTCAACTTGTGTCTCGGGTGTTTCTCTGCAACTAGTACTCGGTCTCCTGGCAAGAACGGAGTTTCACACACAGGTTTCCGCTGTGGATGTGTCTTTTCTTGCAGTCGCTTGGTGACAATTCGATGGATAGTCTCCAGCCGTCGACGGTGACAGTCAACCCAGGAACCCACACTCTGACCTTCACTGATCTCGGGGGGAGCCAGGTTGAGCTCTTCTATGCCTCTTCCAAACAGTAGCACGTACGGGGTGTACCCAGTGGTGGAGTGGACACGATTATTGTACGCCCACACGAGTTCTGCGAGATAGCCGGGCCAGTGATTCTTACGATCATCCTCTAACGTGCGTAGCATTTGTAGGAGGGTCCGGTTAAATCTCTCGCAGGCTCCGTTGCCCTGTGGATGATAAGGCGTAGTCCTTGACTTCTGCATTCCGTAAATCCTTTGCAGCTCTCTCATGACACCGCCCTGAAAGCAAGCCCCTTGGTCGGAATGTATTCTTTTGGGGCAGCCGTACACCCGGATAAAGTCATCACTGATGGCTCGAGCAGCTGATTCAGCCGTCTGATATCTGGTGGGCGTCACCACCGCAAATTTGGAGAAGTGATCTGTCATCACAAGGCAGAACTGATAGCCCCGGTGGGAGTGACCAATCTTCAGATAATCGATCATGAGTACTTCCAATGGCTCTTTGGTTGCAATAGTCTGTACTGGTGCTCGCTGTGGGGGAGCTTTACTTAACTCACAGGAACGGCACAGTTTACAGGCCTTCTCTACTGCCCGAAGCATCTGAGGACAGTATACTATTCTTTGCAACCACTGGTAAGTTTTGTCCGGTCCGAAATGGGCTCCCTTCTCATGCGCCTCTCGGGCCAATGGTACTGCCATCTTCTGGGGTATCACTACTTGCCACCGCATTTCCTACTCTGTAGCTAGTTGCACCTTCCGATACAGCATCCCTTCTTGCACCGACAGCTTATCCCACTGGCTGAGAATCTGGAGGGCCACGTGCGACAGCGTGGCCCGTATTTCCTTTCTAGGCTTGCGCTGCTGGATCACCCACTCTTTCACTTGAAGCAGTTCTGGGTCAGATGACTGGATTTTCACCCATTCCTCTCTGGTTTGGCCAAGCAGGCGTGATGTCGTGCCCGACGTAATTTCCAGCATACGAGCCTATACCAATTGAGCGGTGAATTTACTGAAGTCCGGAATTTCATCTTCCTCCAACTGTTCATCTCTCTCCCCCACTGGGGCTTCGGTGGTAACACGAGAAAGGGCATCCGCATTCTGATTTTCATGCTTGGAGCGGTACTGCACATGATAATTGTATCTGGAGAGTCGTGCCAGCCACCTCTGTTCCATTGCTCCCAGTTTGGCGGTGGAGATGTGAGCCAGGGGATTATTATCCGTATAGACTTCAATTTGGGCTCCCGTGAGATATTCCGAGAACCTTTCGGTTATTGCCCATACTAGTGCCAGTAACTCCAGCCGAAAGGAACTGTAATTCTCGGAGTTGCGCTCGGCTTCCCGTAACGTCCGACTTCCATATGCAATCACCCGTTCAGTACCATTCTGTACCTGGGCCAGTACTGCACCCAGGCCGTAGAGGCTTGCGTCTGTATACAACCGAAAAGGGAGGTTATAGTCTGCATAGGCAAGCACAGGGGCGCTAACCAAGGCCTCTTTCAATCGGTGTAAGGCTTCTGCTTGTCTTGGTCCCCAGCAAATTTTCTGTGCTTTTGGTCCTTTCGCAGTCCCTCGGAGCAATTCGTGCAAAGGTTCTGCCTCCTTCGCGAAATCTTTGATAAAGCGACGGTAATATCCGGCTAGCCCCAGGAAAGCTCGAACCTCCCGCACTGTGCTGGGTGTGGGCCATTGTAGCACTGCTCTCACTTTCCCATCGGAGGGCTGTACGCCGGCTTCCGACACCTTGTGTCCGAGATATTCAATCTCTTCCTGAAAGATCCGGCATTTTTTTGGTTTCAGTTTAAGCCCATGGGCCCGTAACCGCTGAAACACTTGACCCAGGTTTTCTAGATGTTTTTCGAAGGTTGCAGAATACACTACTATGTCATCCAGGTAAATCAACGTGGCCTCGAAGTTCATGTCTCCAAGGCAACTTTCCATGAGGCGCTGAAAAGTTCCTGGGGCATTATTTAGTCCAAACGGCATGAGATTGAACTCGAAGAGTCCCATGGGTACAATAAATGCGGTCTTGGCCTTGTCTTTCTCTGCCACAGGGACCTGCCAATATCCGCTGGCCAGATCAAGGGAGGAGAAGTAACGTGCCTTTCCCAGCGCCGACAGGGACTCCTCTATCCGGGGCAGAGGGTAGGAATCACGAACCGTGCATCCATTAAGCTTGCGGTAGTCAACACAGAAGCGGGTAGACCCATCCTTTTTCTTGACCAGCACGATTGGGGCAGCCCATGGACTCTGACTTTCTCTTACCACCCCGCTCTTCAGCATCTGCGCCAAGAGCTCTTTCACCTCTTGGTAGTACTTTGGGGGTATTTGTCTGTACCTTTCCCTGATCGGTGGGGCATCTCCCGTGGGTATTTCATGCTGGATCTTGTCAGTACAGCCAAAATCTTCTGCGTGACGGGAGAACGTGGCTTGATTCTCCCAAATAAAGTCTTCTATGGCTTGGGCTTGCTCCGAAGCGAAGGGGCTCAGGTCCACTCCCATCTGCCCTAAGATGACGCGACTGTTCCACTGATCAGTGGGTTTCTCTTTTCTTTCCATAGAAACAGCCCAAGTCCAGGCTTCCCCTGCCATGGGCTGCAATTCAATCGATTCTGCGGTCGCCACCTCTTCAGGCGCCAGGTAGACATGGGCCAGAACAACTCCCGAGGTCAAGGTGTAGGCCTGTTCACCGGTGTTCACGCAACGGAAAGGGACTCTTCCATTTCTTACTGTTGCTAAAGTGCGAGCCACCAACGGTTCATCTCCGTTCTCTTCACCACGGTAAGGCTCCACCAACACCTCCATCCCCTCGAGTGTATGGTGGGCTCCGACTGGCAAGGTGAGGACTGTCTCACGATTTGGAGGTAGAGTAATTGTTGTCTGTCTTGGGACTCGAACCCTCCCCACCGGGTAGCGGCTCCCACCATTCCTCCACAGTCCTCGGGCATGGATAAGGTGTTGGAAGACCTTTTGGGCGGGCCTGTTAGCAACTGTCGTTTTCCAGTAATCACAGCCCCCCTTGTTGAAGAGCAACTGGTCTAATTCTTTCAGGACGTTCATACCCACGATAGCCGGCACCTCTCTGTCGTACCGGCCCTCCGTTAACACAATCCCTTTTTTGCCTAAGTTCTGGCCACATGCACGTATGTTCATCCACAGGACTCCTACAACCGGAATGGGAAGATTGTTTGAAGCCCTCAGTTTGATATGTGCCCCTTTGTCAATGGATATAGTTTGTCCAAAATGTTGGTAGAAGAACTGTTCTGGCATGGTGGTCACTTGGGACCCAGTATCCATCAAGCATCTTACTTCTTTCCCTTCAAATTCGGCCATGATCGTCGGCGTGCTGGCTGCTATATCTTCAGGGCGTTGGTTTTCTCTAAGCTCAGTTGGTCTCCCCGCCATGTGCCCATCCATGGAGGGAGGCACTAGTTTAACGGCGGTCTTTCTTGAGAAGTCTTCCTCTCCGGACAGTGTCGGAATAAATGGTTCTGATTTCCACAGTTCCAACACTGGTAGTCTCCAGCGGGTCTCGATCGTCTCTGCTCGATCTGTCCCCTCTCTTCTTGATAGGTATGCGTGCGGGTATTTGGCCGCGGTGCTGTTGTTCTTACTTCTGACGCCGGGGCTTGCATATTCTTCAGCAACTCTTGTAGAGCAGTAACCGTCTCTTGTAACTGATCCACTTTAGCCTCAAGTTGGCTCGGTTCTCGGTTTTTCTCACCCGGGACTACCTTATGCATACAAACTTCTCCCCAGGCGTTCTGCGGGTCGCAGTTTTCAGTTTGTGCGCGGGAGACTGCTTCTTCCAGTATCTCCTGGAAAGTTAGTTTTATTTCTACCCTGAGCCGTTTACGGAGGGCACCTTTGATCTTGGGGTTAAGTAACCCACGGAGGAATTGATCTTGTAGGGTACGGTCAGCATAACCGGGGGTTTGTACTAGCTCTGGCTCTGCTGTAAGCATTTGTCTCATTATTCTCTGGAGTGCATTTGCATACTGTGGCAGACCTTCCTCTTCACCCTGCAGCCTGTAGAACAGTTGCGCCTGTAAATCTCCTGCTTCTGGTTTCCCGCCATACACTCTCTCAAGAATCTTCACCTCCTGCTCTAACGTCTTTCGTTCACTCTCAGGGCGCAATAAAATAGTCTCTTGAGCATGGCCTTCAAGGGCAATCAACAGTATCTCCCCTTGATTTTCTGCAGTCACTCCTGCTACTCTCAACATGCCCCTCACTCTCTGCGCCCAGTCATGGAGAGGTACATTGCTGCCAGTAAATTTTGGTATATGGGTCAGCATAGCCCCCAGAGACAGTTGCCTTGCTGGTATTCCCCCATCAGGTTGTATTAGAACACCTCCATCAGCGACACCCCCCTGTCCGTCCATTGTTCCGTACCAGCCTGCGTATCCTGCCGACTACGCCAAATGTAATAACCTGCAGGTAACAGGATACGCAAGGACTGCACGGAACCACTGGGGTTAATCAATGCAAATTTAATAACATATTGCACAACACAGGTGGAGGAATAGTGCGGGAAAGGAGGGGGAAGAAAAGCGGGAATGTGCACAGCAGTAGATATAATGTAATATACATACAACCACTTTGAATAGCTTATCAAGGGTGGGAAGCCTCAGATTGTACTCCCAAAAGCAAAACACAAAAATCCTTTATTAAGCAAAAAAACCGCAGGGTCCTTGTTACCTTACTTGCATAACACAGTGCAGAGTCCTTGTTACCTTACTTGCATAACACAGTGCAGAGTCTTTTCCTATCTGTCCCTAACTAAAAGTAGTGTGCACACTTAACTGCAGGTTTCAGCGTGGGGTACCTCGTCACCGTTGGGGCCCGTATTCTGCCGGCAGACACCTCTAAAGTTCAGTCTTTGTCCCGGATCTGTAATTTGCCCGTGCTGTCTGGCTCCTCGCTCCACATCCAGCCTTTCTTGGATCTGTGTCTTGGGGAGATGTCACGCAACACTCAGGTACTTGGACCTTGTTCAGCAGGGCAGAATGCAGCCTTGCCTTCTTCCGCACGTCCGAACACACACTTCACTGCATAAAAACAGCTACCAAACCAAAAACCAGCTCCTCCTCACATCCTGTTCAGGACTGTACCAAGTAAATCAAGCAACAGGGGGTTTGTGCCCGCTGTTCTTTGTTTTGACAGCAGATGGCAGCATAACAAGGAAAAGTCCACAGTCTTCTAAACTATATATGTAAATGTTAACAGGTCTTACACATTTTGCAGGCTACTTTCACATCAGTGTTTTTTGTTTGCTTGTAGGCAAAACACCACAAACCGCATATGACTGGATCCTGTGGATTAAATGTACAATGCTTGCAACCGTTATTTTACCGGATCCTTCTGCAGCGGGACACAGAATTTATTGGCCGGCACTGGAATCAGCTGACTCCTGATCTCACAGCCCGCACACGCTGCAATGGATGCAGGTTAACAGCAGTCACTGCCTGCTGATGGTCACATGTGACCGTGTGCGGGCTGTGTGGTCAGGAGTTCAGCTGAGTTCAGATCAGCAGACTCCAGTGTCGGCCGATTAGGCTGGGGCCACACGGGGATTACTGCGATCCCCTCACATGACACTCGGCTCACGCTGGCAGTACAACAGAGCCGAGTGTCATGCGTGTGTCCCTGCGACTGAGGTCCGACTGTGCGAGCCGACCTTAGCTGCGGGGGGCGGTCCGGCACTCAGGAGGGGCGGGCCAGCGCTGCGGAGGGTCGGGCGGGCCGTCACTGAGGAGGGGTGGGAGGGATTTCTCTCCCTCTCTCCTCCGTAGTCAGCTATTGTGATTCTCGCTCTGCACTCGCAGTACACCGATGTACCACAAATGCAGTGCGATTTTTCGAGGGAAAAGAGAGAGAGAGAGGGAAAAGAGAGAGAAAGATGGAAAAGAGAGAGAGGGAAAAGAGAGAGAGGGAAAAGAGAGAGAGAGAGAGGGAAGAGAGAGAGGTAAAAGAGAGAGAGGGAAAAGAGAGAGAGAGAGAGGGAAAAGAGAGAGAGAGAGAGGGAAAAGAGAGAGAGAGAGAGGGAAAAGAGAGAGAGGGAAAAGAGAGAGGGAAAAGAGAGAGGGAAAAGAGAGAGAGAGAGGGAAAAGAGAGAGAGAGAGAGGGAAAAGAGAGAGAGAGGGAAAAGAGAGAGAGAGGGAAGAGAGAGAGATAAAAGAGAGAGAGAGGGAAAAGAGAGAGAGGGAAAAGAGAGAGGGAGAGGGAAAAGAGAGAGAGAGGGGGAAAAGAGAGAGAGGGAGGGAAAAGAGAGAGAGGGAGGGAAAAGAGAGAGGGAGGGAAAAGAGAGAGAGGGAGGGAAAAGAGAGAGGGAGGGAAAAGAGAGAGAGGGAGGGAAAAGAGAAGAGAGGGAGAGGGGGGAAAAGAGGGGAGAGAGAGAGGCAAAAGAGAGAGAGGGAGGGAAAAGAGAGAGGGGGAAACGAGAGGGAGGGGAAAGAGAGAGGGAAAAGAGAGACAGAAAAGGAAAAGAGAGAGAGACAGAGGGAAAGAGAGACAGAGGGAAAAGATGTGATGCCCTGGACTAGCCAGGTAGTCACAGACATAACACCATACACACCCCCTCCCCTGGATAGTTAATATCAGTCAAACAAAACCCTTGTTGCCTCCCTCCAGGGTCTGATGTCCACACCAGGTGGGGTGGAGCCAGGTGGCTGGCCCCACCCACCGAGGAGTTCACAGGCCTGGAGGCGGGAAAAGTTTGGAGAGTCAAGTTCAGGAGTTGAGGAGAGGAGTTGAAAGTGACAGCAGAGAAACTGCTAGTGTCTGGGTAGGAGCCCAGGCACTGTCAGCAAGGTTGGCAGACGGTGGTGGCCGTCTGCAGGAGTTAGTGGACCTCTGCGGAACCGTAGGACCGGGGTCAGGCGGTGGCCCGCCGGTACCGAACCGGGGAGCGGAGTGAAGGTAAGCACAAAGGCAGGGCCATCGGACCCCGACTAGGCTAGGAGCCGCCGACAACGGTCAAATCAGAGAGTGACCGGAACCCCAGGGGTTTCCTAACACCCAAGGCCCGACAGAAGGCAACAGTCCACCCAGTGAGGATAAAAAAGCCACCACTATAGGCTAGAGATCCAAGGGCCAGCGCCTGCGGGCAAAACGGGCTCCATCAGTACATATACGCAGGGGAGCGGACTACCGTTGTGAAACCATTGGAGTCAAAACATTCTACAAAGGTGCAGGGAAAGACAGCCACCATCCACCTGTTCGAGGAGAGCAAAGACACTACAGCCAGCTACGGGACCCGTCTATCCATCCGTTTGGTTTACCAGAGACTCTGTGAATCTGTGTCTGAGTGAGTACAACAGTGCCCTCCGGCACCGCGCCGCGCTGCCGCCGCAACCCTGCACCCCAGCTACCCTGCCTCCCCGTATCACCACCGGGCCCCGGGATCACCAACCCCTACCCACGGAGGGGGAACCAACATCCTAGCTGCTCCCTGCCATCGCTCCCGGGATCCCCGTCACCAGCAGCAGTGGTGCCCATTATCACCACGACCCGTGGCCGGCGTCACAAACTACCCCCTTTTCACTCATGGGCGAGGAGCGCTGCTCGAGTCCCCGGGTCCGGCCCACCGCTCGAGCCACCGAGCAGCAGTAGCAGCCCCGGACCCGAGCGTAGCGAGCGCGGCCCCTTCGCCCGCGACAACTTGGCATCACGAACAGGATAGAACCAATCTACCTACCGGTAGAAGTGCGCCTTGCAGTCCCCACCGGCGTCGTCCGTCCGAAAAATTTGAAGTACCGCCATCTTTCGCTCGAAGATTTCCCGCTCGAGCGTCTTCCCCGAGCAGGGAAGGCGCGAAAGTGAAGCCCCGCCCCCAACAAGTAGAAGTGCTAGAAAGAACCAAGGGGGGGGCGGGTGAAGGCCTGCCTCATGTAACCGAGGGTATAAAGAGCAGGGACGCCAGGACTCTGCTACACATCCGGTTCCTGGAAGCACCAGCGCTAACATGTCCATCCCGTCCGGCAATGCTGAGATCCCGGAGCCCACGCCAGGAACAGCGGCGTGGGTGGAGGCCCAGACTGTGCAAATGTGCTGCCGCCTGCAGGCCCAAGTCCGATTCCTAATGGAGCGATGGGTGGCCGACATGGAGGAGGTAGCGGCGGCCGTGTGGAGATGCGAGGTGGAGACAGTGCTGGAGGAACGGGTAAGCGACCCACGCCCCTGTGTCCTTGAAGGACCGGTCGCTGCGGCTGAGGGGCCCGGTCTGCCTCCCCTGCCATCCGCACCGGCTGTTGCTGCCCCGCCACTAGGCCCGCTGCCCCCGACACCGGTAGCGGAGTTCAGCCCGTCCGCCCTGGAGGACCAGCCTGCAGGCATTACTCGTGAATGGCCCGCACCCCTCCCGCTGCCATGGAAGATCCCGCGGGAGGTGCCCGTCCGCGAAAAGAAGCCGTCGGCCCCGGAAGTGGCCGCACCCGAGACCGTCCCGGCCCTGGCAGTCCGTCCGGCTACAGAAGAGGTGGAAGCCGTGAACCGGAAGGCCCAGCAGGTGAGGCCTGCTGTTCCTAAATCCCACGCCTCGGCTGAGGCTGTGCCGGGTTGCCGCTGCAAAGCAGCATCCCAGGCCGCGTCACCGCAAGACCCATCAAAAAGTAAACCGGTAGTGGCCGGTGTGGGGGAGGTCCAGCGGGGCCCGACCCGTGCGCAGGGGCATGCAGACGCCCCTTACTGGGACAGAGAGCCGAGCCAGCTGGGCCGTGAAATTGCCGCCAGAGAGCAGCAGAGGGCCGAAGTGCTGGCACGCGTCATAAAAGAAAAGGACAATCTCCGCAACACCACCTTTCGGGTGCGGGGCCCGGTGTACGAAGGCCAGGTGAGGCGGTTTGATTCTCAGCGGGGATACGGCTTCGTCTACGAACCGGGCCTGGAGGCCGAGATATTTGTGGCCCGTCGTGATGTGAACTCCCACTTACCAACGGGTCATCCTGGTCGTGACCTACAACCGGGCGACCTAGTGACCTACACCCGACACTGCGGGGAGAGGGGCTGTTTTTCTCTAGATGTGAAGCAGAGGGAAGGTCGCGGTGTTCAGGTACAGCCCCGGTCCCCTCCCCCACCATGCCGTCCGGATGTGGAGTTGGAGGAGACGTACGACGACAGCGACCTCAAATAGTGGCAGCGGTCCTCCGTTGCAACCCAGTTGTCCCCGTTGGGACCCTCAGTACTTTGTTCCTGTTTTAAATAGCTAAATGAATGAACAACAATCATCCGAGTTTGTAATCTGATTGTCAACAAGTTGATTTTACCGTCCGTCGTCAACTAGTTGTCTCCGTAGGGACTCTATGTGTTTCCACTAGCCCTTTCAGAGACAAGGCTGAGAACTTGCAGGCCAACCACGAACTTGTGGTCTTGTAAATAATTTGCTGTGCTGTTTTCCGTTACCGCCTCCGGAGAGGCGGATTGGAGGAAGGACCCGCAGCAGAGCAGGCTGGGGTCCGGTCACCACCAGGACCGGTGACCATCCTCCGGGGGTCAGGGGTCCCCCTGGACGTGGGATCCCCTGAAGTGACAGCCGGGTGCGAGACACCGTACCCGTTCCCGCTTCGGTGACCTGGAACCGAGTTCCTGCTTCCGGACTGGGGAAGAGGGGTGCTGCCCATTTCTTAGGGGCAGCATCAAGGTTTAGGTTGCTTGGGTGGGGAAGCGGATGAACATGAACCCGTCTGTTATTATTAAAAATGTTTTCTTTACATATGTTTGCAACATTAAAGTGCCGAGCCTCCCGCAAGGGAAGAACTAAAAATATGCTTGTGTTAAATGTTTTAAATGTTAAATTATATTTTTCAGAAAAATAAAACCGGTGATGGACGGGCAGCCCACGGATGGTCTGCATTTCACCAAGGGGGAATGTGACGCCCTGGACTAGCCAGGTAGTTACAGACATAACACCATATACACTCCTCCCCTGGATAGTTAACATCAGTCAAACAAAACCCTTGTTGCCTCCCTCCAGGGTCTGATGTCCACACCAGGTGGGGTGGAGCCAGGCGGTTGGCCCCACCCACCGAGGAGTTCACAGGTCTGGAGGCGGGAAAAGTTTGGAGAGTCAAGTTCAGGAGTTGAGGAGAGGAGTTGAAAGTGACAGCAGAGAAACTGCTAGTGTCTGGGTAGAAGCCCAGGCACTGTCAGCAAGGTCGGCAGACGGTGGTGGCCGTCTGCCGGAGTTAGTGGACCTCTGCGGAACCGTAGGACCGGGGTCGGGCGGTGGCCTGCCGGTATCGAACCAGAGAGCGGAGTGAAGCTAAGCACAAAGGCAGGGCCATCGGACCCCGACTAGGCTAGGAGCCACCGACAACGGTCAAATCCAAGAGTGACCGGAACCCCAGGGGTTTCCTAACACCCAAGAAGGCAACAGTCCACCCAGTGAGGATAAAAAAGCCACCGCCATAGGCTAGAGATCCAAGGGCCAGCGCCTGCGGGCAAAACGGGCTCCATCGGTACATATACGCCGGGGAGCGGACTACCGTTGGGAAACCAGCGGAGTCAAAACATTCTACAAAGGTGCAGGGAAAGACAGCCACCATCCACCTGTCCGGGAGAGGGAAAAGAGAGAGAGAGGGAAGAGAGAGAGAGAGGGAAGAGAGAGAGAGAGGGAAAAGAGAGAGAGAGGGAAGAGAGAGAGAGAGAGGGAGGGAAAAGAGAGAGAGAGGGAGGGAAGAGAGTGAGGGAGTGAAAAGCGAGAGGGAGGGAAAAGAGAGAAAGGGAGGGAAAAGAGAGAGAAAGAAAAGAGATAAGAGAGGGAGAGGGGTGGGAGAAGAGAGGAGGGGGGTGAGAAGAGAGGGGGGGGAGAGGTGCTCTGTCATCAACTTGCTCCACTCTGTGACTTGTAGTGGAGGTGACAGAGTGGAGACAAATTGGTCCTATGCAGCAGGACAGGTGACAGAGCAGAGCGGTGACATGCTCTGCTCTGACACATGCAGTGTTGCATGTCACCAGCTTGTCAGTGTCTTGCTGCGTCCTGTAGTGCTGCTGGGAGGAGTGCACATGATCACACCGCCCGTTCTCCTGACATCGCAGCAGAGCGGGCGGGTGGAGAGTGAGATCAGTACTTACGTGACAGGAAGGGTTTCAGCTGAAGAACCCCCCCCTGTACTCCACACTGGCGCCCCGCGCCTCACCATCTGCCGGATGCTCAGCGCTCCTCACCGCTCCACACTGGCGTCCTCCGGATCCTCCCCTCCATGCTGGGCTGTGACGTGCGGCAGTCACCGCCCACAGCCCAGTCAATCACTGTGAGTGGCGCCAGCATCCTCTGACTTACCCGTCTTGTTTGAGAGCCTGGAATTGACGGGACATAAGCGGATACTAGCGGTCGCAGCACCAGGGGGTCATGTGGCCGGCACTGAGCGTGCAGGATAGCGCCGCTCAGTGCCAGAACTGGAAATAGAAGCCAATGAAGAAAAGACCTAAAATGGTAAGTTACACCCATAGAGAAAATAAAAAAAAATGGGTGAACCACCCCTTTAGACCGCAACATACATCCGTTTTTTTTTGTACGTGTGCGCTACGTATTTGCACGTACCGGAGACACGTACACACGGAGACCCATGTTATTCAATGGTAGATGGCACACGCATGTAAAATCACACGGAACGTGTGTTCGTGTCGTAAGTACGTGTGTGCGCTTTTGTACACGGACGACATGTCCGTTTTTTGCCGGCAACACGCAGGCACGGACCCGCTTTAGTCTATGGGTCCATGCCTGCACGGACCGCACACGGAGTATGTCCGTGTTCAGCACGTATCGTCCGTGTCCGTTTTTCATCACAAAATCTGCAACACTTGTTTCCAATCTATCAGGTCAATAGAAAGCAAACAACACCAGGATCTCATGATGAATGATTAAAATCGTTAATTGGGTAAGAATGCGGGCCTTTAAAAACGGACAGCACATGGACAGCACACGTACGTATTTTTTGTCAATACAGACATTCCACACGCACACACGGCTCGCATACGCCATCGCACGAATGCCATACGTACCGGAGAAACGCCCCTAAAAAACGGAACACGGACCCGAAAAACGGACCGTAAGACACGTACTTTTTTTTTGCGGAAGTGTGTTTTAGGCCTCAATGACTGTGCCAGCATCCACACAGCCTGAGTGAGTACACTGCACTCCCTGCATCCTGCCTTTCGACATAGCCTGCACAACGCTACCAGCCACCTTCCTACAGAGTCATGGGGTCTCCCCTACCTGAGGAGAAATCACCATCTGGCTGCCCCACTCCAGCTCCCCTGGGTACTCCCATCGGCAGCAGTGGTACTCCCATTACCGCGAACCACGGGTGGCATCACGAACTCTCCCTTGTAAATAACCACACCCTTTACATTTGAAGTGGCCACAAGCCCCCGGGTCCGGAGACCCTCGAGCCACAGCAACCCCGGTTCCGAGCAGTTCGACTGCTGCAGGGGAGGCACAGTATCATACCACTGCAAATCTACCAACACCCGGTCGTCCATCCAAATTTTCATCTCAAACCAGGAGAAAACTGATCAGAGATGCAGCCAAAAGGCCCATGCTCACTCTGGATGAACTGCAGAGATCTACAGCTGAGGTGGGAGAGTCTGTCCATAGAACAACAATCAGTCGTATACTGCACAAGTCTGGCCTTAATGGAAGAGTGGCAAGGAGAAAGCCATTTCTCAAAAATATCCATAAAATGTGTTGTTTAACGTTTGCCACAAGCCACCTGCGAGGCACGCCAAACATGTGGAAGAAGGTGTTCTGGTCAGATAAAACCAAAATCGAACTATTTGGGCACAATGTCAAACGATATGTTTGATGTAAAAGCAACACAGCTCATCACCCTGAACACACCATCCCCACTGTCAAACATGGTGGTGGCAGCATCATGGTTTGGGGCTGCTTTTCTTCAGCAGGGACAGGGAAGATGGTTAAAATTGATGGGCAGATGGATGGAGCCAAATACAGGACCATTCTTGAAGAAAACCTGTTGGAGTCTGCAAAAGACCTGAGACTGGGAAGGAGATTTGTCTTCCAACAAGACAATGATCCCAAACATAAAGCAAAATCTACAATAGAATGGTTCACAAATAAACGTATCCAGGTGTAAGGCTATGTGCGCACGTGTGCGTTTACGCAGCGCTTTGCACTGCAGCGTAAACGCATGCGTTCTGCGTCCCCAGCAAAGTCTATGTAACTTGTGCGAATTCCATGCGCATGTTGCGTTTTAGAACGCAGCGATTTGCATACTGAAATTTGTGGCCAAATCGCTGCGTTGTAACAAGCATCATGTCACTTCTTATGTGCGTTTTGGATGCTTTTCCCACTTGCAGAGCAAGCATCCAGAACACATGAATTCTGCATCCATTCCGCATTCAAAATACTTCCAAAATGCAGCTTTTCGGCTGTGTTTTGAAACATATGCAGTGACAAAACGCTGCAGAATATTTGTCACAGCAGAACGCAACGTGCGCACATAGCCTAAAGCGAGCTTTACACACTACGAGATCGCTACTGCGATCTCGTTGGGGTCACGGATTTTGTGACGCACATCCGCCCGCTGTAGCGATGCCGTTGCGTGTGACACCTATGAGCGATTTTGCATTGTCGCAAAAACGTGCAAAATCGCTCATCGGCGACATGGGGGTCCATTCTCAAATATCGTTACTGCAGCAGTAACGAAGTTGTTCCTCGTTCCTGCGGCAGCACACATCGCTCCGTGTGACATCGCAGGAACGAGGAGGCTCTCCTTACCTTCCTCCCGGCCACAATGCAGAAGGAAGGAGCTGTGACACTGGATTTTCATACAGGCTTTGTTTAGTTGGCAACTTGACTGTTAATCTGCTATAGGAAATTTATAACTGAGGTTTGGCCTTGGTGTGATGGGCTCTGATAAGACTGTCTGCAGCAGTACAGGACATTAGCCAGCCTTGTAACCTGCTCCTCACCTCCAACCTAGCCTGTCTCAACTACCAACTGTCATCTCTCCCTGGTTATTATAGTGACTAGTCAATAGAGGATATTGATCAGACATCCTCTAACACATACCACCACCTGCTGGTCTCCAGTGGTATTATAGAGCAACAACATGCAGTAAATTTGACAGAGTGACACAAGGCAATACATTAAACTATACATTATTCTACAGACTCCTATGAAGGCAGAAACGTTTGTAATGGCTCCTTCTGGGACATTACACTAGCTCTTGTCCCAGTTCCTCCCCTCAGTGCAGTGAATAAATTAACTCAAGAAGAGACGTGGATAAATTAAATTCTCATCTGGTCTGATTTCCCAAGACAGGACTTAAACTCATCAGTTTGTGGGCACTTTGTCCATAGGCAGGAGCTCTACTATTCAGCCACTGCCTGAATTGAGAGGCCTCGGAGGATTTGGTAATCTTGACCTGTATTGCAGGCAGAGAAGCCAGAAACAAGTTATTCAGCTACATAGAGATATAGATATACATGACTTCTCCATGTAGCTGAAGGAAGAAGTCAGATTCTTTTGTTACCATAAAACTGCTATAAAGAAATGAGAAAAAAATGACAAAAGCATAATGTTCTTTTATTTTCCACTTCGCCTTGGAATCAAACCTGCAACTTTCAAACACATAACAGAAGCCATAGCTGTTGAGCCCAACAGCTTTGTTAAATGAGAGGAAGGATTTTACATAGATTAACCTGCATTGCAGCCTCTGATTACACAGGACACAGAGCTCCATTGTACGGTGCAAAGCATCTATGTGTCCTGTATTCTAGAAGGAGAGGAAAAAATGTTTTTTCTTCTAATAAAATTTCTAAAAATAATTTAACAAATAGAATAAAGTAAATTATTGCGCTTTTTTAAAAAATAATAAACAACACAAATCAGCAAATAACATACACATATTTGGTATCCCTGTAATCGTAAAGAACCGAACAAGACAGAGATCAGATTATTTATGGAAATCGGTAAATGGCAAAAAAAAAATGGCGCAATTGATTATTTTTCTCTATTAAATCCCATAAAAAATGTAATCACTGGGGTCGTGTTCACACATAGCGTAAATGCAGCGTTTTTTCTGCAGGTGTCCACACCACGAGCACAATAAAAATCCTCTCTGGTTATTGCATGTTTGCTGTGTTTTTTCTGCATTTTCCCAGGTATTTGATACATGTTTGGTGCAGATGTGACTCCAGTTTTTTAAGGCATTTTAATACTACAGAGAAGCTTTGATTCTGCGTTTAATAATGAAACAGCATTTTTTCTTCACTTGCATTTTTTTCAGCCTTCACATGGAAGCCTGTAGAGAAAATACCAATAAAACTGCACAGTTCAGTGGTGTCTTTAGACGCACCGAGGGCAGAGATTTCATGACGTCTCATCCACTTTGCTTAGACATTTAGTCCGTTTTCACATGTAGCATAAATGCCGGGTTTTTCTGCTGCTTTTTTTGCACATAAATTATGCTGTGTTTAATTGTCCAAACAAAGTGGATGTAATTAATAACAGCAACAATCTCCATCGGACCCTACTGTGCCCACACGAGGTTACCACGTTTCCTTTTTAAGCAGCTGATGTAATTTTTTGTCATCCAATGTGATTTTTTTTAAGTCTTTTCCATTTTTCTTCCTTTCAGTGATTCACAGGTAACGTTCTCTGATGGTGGCTTAGGCCTCTGCCACACGTCTGCAAAAAACACGTACGTGTCTCACGTTCTGGTTTTCGGGTCCGTGTTCCGTTTTTTATGGGCGTTTCTCCGGTACTTGTGACATCCGTGTGATGGCGTATGCTCGCCGTGTGTGTGTGTGAAATGTCTGTGTATGCGTGAGATACGTACGTATAATGTCCGTGTGTTGTCCGTTTGAAATGATCCGTGTGTGTTGCAAAATGTCGTTGCTACATACCCGCTGACAGCAGACAGCGACGCGCGATGAGAATGAACTCGGATGACCTTCACCCGACTTCATTGTCATACCACGGCTCTGTCTGTGTGTGGCGTCCTGATTAGCGGTCACACGTAAAGGACTCACCGATGACCGATAATCCCCTGAGTGATTGAAGTTAGCGGCGTGATTATTGCTGCTGTCACTCAGGCTGCCCGCGGCTTGCTGGAGTCTTCCACCTGAGACCGCAACACACCTGTGACTTCATTGCAGATCGCTGAGCTCACTTCAGTCACTTGGGTGATTTGCTGTCACAGTTGGAGGATCCAGCGGTGGCCGTGAGTAACCTGAGTGACGTCATCGCTGATTGCACGGCTCACCACAGTTGCTGCGTGGAACTGACAGAGCGGTCATGGTATGTGGCAGCTCCTGTCACCATCATGTAGCAGAGCTGAGAGCGTTGTGGGACCTCCGTGGATTACGCCGGACCTGGAGGGGTATTTGTGGCTTAATAAAGTGCTGAAAGAGGTTGTTCTTTTTTGTATTTTTCCAAATAAAGGATTTTTTGGATGTGTGTGTATATTTTCTTTAACTTACAGGTTAATCATGGAAGGTATCTCGGGGAGACACCTGTTATGATTAACCCCTTATTACCTCGATTGCCAACGCACCAGGGCAATTCGGGATGAGCTGGGTAGAGTCCCAGAACTGTCGCATCAAATGGATGTGGCAATTCCGGGCGGCTGCTGGCTGATATTGTTAGGCTGGGGGGCTCCCCATAACGTGGAGCTCCCCATCCTGAGAATACCAGCCTTCAGCCGTGTGGCTTACTCTGGCTGGTTTCAAAATTTGGCGGGACCGCATGTCGTTTTTGTTTATTTATTTATTTATTTATTTTACTGCTTAATATAGCCCAGCCACCAGTGTCTGTGGTTGGGTGCAGTGAGACATCTGTCACTCAGCATGGGGGCGTGTCTGACTACAACCAACCATCATTGGCGCCGGTGGGCGGGGAAAGCAGTGAATACGGGATTGAATAATGAGCGACCGGCATTTTCAAAATATTAAAACCCGCCGAAGGTTTTTAACAGCTGTGCAGCGCCGCACTGGTGATCGGGGATCGGTGAGTATGAGAGAGGGGGAGAGACCGACCAACGGACAGAGAGAGGGACAGACAGAGAGACAGACAGACAGACAGAGTGACCATCTGACAGAGAAAGATACCGACAGACCGACAGTGGGTGATTGACCGACATCGCTTCCAGAATTAAATAAAAAAATGCACACGGACGGTACGGGTAGCACACGGACATGCTACGTGTCACATACATGAAGACACGGACCCATTGACTTTAGCGGGTCCGTGCCTCCGTGATGCCGGAGAAAAACTGACATGTTGAGCGTGTGAAAAAATGCACACACGTACAAACGACACGGACACACGTTCCATGTGGTTTTACGTGTGTGTGCCTGTTACCATAAGGTAACATTGGTGTATGTGTCTCCGTGCCGCCGGTACGTGCAAAAACGTACCAAACACGTACCGGTGGCACGGATGTGTGTCGGAGGCCTTAAACAGGTTGATCACTACTTTAAAACTGATGGCTTAGGATTGGTCATCAATGTCTTATAGGCTGGGGTTCAACACCCGGCATTCCTACCAATCAGATTTTCTCGGTGCTGGCGCCAGCAGCAGGTGACCAGAAATGCTCACTTCCGGAACTACTCTGTTGTCTGATAGTGACCGCAGCTGGGTACTGTACATTTGCCTCCTATTGATTTGAATGATTGGTGTTTGTGCAATCCCGGCCGGTGCCACTATCAGAAGACGGAGCAGCTTCAGAACTGAGTATTACCGTAACCTGCTGCCACCAACAGCACCGAGAACAGCTGATCTTTGGGATGCCAGGTGTCAACCCACAACCGATCCGACATTGATGACCTAACCTAAGGATAGGTTATCAGTGCTAAAGTAGTGGGCAACCTCTTTAAATTTGGCACAACAAAGACATTATATAGAACTGGATGCCCCTCAACTTTTGATGAAAAGACAGATAAATTGGTCAAAGAAACCGTCAAAAAGCCTACAGCAACAATATAGGATATGTAGGAATTTCTGCAAAGTACTGGTTGTGTACTGCATATGACAACAATCTCCCATGTTTCATAGACTGGCCTGATTATGTTTTGCCAAAATGGTCATCAAGTCTGTCAAAAGCATGTGGGAAAATATATTATGGTCTGATTGTGCCAAGGTTGAACTTTTTAGCCATAATTCCAAAAGGATTATTTGTTATTTGGCCCAAAGCCAACATTGCTTATTACCAAAATGACACCATACCTACAGTGATGCATGATGGAGGCAGCGTTATGCTTTGAGGCTGTTTTATCAGCAGCTGTAACAAGGGCCTTAGTCAATGTGGAGGGAGAAGTTCCAAGTGGAAAAAGTTCTGAAATGATTCTTCTTTGTATGATTTTTTTTTTACATAATTAAAACCTGGAATTTTAGCAGGGGCGTGTAGAATTTTTATATCCACTGTATGCAGTGAGCTTGGTTTTATTCCCGCATCTACATAGTAAGCTTGACACTGTTCCCTTATTTATGCTGTAAACCTGGTTCTGTCCCCATATGTTAACAGTTTGTTTTTTTTGTTCTGGTTCAGTAGCTATGTAGTAAGATTGGTTCTGTTACCATATCTATTTATTTACCTTGGTTCTGGTTCTGTATCTATATAGTATGTTTGTTCAAATGAAGTAGCCAGCTCAGCTAGGAAGCATGCAAACAGACTCAACACGGCATCGCTGATTGCAAACAAGGGAAAGACATCCAGCATTCTTGTGGTATTCCGTAAAATTGTAGAAAAACCCTCCTTATTTAATGTTCATTAAAAACCCAGCATCAGGGACAGGAGAATTTACAATGATGCGTTTCGAGCATGTCGTGTGCTCTTATTCGTAATAAGCTTGGTTCTGTTCTCATATCTGTGCAGTAAGCTTGGTTCTGCTCCAGTATATGTAATAAGCTTGGTTCTGTTTCTGTATCTATGTAGTAAGCTTGGCTCTGTTTCTATATCTATGTAGTAAACTTGGCTGTGTTTCTGTATCTATATAGTAAGTTTTGTTTTGTTCCAATTTCTTTGCAATAAGCTGGGTTCTGTCCTGTATTTATTTAGTAAGCTTGGTTCTGGTACCATATCTATGTAGTAATCTTGTTTTTTAATACCATATTTATGTAGAAAGCTTGGTTGTGGTACTGAATGCACATAGTGAGCTTAGTTTTGGAACCACTTTTATATTGTAAGGTTTTACTAATAGCTCAATTGAGTATCATTGATTACATGAGTGGGATACCAGTGTGACATCAACACCAGCCGCAGTCTTGCGGCATTTATGAAACAACCAGATTGAAACAGGTCAAGGATGGACTACTACCAATGACCCGGTGCTGTGTGCTTGACCCTGTGGCTAGTATTTGCCAGCCAGACCCTGGTATTAGTTGTTACGCAACGTTCCATTATTCCTGAAAATCTAGTTTGCAGCAATATAGAAAAGTGGGATTATTCCAGTGTAGCTAGGCAGAAGTATTATTCAGCAGTGTAGAAAGATTGGGAGAAAAGTAAAAGTTATTAATAAGTACACTTTCTTTTGCACCAGAGGCAAGTGTGGCTGGGATGTCAGTAGTCCTAGGGGCCACCTGTGTAGTGAATAGCAGCAAGCATCATATTGTCATAGCCCTCAGTGGTGACATAAAAGCCCTGTGTACACTGCTCTGGAGCCCTGGGGGTTCCCTGCTGCTTATCACACGACCCCTCTCAGGACAAGTTTATTTTATGGCAACAGACATCTCATTTACAGCTCGGGACCCTTCAGCCATGGTTGTGTTCCCACCAAAACAATACTGATCCGTGAGTGACTGGTGTAGAAGACCTGGGACTGTCATGAATGGCATTCATTATTAGCGGGTCCTGCAGCCTCGTCCCTCTCCACATTCCCCCCTTCACTCTCCTGCTCTCATATTTCAGCTCCATCCCCCCATCCACCCGTCCATGTAGTGCTGCAGGAGCAGAGCAGAGCAGCCGCTCAGGGGACATGGCTGCAGTCAGTGCCTGGCTCCTTGTGCCCCTGTCCTTCTCCATCATGGGCTCAGTGATGGGCGAGGAGCTGGCCGTGGAGGAGGATATGTTCCCGGAGTCTGCTCTCCAGAAGCCCAGTGTCCTGCTCGCCATCATAGCCCGGAATGCCGCACACACGCTGCCCTATTTCCTGGACTGCATCGACAAGCTGGACTACCCCAAGAACAGGATGGCTATCTGGTGAGGGCAAGGCTGGCACTGCAGCTTCATCATCTCATTACTTATTAGCAGTAGATATGTGTCTTCTGACTTGTGGAGGCTCCTCAGGTCACACAGGTAGTGTCATTGTCACTTCTCCTGTTGCTGCTTCTTGCCACTCAGGTGACATCTTCTCAGGCTCCTTGGATACATTCTTACCTGCAGAGGGAAAGGGACACTTCCACATCCCCAGCCTTCCTGTGCAGGTACAGACACATCCATGTCTGCAGACCAGACCTGTAATTATGTGGGCAGCAGTAGGTAAAGGTAGATGTGGGAAGCCATGGAAAACATTCCAACTGGGGTGCACAGCCTGCTACCTGGCGGCCACATACTGCCTGTGATGCTATTCGGCCCCAAGCATATGGATAGCACAATGCTGGCCTGACGGGTAACTGTATATGGGGACCCCAGTGAGTGTAGACACCTAAGGAAGCTTCCTACACCCTGAGAATGGCTTCTTGTCACCCACTTGGCAATTCACAAAGGAATATGGGAATTGGACACTGTAGGAGTTGTAATCACAATACCCATAACCTGTATTGCGGAGAGCCATGTGCGTGCACGACCCATTCCTCATTAGGGCATGTTCATAGATCTTTAGAAGGAGATTTAAGAGTGAATAATACAAAATCCATAAGAAGAAATTGCTTGAAATAATCCCAATGATTTTATTGGGAAATGCTGAAAGTAACGGCATTGATCAGCAATGTGTGCACGATGGGACCGTTCTCTCAATAAAATAAATTAGAGTGCTTGAAGCATTTTTAAGAGGATTTCAGATCCAAATGTGTTTCTAAATTCTTGGGGAAAAAAAAGCCTGTGTGTGAATTTACCTGTATGTGATTATTGGGGCCAGGAGTCCTGTAAGTGGAGCCTATTTATCGTATATGCTTTTGATTATGTCACAGTTATTAACGTAAAGGGGTATTCCCATCTCCAAGATCCTATCCCAATCTCCCTCCACCTTCTCCTTGCCAAACTCAACTTGATTGACAGATATCTTCCTTAAAGATATATTTCCATCTCCAAGATCTTATCCCAATATGTAGTAGGTGTAATAATAATGATATTAGCAAATACCTCCAATTTGGGATGTAGTATAGTTCTCCTGATTAGAGATGAGCGAACCGGTCCCGGTTCGGCTCGAGGTCGGTTCGCCGAACGGAGGTCCCGTTCGACTTCGGTTCGTCGAACGTTCGACGAACCGAACTCGAGCCAATAGGAAACAATGGCAGGCAATCACAAACACAGAAAAACACCTAGAAAACACCCTCAAAGGTGTCCAAAAGGTGACAAACAACTCACAACACAACACAAACACATGGGAAAGTGACAAGGACATATACTCATGCGAAAACAAAACAGCTGGACAAGGAAAAAGAGGAGGACACACAGATATAGGCATGGCACGCCCTTCTAAAGTCATGTAAAACACCGCAAGGTGACTCCAAGCGGAGTCTCCCTTTTTTCCAAAAATTGGGCCCCACACACACCCACCCCTTCAGTGGCAGCACTTGTGCCCTAGTTGTACACTTCACAGCTAGATTTGCATCAAGCACATTCAAAAATACGCCATAATTAACCGTCCCCAGGATGACACCGGGGTAGGTAGATAAAGTCTTTGCTGACCCATGACTTGTTCATCTTGGCTTCTTTTAAAAACAATGTAAGCAAGGGTTACTCCAAGCGGAGTCTCCCTTTTTTCCAAAAATTGGGCCCCACACACACCCACCCCTTCAGTGGCAGCAGTTGTGCCCCAGTTGTACACTTCACAGCCAGATTTGCATCAAGCACATTCAAAAATACGCCATAATTAACCGTCCCCAGCATGACACCGGAGTAGGTAGCAAAGTCTTTCCTGATCCCAGCTCTGTTCATCTTGGCTTCTTTTAAAAACACAGCAAGCAAGGGTTACTCCAAGCGGAGTCTCCCTTTTTTCCAAAAATTGGGCCCCACACACACCCACCCCTTCAGTGGCAGCAGTTGTGCCCCAGTTGTACACTTCACAGCTAGATTTGCATCAAGCACATTCAAAAATACGCCATAATTAACCGTCCCCAGGATGACACCGGGGTAGGTAGATAAAGTCTTTGCTGACCCATGACTTGTTCATCTTGGCTTCTTTTAAAAACAATGTAAGCAAGGGTTACTCCAAGCGGAGTCTCCCTTTTTTCCAAAAATTGGGCCCCACACACACCCACCCCTTCAGTGGCAGCAGTTGTGCCCCAGTTGTACACTTCACAGCCAGATTTGCATCAAGCACATTCAAAAATACGCCATAATTAACCGTCCCCAGGATGACACCGGAGTAGGTAGCAAAGTTTTTCCTGATCCCAGCTCTGTTCATCTTGGCTTCTTTTAAAAACACAGCAAGCAAGGGTTACTCCAAGCGGAGTCTCCCTTTTTTCCAAAAATTGGGCCCCACACACACCCACCCCTTCAGTGGCAGCAGTTGTGCCCCAGTTGTACACTTCACAGCTAGATTTGCATCAAGCACATTCAAAAATACGCCATAATTAACCGTCCCCAGGATGACACCGGGGTAGGTAGATAAAGTCTTTGCTGACCCATGACTTGTTCATCTTGGCTTCTTTTAAAAACAATGTAAGCAAGGGTTACTCCAAGCGGAGTCTCCCTTTTTTCCAAAAATTGGGCCCCACACACACCCACCCCTTCAGTGGCAGCAGTTGTACCCCAGTTGTACACTTCACAGCCAGATTTGCATCAAGCACATTCAAAAATACGCCATAATTAACCGTCCCCAGGATGACACCGGAGTAGGTAGCAAAGTCTTTCCTGATCCCAGCTCTGTTCATCTTGGCTTCTTTTAAAAACACAGCAAGCAAGGGTTACTCCAAGCGGAGTCTCCCTTTTTTCCAAAAATTGGGCCCCACACACACCCACCCCTTCAGTGGCAGCAGTTGTTCCCCAGTTGTACACTTCACAGCTAGATTTGCATCAAGCACATTCAAAAATACGCCATAATTAACCGTCCCCAGGATGACACCGGAGTAGGTAGCAAAGTCTTTCCTGATCCCAGCTCTGTTCATCTTGGCTTCTTTTAAAAACACAGCAAGCAAGGGTTACTCCAAGCGGAGTCTCCCTTTTTTCCAAAAATTGGGCCCCACACACACCCACCCCTTCAGTGGCAGCACTTGTGCCCTAGTTGTACACTTCACAGCTAGATTTGCATCAAGCACATTCCAAATCTACAAGCATTTACTCTCCCCAGGATGACACAGGGGTTGTAAATTCCTTCTGGATCCATGACTTGTTCATTTTGATGAACGTCAGTCTGTCCACATTGTCACTGGACAGACGCGTGCGCTTATCTGTCAGCACACACCCAGCAGCACTGAAGACACGTTCAGAGACAACGCTGGCAGCTGGACACGACAAAATCTCCAAGGCGTAAGTTGATAGCTCTGGCCATTTTTCTAGGTTTGAAGCCCAAAAGGAGCAAGGCTCCAGTTGCACAGTCATGGCATCGATGTTCATTTGGAGATACTCCTGTATCATCCTCTCCAGCCGTTGACTATGTGTCAGACTTGTTGTCTCTGGTGGCCTTGCAAAGGAGGGTCTAAAAAAATTATGAAAAGATTCCATAAAATTGCTGTTACCAGCACCAGATACGGTCCTACTGGTACGTGTAGACTGTTGAAGATGACGAGACCGTCCCATGTTTGTCAAGTTACAACTGGGAGATTCACTCCCTGCACCTGCACGGTTGTTTGGTGGAAAAGCGGATCTAAGATCGAGTAACAGCTTCTGCTGATACTCCTGCATACGTGCGTCCCTTTCTATGGCTGGAATTATGTCACAAAATTTGGACTTGTACCGGGGATCTAATAGTGTGGCAAGCCAGTAGTCATCATCACTTCTAATTTTGACAATACGAGGGTCATGTTGGAGGTAGTGCAACAAGAAGGCACTCATGTGTCTTGCGCAGCCATGCGGACCAAGTCCACGCTGTGTTTGTGGCATAGAGGTGCTAACCGTTCTTTCTTCCTCTGACATCTCCCCCCAACCTCTTTCAACTGAAATTTGACCAAGATCTCCCTCATCTGCTGAGTCTTCCATGTCCATGGACAGTTCGTCCTCCATTTCTTCATGTCCTCCTGCACCTTCCTCAACATCTCGCCTGCTACCATGCGCCCTTGTTGATCCATGTCCCCCATGCTCCCATGCCTGGCGCCTTGGTGATGATGAACGTCTGGACCTTGGTGATGTTGTTGTCCCTTGCGCATATGAATCCTCCTGTAGTTCATCCCCTTCCTGTTGTCCCACCCCCTGACTCCGAATAGTGTTTAGCGTGTGTTCCAGCATGTAAATGACTGGAATCGTCATGCTGATAATGGCATTGTCAGCGCTAAACATATTCGTCGCCATGTCGAAACTGTGCAGAAGGGTGCATAGGTCCTTGATCTGAGACCACTCCATCAGGGTGATCTGCCCCACCTCTGCATCTCGTTGGCCCAGGCTATACGTCATGACGTATTGCACCAGGGCTCGGCGGTGCTGCCACAGTCGCTGTAACATGTGGAGAGTTGAATTCCAGCGTGTCGGCACATCACATTTCAGGCGATGAACCGGCAGGCCGAAAGACTTCTGGAGCGATGCAAGTCGCTCAGCTGCGGCGCTTGAATGGCGGAAGTGAGCAGACAGTTTTCGTGCCCTGTTCAGAAGGCCATCTAGCCCGGGATACTGTGTTAAAAATTGCTGCACGACAAGGTTCAACACGTGAGCCATACAAGGTACGTGTGTCACCTTGCCCAGGCGAAGGGCCGCACCCAGGTTTGCAGCATTGTCGCACACGGCCTTACCAGGCTGCAGGTTGAGTGGAGACAACCATTTATTAAACTCGGACCGCAGAGCTGACCACAACTCCTCAGCTGTGTGACTCTTATTCCCAAGACATGTCAAGCTAAAGACCGCCTGATGCCATTGCGCTCTGCTGCCAGCATAGTAATGAGGGGTGCGTGATTCCTTCTGCGCAGTGAGAACGCTGGTGGCCTGACCAGGCAGGCTTGGGGCGGAGGTGGAGGACCCAGATGAGGTGGAGGATGCAGAAGCAGTGGCGGAACTTGGACAGACAGAGGAT
This sequence comes from Anomaloglossus baeobatrachus, assembly GCF_048569485.1. Lineage (NCBI taxonomy): Eukaryota > Metazoa > Chordata > Amphibia > Anura > Aromobatidae > Anomaloglossus > Anomaloglossus baeobatrachus. The sequence continues at coordinate 135,709,485 of NC_134360.1, read as the reverse complement.
TGACACACAAGTCGTGGGGACGGCAAAACTTGTGCAGCAGACCCTTCACCATCTATCACCATAGTTACCCAGTGCCCAGTCAGCGACATGTAACGTCCCTGTCCATGCTTACTGGTCCAAGTATCGGTGGTGAAATGTACCCGTTCACACACAGAGTTTCTCAATGAAGCGGTGATGTTGTGTGCGACATGCTGGTGTAGCGCGGGCACACCTTTCTTAGAGAAGTAGTGGCGACTAGGCATCTGGTACTGGGGCACAGCGACAGACATAAGGTCTCTAAAATCCTGTGTGTCCACTAGGCGGAAAAAGATTTTTATATATGTATATACATATATGAGAAACGGGTTTATGCCGCGCTCAAGAATCACTGTATCCAAGGAATTTACTTTAAATCTCTTTTTTTATTTCAGTTCCAACGCGTTTCAGAGACATATACCGTCTCCTTCTTCAGGGAAAAGAGAAAATGCATTTTCTCTTTTCCCTGAAGAAGGAGACGGTATATGTCTCTGAAACGCGTTGGAACTGAAATAAAAAAAGAGATTTAAAGTAAATTCCTTGGATACAGTGATTCTTGAGCGCGGCATAAACCCGTTTCTCATATATGTATATACATATATAAAAATCTTTGTCACGATCATCTCGGGGCCGCTGCTTGGAACCACGCTGACACTCACAGGCTTTTCAAGGGGTTGTGACTGGCACAACCTCATCAGGTGAGTGTTCTCATTCGTGTTTTTCTAAACGGTTATTGCCGGGTAAGACCCTATTTGCGCCTTTTGTTTCCTCATCTCTAGCAGCACTAGGCGGAAAGGCAGCATTTCGATAGCCAACAGCTTACAGAGGGATAGAGTCAACCTCTTCGCTTTGTCATGGGTCGCAGGAAGTGGCCTTTTATTTGACCACATCTGAGGGACAGAGATCTGGCTGCTGTGTGTAGACGGTGTTGAGTAGGATGTCCCTGGAAAAATGCAGCTTTGTGAGGAAAGTGCAGGCGGAGACATGATGTTGCCTTCATCCAAAGTTGGTGCTATCGATTTCTGAGAGAGCTGTACACACTCACTTGTTTCCCCTTCCAAACCAACTGACGACCTACCAAGCAAACTGCCTGTTGCGTTTACAGTGGTGGAAGTTGTGGGTGGAAAAACAGGTGTGACAACTGTCCCCACAGTCCTAGAAGATGACGAGCGCGCGGATGCACTGGAAGGGGCAGGCGGTGGATGGTTCGCTCCGCTAGGCCGCATTGCAGCACGGTGAGCTTCCCACCGGGCCATATGATATTTATTCATGTGACGATTCATGGAAGAAGTTGTCAAACTGCTGAGGTTTTGACCTCTACTAAGAGAACCATGACAAATTTTACATATCACATAATTTGGGCGATCTTTTTCTATGTCAAAAAAGGACCAGGCTAGGCAAGGCTTAGAGGCCATGCGACCTGTTGATCCACCCCGAATAATGCTCAGAGGCAGAATGGTGGCTGAGGATGCAGTTGTAGACGTGCTACCAGTGCTCCGACTCTGTCCAGGAAGGCGCAAGGTAACTTCGTCGTCGGTTGCATCCTCCTCCACCGCCTCTGTTGACCTCCTTGAGTGCCTGACTGGGGGTTGACAGTAGGTGGGATCTAGAACTTCATCATCAATTGTTGTGTTTGCACTCCCCTCCCCCTCAGACCGAGCCTCTTCTTGCCCTGACCGAATATTTAAGTTGTCATCCCAATCGGGTATCTGCGTCTCATCTTCATTAGAATGTTCCTCATTGTCTATAACCACAGGTGTTACAGTTTGTGACAAAGGGTCAACATTATGCTCAGAAACTTGTTCCTCACGGCCTGAATCCGAGTCACAAAGGTTCTGGGCATCACTGCAGACCATTTCCTGTTCTGTACTCACTGTAGCTTGGGAGCAGACCTCTGATTCCCAGGCTATAGTGTGACTGAACAGCTCTGCAGACTCAGCCATCTCAGTTCCACCATACTGTGCAGGGCTGATGGAGACTTCAGAGCTGGGAGAAATCAAGTGTGATTGGGATGACAACTCAGAGGACTGGTGTTTTTTGGATGCGGTACTTGAAGTGGCTGAGAGGGCACTTGTTGGACCACTTGAGATCCATTCAAGCATTTTCCTTTTTTGCCCATCATCTACCTTTCTTCCTGTTGTTCGTGTCCGTAAAAAAGGGAGCACATCGGATTGTCCATGGTAAGTAGTAGACATCTTACTTTTGCTGGTAGAGGGTCTATCTTCAGCAGATGATAATGGAGCTTTGCCACCTTCCCCACGGACAAAACCTTTTTTGCCTTTTCCACCACGCCTCTTCCCCTTTCCACCAGCATCTGTCATTTTGCCACTCATGTTGATTGCGACAAGATTGTGGACTGAAAATGTGGTAGTAAAAATTGAGAGGTGGTGTAGATTGCAGTGGTGGTCTAGCTTTATTAACAGCAGAATAATAAAGAATAAATATCCCTGACAATGCAACTACAGGCCTTAAACTGGCAGCAAAAATTGCTAGTCTAATGGCTTAGTTATAATGAGTTGGAGTGTGCAATGCAGGCAGACGCGCTCTGCAAATGTCTTTGCACTAGTGGGACTATAGCAAAGTCCAATAGCCACGTATAGGATGCCACTAGGTACACTGAGTGTTTGCTAGTATAATGGCTTAGTTATAATGAGTTGGAGTGTGCAATGCAGGCAGACGCGCTCTGCATATGTCTTTGCACTAGTGGGACTATAGCAAAGTCCAATAGCCACAGATAGGATGCCACTAGGTACACTGAGTGTTTGCTAGTATAATGGCTTAGTTATAATGAGTTGGAGTGTGCAGAGGACAGGAGGGTACAGTGCCAGGATTGTGGGTATGGGTAGAGGAATGGAAGCCTGCCTTTCTATTCCCTCCTAATGGTGAAATGCAGGGAGGAAATCCCTGACCTTGGCTACACAGACGCTGTTGCTGTTTTCAGGACCTGTCACCTATGGCTCTCTGACCCTGCCGGTTTGAGCCCTTAAAAGGACTGCTAGAATGTGCTCTCCCTAAGCTGTCTAACGCTGTGTATGCAGCGCATACAGCTGTATCGGCGATAGGACTCAGGAGGACGGAGCTGCGACAGTGATGTCTGACACCAAAGACGCAGAAGGCAGATAATGGCGTCCTGGAGGAAAATGTCCGTTTTTATAATGCAGGGAAATGTGACATGGACATCCTATCACACATGCCGTTGCTTCTCTGGCTAAAAGTCCACTTAGCTGTGTGTGTGTCTGGGATTGGCTGACATGCTGGCCCGCCCCACAAGACGCGCGCTTAGGGAAGGAAGACAAGAAAAAAAAAAAAAAATGGCGATCGCCATTATAGAAACAGCAGTGATCTGAAGGCGCTGTTCACGCACACTATACACTGAAATGTGATAATAGTGTGAGTCACAGAGTGACTTACACTATTACAGCAGAAACCAAGCTAGGATTTAGCTGGTTTTTTACTGCTAGAACCGTTCTCGAACGTTTCTAGAACTATCGAGCTTTTGTAAAAAGCTCGAGTTCTAGTTCGATCTAGAACATGCCCCAAAATCACTCGAGCCTAGAACTGGAGAACCTCGAACCGCGAACCGCGCTCAACTCTACTCCTGATATAGCCATGTCCTTTACCTCAAGTGCAGGGTATTGCAGATTAGGTATCCATGGTTAAATCCACTAATGACAGTTAGTTGCTCGTGATCGTAACCATGGATACCTAAGCTGCAATGCCCTGCACATGAGGTAAGGGACAAGCCTATTCAGGAGAACAATATTACATTACTAATTGGAGGTATTTGCTAACATTTATTATTACACCGACTACATATTGGGATAAGATCTTGGAGATGGGAATATATCTTTGAATGATATATCTTTGAAATAGTTGTAATTAAGGGGCAGGGTGCACGCTTGCCAGAAAAATAAACAAATCCAAAAACGTGGGTGCTACAACTATGAGGAAATGCTTACAGAGAGGAAAAGAGGAAAAGGCCTCAATAGAAACACGTGAACACCAATAAATATAAAAAAGTATACATTTTTATTTTGTCCACAACATACAAAACACAAGTGAACAAATAAAATCATTTAAAAAACAAAGCAGCCACCTGTCTCATAAAGTATACACGATTCTATAATAAATACAATATTGTTTATAATACTGAGTCCCCAAGAAAAGATATAACTAGATGTAACAAATAGATGTCCAGTAAATTCCAATAACCCCTAGACATGCACAATACCCTCTATAGCACAGCAGTACAGTGAATATTTGACACAAGAAATTACTGCATATATTATAAGTGTAATCTATGGCAAAAAATCTTAATATGGATACAAAATAACTTCTAAAGGGGTATAACAATATCACAGTGTATAACACTTAAGGGTGCTTTACACGCTGCGACATCGCTAACAATATATCGTCGGGGTCACGTCGTTAATGACGCACATCCGGCGCCGTTAGCGACATTGCAGTGTGTGACACCAAGGAGCGACGGTCAACTATCGCAAAAACGTCAAAAATCGTTGATCGTTGGCACGTCGCTCCTTTTCATAATATTGTTGGTGGTGCATGCCACTGGTTGTTCATCGTTCCTGCGGCATCACACATCGCTATGTGTGACACCGCAGGAATGACGAACATCTCCTTACCTGCATCCACCGGCAATGAGGAAGGAAGGAGGTAGGCGGCATGTTGCGGGCGCTCATCTCCGCCCCTCCTCTGCTATTGGCCGGCTGCTTAGTGACGCCACAGTGATGTCGCTATGACGTCGAACGCACCTCCTTTAAGGAGGAATTGTTTGGCGGTCACAGGGACGTCGCTGAAAAGGTATGTGCGTGTGACGCTGCCGTAGTGAACATTATCACCAAATGTCGCACGAACGACGGGGGCGGGTACTATCGCTCACGACATCGCTAGCAATCTCTAGCGATGTTGCAGCGTGTAAAGCACCCTTTAGAGATAATAATGAACCCCACATTACGATATTTTTCGGACTATAAGACGCACTTTCCCCCCCAATTGTTGGGCGAAAGGGGGGGGGTGCGTCTTATAGTCTGATTGTAGGGCATGGCTGCGGGGAATGAGGGTGCTGCAGTGGAGCGGGTCATCGGCGGCATGCGCAGGCTGTAGCAGCGCCTGCCGTGACCACGTGGGCCCACTCTTTTCATATGCACACCCATCCTCCTGCCCATCATCTCTCAGCGCTGAAGCCGGCGCTGACAGGTGGGCGGCATGATGGGCGGGGATGTGCGCATAATTAACACCCGACCCGCGTGATCACCCCTGGCAACTACAGCCTGGAGTGATCATGTGCGGCTATATTCACTGCCCCCCGTGCACCATCATCAGCGCGGGGCGCAGTGAATAAGTATACTCACCCGTCACCGTTGAATGCAGAATCGCGACGTCCTCCTGTCTGCTGGCCACTGCTGTTTGTGGAGACTAGCTGTGCGCACAGCGATGATGTCATCCCTGTGTGCACCACTAGTCTCCACACACAGCTGCGGGCCAGCAGACAGGAGGACATCTCGATGCTGCAGGGAACGGTGACGGCTCCACACAGGGCAGCGGCGCTGCTGCTAACACAGTCAAGAAGATGAGCGATGCTGCTGGAGTGAGGAAGGGTGAGTATAAACGTTTATTTTTTTTGTGTGCCACAGGATGCAGGCCATATAGCAGGATGGGGGTATATAGCAGGATGGGGGTATATAGCAGGATAAGGGCATATACCAGGATGGCAGTATATAGCAGGATGGGGGTAAATAGCAGGATGAGGGCATATGCCAGGATGGCGGTATATAGCAGGATGGGGGCTATACCAGGATGAGGGACATATATATACAAGGATGGGGATTATATACAAGGCAGGAGAATCATTATCAAGATGGGGTACCTTAGTAGAGAATTTGGGGACATTACCCACATAACAGTGTCAGCAGCAGATTCTCGCCCCATAACAGTGTGTCATGACCACATTTTTTGCTTAAAATTTTATTTTCCTATTTTACGCCTCTAAAACCAGGGTGCGTCTTATAGTCCGGTGCGTCTTATAGTCCGAAAAATACGGTATATGAGGGATCTAAAGTGATAATGTGCAGGGGAAATATGTATCCCTGAGTATTACAATACCATCTCCGGACCCTGGTAAAAAACAGCAAGAAAGAGGGGATGTCGAAAAAATCTCCAACAGCCCCTAAGCGTACACAAAATAACCTCTATAGCAAAGTGGTACTGTGATTGTTAGGCAAGAAAAATCACCATAGTTGTGGTATTATGACAAAATAATCACAATAGGGATGTAAAATACCCTGAAAGATGGAATAGCAGAATCACAATATATGACATATAGAGGGAACCATCAGCCTCATATTGTGTGAGGAATCTGAATTAAATAATGTACAGAAAGGATATGGATCCCTCAATATTACAATACCATGTCCGGACCCTGGCAAAGACGCTGCAAGAGGGAGGAGGAGAGTAAAATGGGGACCCAATATAGGAGAAACAGTCAAGCAGCTTGCCCGATGCGTGTCATCGCCTATTGTAGCTTCCTCAGGAGCACTATAAAATATTTGCACTGGTAAACCAATAACAGTCTATTTACACTGACAAGCAAAAGGGTAACAATGTTTTGAACTTTTGATTTTCAGGCTTCATATCGCACCATCCACTACAGTTTTCAGCATGAGACAACCTTTATTTTATACACAATCATCTTGGCTATCTCATACAGAAATTTGACTTGTGACTATTTAGCATATGATTAGTTATGCAGAATCCTGCAATGTCACTGCATTGTTACTGTTTTGCTCCTAAAAATCTAGATTTAAATTTTGTAATATTTAGCCCCTTTTTCCCTTGTTTCTTCCAGACCCATTTGCACCCATCAGAACCTAGTCTAGTGACTTTTTTCTCATTACTCCAAATCACTCGTTTCCAAACTTCTATTGTCCACTCGTCATGCTTCCTTACAAATTCAAACCAATGCTTGATGATATTGAACTCAAGGGTTCTTCACCCTTTTTCAGGCCACGATTCCAGACTTGTGTAACACGCGTTGCACAGTGTTTGTATGAATGTCAGTGATCTTACTATTACAAAGCATTTGAGACACCATCACTATCATGTTTGTCGCACCAGAACTGATAGACATGGTGATGAGCCAATTTGTTGACTCTGATATTTTGCCTGGACGTCAACCTCTTGGCTTTTGAACGGATGGATAGAATTCATTTCATATCCTTACAACTGCCATGGCACTCGCATGATACAGTTTGGCAATTTTCGGGACAGAGAGACCACTGTTGATGAGCTGGATGATACTGTTTCTCTTTTCTTGGGAAACCTTCTTCATGGCTGCTTCTCGATTTGAACCAATGACCTTTCGCTTGGGAATCAACTTAATAGCACACTGAGGTATTAGGCAATGTGAGGATAGGTTGTAATTTGTATTATACAGAAAGAAAAATATTTTTCCACCATCAGGAACAAAACAGTAACAATGCAGTGACATGACAAGAATCTGCATAACTAATTATGCCGCCCCAGCAGCGGATCGAACCGCTTGAATCCGGGGTTGGTGATCGTTCGTGGCTCGAGGGTCTCCGGACCCAGGGGCTCAGGGGCCACACTCAAATGGAAAGGGGGGTATTTACAGGAATTTGGTGTAGTTCGTGACGCCACCCATGGTGTGCGATAATTTGGGGAGTACCGCCGCTGCCATTGGGAGTACCCGAGGTGATGGAGTGGGGCAGCTTGGTGACATTGCCCTCCACGGGTAGGGGTAGGCCCCGGGTCTTTGGTGGGAGATGTGGGGGCGCAGTGCAGGGGTCAGTCAGGTACTCACTCAGCAATGAAGCAGATGCTGACAAAAGGGTAAACCAAGTCTCTGAACACCGCTCAGGGGGAGCTTGTCCAGGTCCCGTCCCCCACAGTACTGCCGGTGTCTGTAACCTGCCTCCTGGCACTAAGTTTTAGATTGTCCGTTGTGGCCCAGTAGCTTGGAGCTTTCCAGGCCCCGCTCCCCACTATGGCTAAATGAAGGCGCCTGCTCTCAGGGGCTCACGCTTGGGATTTCAGTGGGCTGCTTGCTAGGAAAGCCCTATCCCCATCGTTGCTCTAGTGCCCCCTATCTCTGAGCTGGTGGGAACAGTCCATAAAGGCCCTGTCCTCCGCAGCTTAATTGCCGAGTCGCCTAAAGCTTCTCCCAAACCTAGGGTCCGTCTACCCCGTCATGCCTTTGGTCCCGGACCGGTGATAGGACCAGGCTGCTAACCGTCCTCCTTGACAGGTCCCAGACATCTAGCCTAAATCCCCTGCGACCAGGGGTCCGACTCCTCTTGGTCTAGACCACCGTTTGCGACCTAGTTAACTTCTCCCCTGGGAGCTCCAACTCCCAGCTTCCTCAGAGATCCTCACAGCTGTGCGATAATTTGGCGAGTACCGCCGCTGCCATTGGGAGTACCCGGGGTGATGGAGTGGGGCAGCTTGGTGACATTGCCCTCCACGGGTAGAGGTAGGCCCCGGGACTTTGGTGGGAGATGTGGGGGCGCAGTGCAGGGGTCAGTCGGGTACTCACTCAGCAATGAAGGAGACGCTGACAAAAGGGTAAACCAAGTCTCTGATGCCGCTCAGGGGGAGCTCGTCTGGGTCCCGTCCCCCACAGTACTGCTGGTGGTCCGTAACCTGCCTCCTGGCACTAAGTTTTAGATTGTCCGTTGTGGACCAGTAGCTTGGAGCTTTCCAGGCCCCGCTCCCCACTATGGCTAAGTGAAGGCGCCTGCTCTCAGGGGCTCACGCTTGGGATTTCAGTGGGCTGCTTGCTAGGAAAGCCCTATCCCCATCGTTGCTCTAGTGCCCCCTATCTCTGAGCTGGTGGGAACAGTCCATAAAGGCCCTGTCCTCCGCAGGTTAATTGCCGGATCGCCTGAAGCTTCTCCCCAACCTAGGGTCCGTCTACCCCGTCGTGCCTTCGGTCCCGGACCGGTGATAGGACCAGGCTGCTAACCGTCCTCCTTGACAGGTCCCAGGCATCTAGCCTAAATCCCCTGCGACCAGGGGTCCGACTCCTCTTGGTCTAGACCACTGTCTGCGACCTAGTTAACTTCTCCCCTGGGAGCTCCAACTCCCAGCTTCCTCAGAGATCCTCACAGCTCGAGGGCTACCACTGAACTGACTTGACACCTCCCACCTCCCTGTCTGACCCCTAAGTGGGCGGCCCTATTCCTGCTTAAGCAGCCCACTGGTGTGCCTGACAGGTGTGGTGCAAGGTGTATCTAGGATTTATGAATGCTGGTGGAGGCAGCACTGCAGGATAGAGACCCAGAACCATGGGGGGTTGAATACTGCACGGGTCGGGCAGTTTGTGCAGAACCCTGTGACGATCTGAATAGTCCAGGGGCGTTACATAATCATATTCTAATAAATTGCAAGTCAAATTTATGTATCAGATAGCCAAGTTGATTGTCTATAAAATAAAGGTCGTCTCACACTCATACCTGTAGTGGATGATGAAATATGAAGCCTGAAAGTCAAACATTCAAATCATTGTTACCCTTTTGCTCGTTGCTGTATTTTGTAACTTTTGTTGTATACAATGGATTTTGATTATGAAACGCCCATCTGTGATCCATCAAGTGATGACTTCATGATGTATCCATTTGTATCTGCATGTTCTCATTTTCATTTGAAACCTAAGGCGTATTTACTGCAGTCACCTAGGTACAGGGGTTGTCCCATCATCTTCAGCAGGGGCCACTGCTCCCCAGCCACCTCGCTTCCATACCTCCCAACTTTTAAAGAAGGGAAAGAGGGACAGAGTTTGTGGCGTGCAACGCGCGCCGAGGCAATTTTTAGTCCACGCCCCCTAACCACACCCATTTTATAAACGGCCACACCCATATCCACTCCTCATCTACACGCATCCAGCAAACTGAAACTGTAGAAGCTGTCCGTGATCGCTCTGAGCCGCCACAGATCAGCAATGTGCAGAACAGGCAGGGAGTTAACTACAGGGTGTGCAGGCGGCTAGGACCCAGGAGGAGGGCTGAACAGGGTGTGCAGGCAGCTAGGACCCAGGAGGAGAGCTGAACAGGGTGTGCAGACAGCTAGGACCCAGGAGGAGAGCTGAACAGGGTGTGCAGGCAGCTAGGACCCAGGAGGAGAGCTGAACAGGGTGTGCAGGCAGCTAGGACCCATTAGGAGAGCTGAACAGGGTGTGCAGGCAGCTAGGACCCAGGAGGAGAGCTGAACAGGGTGTGCAGGCAGCTAGGACCCAGGAGGAGAGCTGAACAGGGTGTGCAGGCAGCTAGGACCCAGGAGGAGATCTGAACAGGGTGTGCAGGCAGCTAGGACCCAGGAGGAGAGCTGAACAGGGTGTGAAGGCAGCTAGGACCCAGGAGGAGAGCTGAACAGGGTGTGCAGGCAGCTAGGACCCAGGAGGAGAGCTGAACAGGGTGTGCAGACATCTAGGATGCAGAAGAAGAGCTGAACAGGGTGTGCAGGCAGCTAGGACCCAGGAGGAGAGCTGAACAGGGTGTGCAGGCAGCTAGGACCCAGGAGGAGAGCTGAACCGCGCTTTCAGACAGCTAGGACCCAGGAGGAGAGCTGAACAGGGTGTGCAGGCAGCTGGACCCAGGAGGAGAGCTGAACAGGGTGTGCAGGCAGCTAGGACCCAGGAGGAGAGCTGAACTGGGTGTTCAGGCAGCTAGGACCCAGGAGGAGGGCTGAACAGGGTGTGCAGGCAGCTAGGATCCAGGAGGAGAGCTGAACAGGGTGTGCAGGCAGCTAGGACCCAGGAGGAGAGCTGAACAGGGTGTGCAGGCAGCTAGGACCCAGGAGGAGAGCTGAACAGGGTGTGCAGGCGACTAGGACCCAGGAGGAGAGCTGAACAGGGTGTGCAGGCGGCTAGGACCCAGGGGGGGAGCTGAACAGGGTGTGCAGGTGGCTAGGACCCAGGGGGAGAGCTGAACAGGGTGTGCAGGCGGCTAGGACCCAGGAGGAGAGCTGAACTGGGTGTGCAGGCAGCTAGGACCCAGGAGGAGGGCTGAACAGGGTGTGCAGGCAGCTAGGACCCAGGAGGAGAGCTGAACAGGGTGTGCAGGCAGCTAGGACCCAGGAGGAGAGCTGAACAGGGTGTGCAGGCATCTAGGACCCAGGAGGAGAGCTGAACAGCGGTTTCAGACAGCTAGGACCCAGGAGGAGAGCTGAACAGGGTGTGCAGACAGCTAGGACCCAGGAGGAGAGCTGAACAGGGTGTGCAGGCAGCTAGGACCCAGGAGGAGGGCTGAACAGTGTGTGCAGGCAGCTAGGACCCAGGAGGAGAGCTGAACAGGGTGTGCAGGCAGCTAGGACCCAGGAGGAGAGCTGAACAGGGTGTGCAGGCAGCTAGGACCCAGGAGGAGGGCTGAACAGGGTGTGCAGGCAGCTAGGACCCAGGAGGAGAGCTGAACAGGGTGTGCAGACAGCTAGGACCCAGGAGGAGAGCTGAACAGGGTGTGCAGGCAGCTAGGACCCAGGAGGAGGGCTGAACAGGGTGTGCAGGCAGCTAGGGCCTAGGAGGAGAGCTGAACATGGTGTGCAGCTAAGGGTATGTTCACACATCAGGTTTTTGCTGTGCGGCACAATCCGGCGCTTTGCGGGAAAAACGCATCTGGGTTTTTTTGCCGCCGGGTGCGGTTTTTCCTCATAGACTTTTATTAGCGCCGGATTGTGCCGCATGTACTTACGTTTGATACGGCAAAAATCGTCACTCTGACGGCCGCACAGGACGCAGAGAGGAACGTTTTTTGCCAGCGGCAAAAAAATGCATAGCGCCGGGTGCAGCGCTGTGCGGTATGGTGCATAATGATAGTCTATGCGAGCCGGATACGGTGCTTCAAACGCCGGAAGCATGTACCGTATCCGATTTTTACTTCTGAGCATGCCCAGAAGTGATATAGATTCATTGCTTGTCATAAAATCAATCAATCACTCACTCTCTCTCAAACTCTCTCACTCACTGACTGACTCATTCACCCACTCACCGATCACCGGCGCGGGGCTGCACGGCTGTCACACTGCTCCGGCGGCTTCTCCTGATTTGAAAATGTCGGCCGCCCATTATTCAATCTTGTATTCACACCGGTGCCTATGATTAGTTGCAGTCAGACACACCCCGACACTGAGTGACAGCTGTCTCACTGCAACCAATCACAGCCGCCGGTGGGCGGGTCTATATTGTGCAGTAAAATAAATAAATAAATAACTAAAGAAAAACGGCGTGCGATCCCCCCCCAATTTTGATACCAGCCAAGATAAAGCCACACGGCTGAAGGCTGGTATTCTCAGGATGGGGAGCTCTACGATATGGGGAGCCCCCCAGCCTAAAAATATCATCCAACAGCCGCCTAGAATTGCCGCATCCATTAGATGTGACAGTCCCAGGACTCTACCCGCCTCTTCCCGAATTGCCCTGGTGCGGTGGCAATCAGGGTAATAAGGGGTTAATCATGGCAGGCGTCTGAGACACCCCCAATGATTAACCTGTAAGTGAAAGTAAAACACATACACCCTTTATTTGGAATAAAAGACAAAAAAACCACCCTCTTTCACCATTTTATTAAAATCCCCAAATACCCCTCCTGGTCCGACGTAATCCACAGAGATCCCGCGACGCTCTCAGCTCTACTACATGAAGCTGACAGGAACGGCAGTAGAACACCGCCTTTCTCTATCAGCTCCACGCAGCAACTGAAGGGAGTCGCGCTGTCAGCGGTGACGTCACTGAGGTAATGCCGGGTTGTGTGCGGTGAAGATGCGTGCAGGGTAGTGCCTGCGTGTGCGGTGATGATGCGTGCGGTAGTGCAGGGGTGTGCGGTGATGATGCGTGCTGGGTAGTGCCTGCATGTGCGGTGATGATGCGTGCTGGGTAATGCCTGCGTGTGCGGTGATGATGCGTGCTGGGTAGTGCCTGCGTGTGCGGTGATGATGCGTGCTGGGTAGTGCCGGCGTGTGCGGTGATGATGCGTGCTGGGTAGTGCCGGCATGTGCGATGATGATGCATGCGAGGTAGTGCCTGCGTGTGTGCGTGTGGGGTCTCTCTCTCTCAGCATAAAAAAAAACGGATCCGTCGCAGTTTTTTCACAATCTGAGACGGATCCGTTGCATCAGGCACAAACCAGATTGTGCCTGATTGGAAAAAACTGATGTGTGAACAGCAGCTCTGCCAGGCAGGGGATCAGTGGCCGGTAGCTGATAGAAGCATTGGCAATGCTTCTATCTTTGCATATTACCGGCCAGTGCTGTGCACCTGCAGGAGAGGACACAAGTGGTAAGTACACACTGTCTTCTCCCCAATGTCCTGATCTACCGTGGTGTGCCTGCAGCATTGAGAAGCAAACACTGTTTGATTCTCAATGCTGCAGGGCAGGCACACACGATAGATAAGGTCACACAGGAGTCAGAGAAACAGCTAGAGGATCTCACGCTCCGGCCGGGGGCGGGGGAGGGGAATCAGCGCTGGGGAGATTCAGTTTTCATACCTTAGCAGCAGCACAGACCACAGAGCAGACAGAGACTACTTTCGGGTAGTGCGATCCGCTCTGTTATGCTCACGTCACGTGTTAGGATGATAGGAGGGAAAAGCAGCGAGGCGGGGAGAGAGTGGGTGGGCGGAGTCACGGGATACGGACCTCCCGCCCGGGGCACGGGACAAACAATGCAAATCGTGATAGTCCCGCTGTATCCGGGACGGTTGGGAGGAATGCGCTTCCTGCATGCTGGGGATGGGTATGTCTACCTTAATTCATTCAGAGTTTGGACAAGAGCATTGGGGCGCACAATACTGCACTTGGCTTCAGAAATCACGTGCTGTAGTCATGGCATCATTACTGCCAAGTCATTGAAGATTGGAAGTAGCAGCAGAGAGGCAGCGCTTGAATGGCTTCCATATACCTAAGTAAAAAAGGCATCTGAACTTTTGGTGGGACTGGCTGACGATCCAATAAATATGGGTAGCTCCTGATCTGATAAATCACTGCCAAAGGAGTCTACCTGCAGCTTACTCTGTGCATGAAGAACACATGAGCACACGTGAATGGAGTAGCCAGAAGAATTAACTGTTGGCATATTCATACATTTCAATAAATTAGAATATCATAAAGTTAATTTACTTCAGGGATTCAATACAAAAAGAGAAACACATATATTATATAGAGTCATTACACACAAAGGGATCTATTTCAATATATTATAGAGTCATTACACACAGAGTGATCTATTCCTATATATTAATTATATAGAGTCATTACACAGAGGGATCTATTCCTATATATTATATAGAGTCATTACACACAGAGTGATCTATTCCTATATATTAATTATATAGAGTCATTACACACAGAGGGATCTATTCCTATATATTATATAGAGTTATTACACACAGAGGGATCTATTTCACGTGTTTATTTCTGTTATTGTTGATGATTATGGCTTACAGCCAATGAAGACCCAAAAGTCATTATCTCAGAAAATTAGGATATTATATAAGAACAACTGAAATAATGATTTTAAACTCAGAAATGTTCGTGCCTACTGAAAAGCTGTACAGTAAATGCCTCAATACTTGGTCGATGCTCCTTTTGCATGAATTACTGCAACAATGCAGCATGGCATGGAGGCTATCAGCCTGTGGCACTGCTGAGGTGTTATGGAAGCCCAGGTTGCTTTGATAGCAGATTTCAGCTCGTCTGCATTGTTGGGTCTGGTGTCTCTCATCTTCCTCTTGACAATACCCCATAAATTCTCTATGGGGTTTAGGTCAGGCGAGTTTGCTGGCCAATCAAGCACAGTGATACTGTGGTTATTAAACCAGGTATTGGTACTTTTGGCAGTGTGGACAGGTGCCAAGTTCTGCTAGAAAATGAAATTTCTCCAAAAACCTTGTCGGCAGAGGGAAGCATGAAGTGTTCTAAAATTTCATGGTAGACGGCTGCACTGACTTTGGCCTTGATATAACACAGTGGACCTACATCAGGAGATGACATGGCTCTCAAACCAACACTGATTGTGTAAACTTCACACTAGACCTCAAGCAGCTTGGATTATGGCCTCTCCACTCTTCCTCCAGATTCTGGGACCTTGATTTCCAAATTGAATGCAAAATTTACTTTCATCTGAAAACAACACCTTGGAGCACTGAGCAACAGTCCAGTTCTTTTTCTCTTTGACCCAGGTAAGACGCTTCTGACATTGTCTATTGGTCATGAGTATCTTGACACAAGGAATGCGACAGTAGTAGCCCATGTTTGTGTCTAGTGGCTCTTGAAGCACTGACTCCAGCAGCAGTCCACTCCTTGTGAATCTCCCACAAATTTTTGAATGGCCTTTACTTAACAATCTTATCATGGCTGCGGTTATCCCAATTGCTTTTGCACCTTTTCCAACCATACTTTTTCCTTCCACTCAACTTTCCATTAATATACATGGATACAGCACTCTGCGAACAGCCAGCTTCTTTCACAATGACCTTTTGTGGCTTACTCTCCTTGTGGAGTGTGTCAATGACTGCCTTCTGGACATCTATCAAGTCAGCCATGTTCCCCATGTTTGTGTAGCCTACTGAACCAGACTAAAGGTCCAGTCACACTAAGCAACTTACCAGCGATCCCAACAACGATAGGGATCGCTGGTAAGTTGCTAGGAGGTTGCTGGTGAGATGTCACACTGCGACGCTCCAGCGATCCCACCAGCAACCTGACCTGGCAGGGATCGCTGGAGCGTCGCTACACGAGTTGCTGGTGAGCTCACCAGCAACCAGTGACCAGCCCCCAGCGCCGCGTGGAAGATGCTGCGCTTGGTAACTAAGGTAAATATCGGGTAACCAACCCGATATTTACCTTGGTTACCAGCGCACGCAGCTACACGTGCAGAGAGCAGGGAGCAGCGCACACTGAGCGCTGGCTCCCTGCTCTCCTAGTTACAGCACACATGGGGTTAATTACCCGATGTGTGCTGCAGCTAAATGTGCACAGAGCAGGGAGCAGCGCACAATGCTTAGCGCTGGCTCCTTGCTCTCCTAGTTACAGCACACATCAGGTTAATTAACCCGATGTGTCCTGCAGCTACATGTGCACAGAGCAGGAGCCGGCACTGACAGTGAGAGCGGCGGAGGCTGGTATCAAAGGTAAATATCGGGTAACCAAGGACAGGGCTTCTTGGTTACCCTCTGTTTACATTGGTTACCAGCCTCCGCAGAAGCCGGCTCCTGCTGCCTGCACATTTAGTTGTTGCTGTCTCGCTGTCACACACAGCGATCTGTGCTTCACAGCGGGACAGCAACAACTAAAAAATGGCCCAGGACATTCAGCAACAACCAACGACCTCACAGCAGGGGCCAGGTTGTTGCTGGATGTCACACACAGCAACATCGCTAGCAACGTCACAAAAGTTGTTCGTAAGCAGCGATGTTGCTAGCGATGTTGCTTAGTGTGACGGGGCCTTAAGGGACCATTTTAGATGCTTAGGAAGCTTATTCAGGTGTTTTGTGTAAATTATTCTGATTTTCTGAGATAATGACTTGTAGGTTTTCATTGGCTGTAAGCCATAATATACAACATTAACAGAAATAAACACTTGATATAGATCCCTCTGTGTGTAATGACTCTATATAAGTGTTTCCCTTTTTGCATTGAATTACTGAAATAAATTAAAGTTTTGATGATAGTCTAATTTATTGTGAGGCACTTGTATTTCCTTCCTTCAATCTTTTTCTTTACCCGTGGACTGCAGCAGCCAATAATTAATCTGCATTCTTTGTTGTGTAGCACCCAACTTGACCAGGTGAGGTAAGTAGCAGGCAGGACAGATGGGGAGCACTCTTTTGCTGGCTACATCAGACTCATAATCTTGAGTCTGCTCTATTCTTCTCTTCTATTGGCCAAATGGAACAAACTACTTCTGAAACTTCAGAAGTACAGACTATAGCTGTAATACTTAGCCCTTACCTTCAATACCCTGACATAGTGCAGTATATTAAAGGGGTATTCCCATCTCCAAAATCCTATCCCCATATGTAGTAGATATAATATTAGGAAATACCTCCACTTAGAAGTGTAGTACATTTCTCCTTATATAGGCATGTCTCTTTCCTCATGTGCAGGGCATTGCGGCTTAGGTATCCATGGTTACATCCACTCAAATAATGATAGTTAGTTTTGTTGCTTATGGTCATAACCATGGATACACAAGCTACAATTCCCTGCACATGAGGTAAGAAACATGGCAATATCAGGAGACCTATACTACATCCCTAATTGGAGGTATTAGCTAATATTATTACATAGTGGGATAGTATATTTGAGATGTGAATTCCCCTTTAAGCTGAGATATCCGCTGTACACCACACCTTTTTTCATCTTTAGCAGTGATAATTTCTATGATAGAAATAGCCTCCAATACGCAGCATCCTTTGTATTGTATATCAGTAAATCAATAGTGTGTACTGTTAGATGAAGAGACAATTAATTTATCTCATTCCTCCTTCAAGACACATGCTTGGCTCATCTGAACCTGCATATCTATTGCAATGGATACGTTTCCGCTGGGTTGTTTCCGATCCTACTGGTCCTGTAAGACCCAGCACAGCCCAGCCTAAAGCTACAGTCTAATTTGTGATGGTCACTTTCCCTTCCAGGAGCTTCACAACCAGTCCCCTCACAGAGGAGTGGGTCAGAGGTTCTGTCACTATGGCCAGAGTTAGAGCCTCGTGTCCCCAGACGCTTTTGTATCCGCATTTCCTCTCCAGTAGAGGTGATTTGTATGTGTGTGTGTGTGTCTGTCTGTGTGTGTATGTGGGGGGTAGGGTGGTAAGGGGTATCCACTAATGCCAGAATAAAGCCTTGCACTCTCAGATGCTTAGGGAAACTTCACCCGGGAAAGTCAACTCTACTCACATCTCAGTCTGTTCCGACCCACTAACTTTTAGGCTTGAAGCCTAGTCTCTAAAGTCCTATTCTCCAGACCCTTCTATCTTGGGCCACTCCGTATAGAGGCCGGTGTCTAGCCTCAGCATTCTCTAGCATTCCATGTGTGTCTCAGTCGGTACTTAAGGATCACAGTATCTCGACTCCAATCTCCTTTTTCTGCGACAAGTCACCCGCTGCATGTGCTTTACGATCTACGGTATATCCATCCATATCTTTTGCACATGCTTCACTAACTCTTCTAGAAGGAGCCGTCTCTTCCCCTATGAGCTAACCCCTCCCATTGTGGGCTAGTTCCAACAATTAATTATCTTTTACCCTATTGTGTGGTACTACCTATATATAAAGTCTTAGGGGTACTTTGCACACTACGACATCGCAAGCCGATGCTTGCGATGCCGAGCATGATAGTCCCCGTCGCAGTTGAGATCTCTTGTGATAGCTGCCGTAGCGAACATTATCGCTACGGCAGCTTCACATGGACTTACCTGCCCTGCGACGTCGCTCTGGCCGGCGACCCGCCTCCTTCCTAAGGGGGCGGGTCGTGCGGCGTCACAGCGACGTCACACGGCAAGCGGCCAATAGAAGCGGAGGGGCGGAGATGAGCGGGACGTAAACATCCCGCCCACCTCCTTCCTTCCGCATAGCCGGCGTGAGCATCAGGACGCAGGTTGGAGATGTTCCTTGCTCCTGCAGCTTCACACACAGCGATGTGTGCTGCCGCAGGGACGAGGAACAACATCGTAACATCGGCCCTTCCAAAATTATGGAAATGACCGACGCTATACCGATGATACGATTTCGACGCTTTTGCACTCGGTAATCGTATCCAAAATGATTTACACACTCCGATATCGACAGCGACGCCGGATGTGCGTCACTTTCGTTTTGACCCCACCGACATCGCAGCTGGGATGTCGTAGTGTGCAAAGTACCCCTTAGGGTATGTTCACACAGGGAGTTTTTACTGCATTTTTTTAGCATGGTTTTTGCCTTGGTTTTATGCAAACCCATGCGAATAAAACTCTGCCTTCTCAGTCCCAACAAAGTCTATGAGATTCCAGAAATTTCATGTACACACACAAAAAACACCTGTGTTTTTTTCCTGACTGTTTTTTTAACCTCCGTGGTTTTTGCTTTGTTTTTGAAGGAATAAGCATGTCAATTCTTTTCAGCATTTTTGCCATTTGCCACGGTTTTTCACCGTACTCATCCTCATTGAGGAAGTGCAAAAAAGCAATAAAAAAACAGAGAAAAAACTCAGCAAAAATGCCATAAAAACCACACTAAAAACCGCATGAAATACGCAGAAGACCACCAGGAGATTTCTTGCCACAAGATAAGATTTTGCTGCAGAAAAAAAACAATCCAAAAATTCCCTGTGTGAACATACCCTAAAGGCCGCTTTACACGCTACGACATCGCTAGCTATAGCTAGCGATGTCGTGCACGATAGCACCCGCCCCCGTTGTACGTACGATATGTGGTGATCGCTGCCGTAGCGAACATTATCGCTATGTCAGCGTCACACGCACATACCTTGTTAGCGACGTCGCTGTGACCGCCGAACAATCCCTCCTTCAAGGGGGAGGTGCGTTCGGCGTCATAGCGATGTCACTGCGGCGTCACTAAACGGCCGGCCAATAGTAGCGGAGGGGCGGAGATGAGCGGGTCGAACATGCCGCCCAGGTCCTTCCTTCCTCATTGCCGGTGGGACGGAGGTAAGGAGATGTTCATCGCTCCTGCGGTGTCACACATAGCGACGTGTGATGCCGCAGGAACGAGGAACAACATCTCTACTTACCTGACAACTATTTTTTGTAATTAAACGACCTCTCCAAAACAAACGATTTTTGTCTTTTTTGGTCGTTTTAGGTCGCTCCAGCCTGTCAAACGCTGCGACGTCGCTAACGACGCCGGATGTGCGGCACAAACACGGTGACCCCGACGATATATTGTTAGCGATGTCGCAGCATGTAAAGCCCCCTTAACTGTACATTACATAAGAACACATTACAATACATTACATTATCATCACATTCAGTTCACATTACACATTATTTACAAAAGACGCTGGACGCAATTCACATTACACTACATGACAACACAATAACACGATTGGTGTCTTCAAGGCAGGGGTGTACGTAGAAATCATGGGGCCCCATAGCAAAAGTCTGAATGAGGCCCAGAGCAGGGCAGATCAAAGTATTGTAGTGCGCCTACCCTGGACCTCAATGAAGGTGAGTGTGGATGACGTAGGATGCGTCATGCACCCAGGCTTCAGAAAAAAGAGGACTAAGATTGCCGAAAAATGAGATGCCGATACCGGAGAATAGAGACACCCATCTGATCGGTCTGCACCGTACAGCCCGTTAGGTGAGTCTTATAAAGTAATTGTTATGTTCTACACAGCATGCTGTATATAAGAGCTCACTGGTGGTGGCCGCAGCTTATTGTCACCAAATCTGGTGACAGGTTCCCTTTAAAAGCATGAACAAATCCCAAATGACAACCTCCGCAAAAGTGTGATGACCTACTCTAGTACAATACCCATATACAGTTAATGCGCATAACAATTCAATACATGGAATAAATATGTGCAGTGCCACACAACTAGTACAGAGACATACGTATAGATTAATTCATATTATTCTCTAATAAAACTGATATGGGCACTGCAAAGAAGGATTAGTATAGATCTGAAGACCGTCAGGGATCCCTGAATAATGTTCTGTGCAACAGACCCCGGAGTAGACCCAATATATCAGATAAGGCACTTATGATAACCCAGTCTTATAATATGCCCATAAACAATAATGCACAATAACAATACATTGATTAAATACACGTCGTTCTACGCTGTCAGTACAAAGTCATACATATATCTTAATTACAGGATATTATAGCTCCCTGCTATCATGTCAGGGCATCCATGTGATCCAATCAAATAACGAAAAAGTAATACATAGGATCCTATACCCAGTATGATGATCCACTGAACCAGGAACTATGACTCCCTGTACAGATATACAGTACAGACCAAAAGTTTGGACACACCTCATTCAAAGAGTTTTCTTTATTTTCAGGACTCTGAAAATTGAAGATTCACATTGAAGGTATCAAAACTATGAATTAAAACATGTGGAATGGAATACTTAAAAAAGTGTGAACCAACTGAAAATATGTCTTATATTCTAGGTTCTTCAAAGTAGCTACCTTTTGCTTTGATTACTGCTTTGCACACTCTTGGCATTCTCTTGATTAGCTTCAAGAGGTAGTCACCGGAAATGGTCTTCCAACAGTCTTGAAGGAATTCCCAGAGATGCTTAGCACTTGTCGGCCCTTTTGCCTTCACTCTGCGGTCCAGCTCACCCCAAACCATCTCGATTGGGTTCAGGTCTGGTGACTGTGGAGACCAGGTCATCTGGAGTAGCACCCCATCACTCTCATTCTTAGTCAAATAGCCCTTACACAGCCTGGAGGTGTGTTTGGGGTCATTGTCCTGTTGAAAACTAAATGATGGGCCAACTAAACGCAAACCGGATGGAATAGCACGCCACTGCAAGATGCTGTGGTAGGCATGCTGGTTCTGTATGCCTTCAATTTTGAATAAATCCCCAACAGTGTCACCAGCAAAGCACCCCCACACCATCACATCTCCTCCTCCATGCTTCACGGTGGGAAGCAGCCATGTAGAGTCCATCCATTTACCTTTTCTACAAAGACACGGTGGTTGGATCTAAAGATCTCAAATTTGGACTCATCAGACCAAAGCACAGATTTCCACTGGTCTAATGTCCATTCCTTGTGTTCTTTAGCCCAAACAAGTCTCTTCTGCTTGTTGCCTGTCCTTAGCAGTGGTTTCCTAGCAGCTATTTTACCATGAAGGCCTGCTGCACAAAGTCTCCTCTTAACAGTTGTTCTAGAGATGAGAAGGTGTGTCCAAACTTTTGGTCTGTACTGTAGATATGGGACAAGTGCAAAAATATGCCAAAAAGAACAGAAATATACATGTGCCAGGCTAAGAGAAAGGGGGTGGAGGACTTGGATAAATGCTCTGTATAGAAAAGTATAAAGCAGGCCTGATGAGCCTGATATAGGTACTGCAAAAGAGTATTAAGGCCCCGTCACACTAAGCAACATCGCTAGCAACATCGCTGCTTACGAACAACTTTTGTGACGTTGCTAGCGATGTTGCTGTGTGTGACATCCAGCAACAACCTGGCCCCTGCTGTGAGGTCGTTGGTTGTTGCTGAATGTCCTGGGCCATTTTTTAGTTGTTGCTGTCCCGCTGTGAAGCACACATCGCTGTGTGTGACAGCGAGACAGCAACAACTAAATGTGCAGGCAGCAGGAGCCGGCTTCTGCGGAGGCTGGTAACCAATGTAAACATCGGGTAACCAAGAAGCCCTGTCCTTGGTTACCCGATATTTACCTTTGTTACCAGCCTCCGCCGCTCTCACTGTCAGTGCCGGCTCCTGCTCTGTGCACATGTAGCTGCAGGACACATCGGGTTAATTAACCCGATGTGTGCTGTAACTAGGAGAGCAAGGAGCCAGCGCTCAGTGTGCGCTGCTCCCTGCTCTGTGCACATGTAGCTGCAGCACACATCGGGTTAATTAACCCCATGTGTGCTGTAACTAGGAGAGCAGGGAGCCAGCGCTAAGCATTGTGCGCTGCTCCCTGCTCTGTGCACATTTAGCTGCAGCACACATCGGGTAATTAACCCGATGTGTGCTGTACTAGGAGAGCAGGGAGCCAGCGCTCAGTGTGCGCTGCTCCCTGCTTTCTGCATGTGTAGCTGCGTGAGCTGGTAACCAAGGTAAATATCGGGTTGGTTTCCCGATATTTACCTTAGTTACCAAGCGCAGCATCTTCCACGCTGCGCTGGGGGCTGGTCACTGGTTGCTGGTGAGCTCACCAGCAACTCGTGTAGCCACGCTCCAGCGATCCCTGCCAGGTCAGGTTGCTGGTGGGATCGCTGGAGCGTTGCAGTGTGACATCTCACCAGCAACCTCCTAGCAACTTACCAGCGATCCCTATCGTTGTTGGGATCGCTGGTAAGTTGCTTAGTGTGACGGGGCCTTTAGAATAATAAAAGGGAAACCGTCAGGAAGCCGTAAGTAAATGCTCTGTGCAGCAGAGCATGAAACAGAGACAATATACTAGATGTATTACTGCAGAGGGGGTATAAGAGTAGGAGGGAAGCCCCACGCTTATGACAGTGATACATGAGTCTTCCTGAATGCTTCTCTCCTACTCTAATACTTGTCTGCAGTGCCACATCTGGTATATTGGCTGTGCTTCATACCCTGCTGCACAGCGCTGCACAGAGCATGTACTTAGGGCTTGCTGATAGTTTTAGTACAGAGATATTACACACAGGGATGTCACAGTACAGGGCAGTTTCTGTAGTGTTATAGGCAGACATTTGTACATTATAATACTCACCTGCTCCTGTTCTCTGAGAGATCATGTTAGTGGCTTCTGCCTCCACTTCCTGTAGCTCCTCCTGGCTTTGTTCAGTTCCTGTCCTCTGCTTTCCCTTTCTGGTGCTTCTGCTCTCCGCTTCTTGTTTGCTTAGCTCTCTGTTTCCTCAGCTTATTCTTCTCTGTTGTCTCTCCCTGTCAGGTCTCTGCCCCTTCTTCTGCACTGTTCTTTCCTTTCCATATTTTCATTCTCCTGCGGCTGTACTGAACAAGCTCTGCCCTCTCTGCTGATTGGCTGTTCTCCACCTGGGAGCTCTCACAGCTTTCTAACTTGTAGAAGACGCTGCCTGGCCACTACCCCCTCTACAGCAGAGGTTGCGCTGTGTGCAGTATGGGTGGGTCCAGGTTGTATTCTGCATTTCTCTGTTGGCGCCTGTAGCTATACAAGCAGTGTGGGCCCCCCTTAATCAGCTGCTTGGTGACGGCCCGGGGCAGCCCGCCCATGCTAGAAATGAAGAAAGTGAAAGTAAACACACCGCGGGGAGTCGCCCCGTTCCCCTTCAGGTCACGGGCCCCATAACAGCCGCGTGGCCTGCCTCTATTGACGGTATGCCACTGCCTCTAGGGTAGGAATGCGACAGCACACAGTCCACTTCCTTACAGAACACCAGCTACTCCTCATTCTTCTCTGCGCCATCGGCTTTAAGGACACTGCTCTCACTTAGTTCTCTTTCTACCTCTCTGACAGCTCTTTCACTCTATGATTTGCCAGCTTTTTCCCTTCCTTTTACTGTTGGGGTTCCTCAAGGCTCAGTCCTAGGTCCCTTTCTCTTCTCTTTATACGCTGTCGCTATGTCATGCGCTGTTCAGCTCTGCACACACCTGCTGGCACGGTGGTGTCACACTGTATTCACACTACAGAGTCCGACAAGCAACCCGAGGCTTCTGGATTCTTCATCCAAAGCAGGGTGTTGGCTGGTTCAGGTCCACTGGTCTTCAGCTCTGCAGGAGTTCATTCCTGCAGACTGCTAAGTAGGACCTAAGAGCTCAGGTTGCTAATTGCCAAGTGCATCTGCCACTTCCCTATTTAAGGCACTGCCTCCATCCAGAAGGTGCCAAAGTTAACTTCAGTTTATACTCCAGTGAACCCGGTATTGGTGCTTTTCTTGTGGATGGTGATCTGTGCTGCTGTTCTGAGTGGTGTGAGCGTTTTTTCGGTTGTGCATTACTTCTTCTTGTTTTTGCTTTGCCCTCCCCCCCAGTACACATATTATCTCTCCTGTGTGTTTTGAGTGCTGTGTATACGAGTTTCCGTTCTCCCTTGTCTGTGGGGTTTTGTTTCTGGGTTTCCCACCCGCTCCCCCGGTGGGGGAAGTTGTATCAGGGCTTGGATAGGAGACAGGGCCATGCTGGAGGTTCGACCCTGGCTACCATCGAGTTTACTTTCAATATAAGGGACAGTGCCGGGTCCCAAGTCTGAGGGTCAGCCTAGGGGCCCCTGACCTGTCACTACATACCCCGTGACACCCTATTGGACAAGCCATCAGTAGATTTGGTTTTCGGTACCATCTGTATGCTGATGACACGCAATTATACACCTCTTCTCCTGACATCAACCCTGCATTACGATAAAATACCAATGACTGAGGGTTGCTGCAGTGCTGTCTAACACAGAGAGCTATGGGTAAGCCAATAGGTGTTGGATAGTGTCTATAGTAATTACTTATCGGCTTTTCAGTGTGGTTACTCTATTCTTAGCATCACTTATGGTTCCCTTTCATAATACGGCTGGTTGAACGTCTTGTACATATTATATTTAGTATATGCACTGGTATGAGTCTCCACTAATACTGCCCTTCCCTACATTATGTATATTGTACTTGTAACTTTTTATATCTAAGTCTCCACTTCTGATTTTATCAATATTTCTGTATGTTTTGTGCCACTTTTTGTTACTTTCAACACTATTTTATTATTTATTATTGCTGGTTGATTTGTGACTCCTTGTTTTTTGTAGGATTTATATTTAGTTTTAGTTTTTTTTTCCCCCCTACATAATTAGGCTATACTTTTATACCTTGGCTTATTATCAATATTTTCTATTACTTTATTGGTTTGGATCATACTGATTAAAATACAAATGACTGTCTGTCCGCTATCTCTAATTATTATTATTATTATTATTTTTTTATTATTATTATTATTATTATTATTATTATTATTATTATTATTATAGTGCCATTTAATGCATGGCACGTTACAAATGAAAGAGGGTATACGTACAACAATCATTAACAATACAAAACAGACTGGTATAGGAGGAGAGAGGACCCTGCCCGTGAGGGCTCACAGTCTACAGGGAATGGGTGAGGGTACAAAAGGTGAGGACAGAGCTGGTTACGTAGTGGTGTACTGGACTGAGGGTTATTATAGGTTGTAGGCTTGTTGGAAGAGATGGGTCCTGAGGTTCCTCTTGAAGCTTTCTACTGTAGGGGAGAGTCTGATATGCTGAGGTAGAACGTATGGGGGAGGGACGGGAGAAATCTTGTACTCGATTGTGGGAAGAGGAGATGTCGTGTCGTCCCTCTAGCTAAAACTGCATCTGTCAAAAACTAAACACTTTGTGTTTAGTTTTTGACTAAACTTACTAACTTACTAACGTTCCTAAACAAGAAATTGCCATCTATTACTGTGGTTCTACTATATCTCCCAAACTGTATGGTCACTTACATTTGACTCAGATCTTTCCTTCACTTCCTATAGCTAATCAGTCGCTCACTCATGTCATCTGCATCTTAATAACATCTCTAGAATTTGACCTCTTTTTCACTTTTGGCTCTTCAAAAATTCTTACTCTTGCTCTAATTCATTCTCGTCTAGACTACAGCAACTCTCTACTAATCAGTCTTCCTTTTACTAAACTCTCCCCTGTCCAATCAACCATGAATGCAGCAGCCAGGATTATATTTCTGTACAACCACTACACTAATGTGATGACTATTTTAAAAATTTTGCAAAACAAAAATGAAACCCCTTACATTCGAGGAACAATTGCATTCAAATGACATTAGTATCATCAAATTTGTAAAATATTCAAAAAAGTTCCCCCTCTTTTTCATTTCAAAATTTTCAAAAAACGATTTTTTTAAATCCAAGTATTCCATATGTTGAAAAGCTCTTCAATCTCACGCAGATGCCAACAAACTGCCAAATTCTTGGAAACTTCAGTTTTCTGTTCAACAGTGAGAAACGGCGACTGGATTGAATAAAAAATATGATAATGGATATAGAATTGCTCTGGAGGGAAACTCTAGACTTCCCACTTTCATCCTGTGCACTCATCAGAAAGAAACTCAATCGTCTTGATTGATCGATTGATCTAAATGACAAAAACAAAAAGAAACCTTCTGATAAATTCACTGCAACACTTTCTCAGTTATTTGATGTCACCAACGTTAATGGAGAATGGAAAAACTCGGAGGATAAAGAGCTCTACCTAAGGCAAGTTGAGAGTGGAGGCAAGGTTGGTTATTCGACGCTCAAACAAGCTCCTTTGGAATCAATTCATCCAAGAAAACGAATCCGACTATCAATATTTCAAGCTCAAGCCAGCACTTCGCAATCGCAACCCACACATGATACTTTCTCTGAATGTTTACCCGAGACTCCAAAGCCAACCTCTTCTTTCGCGTCATCTTCTCCTGAACGCACACCGAAATACAAAAGAGCAAGCACTACAACAGCGAGTTTACTGGTACTGAAAAACAACATTTCTACACATAAAGCAAATAAAGTGCTTGCAACCATTGCTGAACAAGGTCATGATGTACCGGTTCCAAGTCAGTCGGGTGTCTGGAGACGAATAATCTCAGAAGGACAGAAAATGAAAACCAAAATTTTTGAAAAACTTCAAAGCAAAGATCCCTATTGTTTCCACTTCGATGGTAAAAGAATCCAAGGGGAAGAGTATCAAGTAGTTCTGCTGAAAAATACCACAACCGAAATCAAACTTGGTATTCTAAAATGTGAGAATGGTTCTGCCACGGCTATTCACAAGGAACTACATCCGCTAATTGATGAATACGACGCTTGGGAAAATAGTCGCATGATAATCTGCGACACAGCAGCAGTAAATACTGGTTGTTTGAATGGGATTGTAACGCTGATACAGGATGATGTCTTGAGAAAGGGCTTTCAGAAGCCACAATACATTGGCTGTCCGCACCATGTACTCGACCTCCTACTGAAGCACGTCATGAATTTCCTTATTCCAGAGTCAACGAAGAAACCAGAACTCAATTATTTCTTCATTGACAAATTAACAGAAAACTCTGCCTCACTTCAGATTGATTACCACCAAGTTGCAACAGATGATGTCAACACAGGCGAGAATCCTGGATGGTGAGATGATTTCAAGTTCTTATATGAACTATGTCAGGCATATTGTCATTACAAAACAACATCACGTTGGCCTTGAATCAGTTGGAAGAAACTCCCAAACCTGCACATGGCAAGATGGAACTCACGAGCTGTATATGCTGTTATAGCATTTTTTCTGATACCAGAGTGTCGCCGCGTCCTCGGTATTGCATGCAACTTCATCTGCTATGAATGGGCAAATGCCTGGTTCCAGTCGCAACACTACAACGAAGCGTCCTTCAATGAACTGTTAACCTCACTCACCAAGACAAAGTGCAAGAAGGCAATTAAGTGTTTGAAGGCGCACTGGTTGGTTGAGGAGTCATTAATTGACATTCCCAGATCTAACCAAAATGCTGAATGTGCTGTAAAACTGATGGAGGAACTACATGCGAAACGAAAAAAATTGAATTTTTGCATCTAAAATTCATAGGAAAAAATAATTTTTAAATACTTCTTTTGTACATATTGTACTTATAATTAACTGTTTTATACCGTATTTGTTACAAAACGAATAATAAAAGTTGCTTGGTTATTACTATTATCATTTCATTAATGCAAAATTGCATGTCCTTTTTTGGGGGGGAAAAAATAATTTTTGCATTATTTCATTTGAATGAAAGGTGGAACTTTTTTAAAAAACAAAAAAAAGCAATACTTATTCTTAAATTACCCATAAAAGTTCCTCGATTGCACATGGTTTCATAAAAAAAATTTTTTGTCATTACACTACACTACTGCCGCCACCATATTCCAGTCTTACATTGGTTGCTCATTCCTTACAGAATCTAATATAAAATTAGCAGTCTTACACTTAAAGCTCTACCTTCATTTCTGTCTACCACCCCACCTTTCCTCTCTGCTCCCTTAATATCCTAAAACTAACATCCTCTATAATTCGAACCTCCTTATCTTGTCTCCAAAACTTCTCTCATGCCTCACCTGTTTTCTGGAAAGCACCACCCCAGAAAATCTGGTTAACTGCCAGTATTCACCATTTCAAGCATGCCATAACAACACATTACTTTAGACTGGCCTATCAACTTACTAATCTAGCTAATGTATCCTCTGTTTTCTCTTCCACACATTCAGTAGCTCTTTGTACCTGTACTTGTACAGATACTGGCTGTTGACTGATTAATGCAGTGTTATTTCAATGCCCTATTTATTATACTGATGGTAAACCTTATACAAAAAGCCCTTGCTTTTTACCTATTATCTTTTGTGTCTCCACTATTTTCTCATGTATTGTAAGGACAGTGGTTAGCACTGTAGCTTTGTAGCGCTGATGTCCTGGGTTCAAATTCCACCAAGGACAACATCTACAAGGAGTTTGTATGTTCTCCTTGTGTTTGCGTGGGTTTCCTTCGGATTCTCTCTTTCCCTCCCACACTCCAGACATAATAATGATAGGAGATTTAGATTGTGAGCCCCATTGGGGAGAGGGATGATCATGTCTGTAAAGTGCTATAGAATTAATAGCGCTATATAAGCGAGTAAATAAATAAATAAGCTTGTGAGCAGGGTCCTCACTCCTCCTAGTATGTGCTGGTCAATGTGTTAGGCTGGGTTCACACATAGTGACAGCGATAACGACATCGCTGTTACGTCACCATTTTCTGTGGCGTAACAGCGACCTTGTAAGTCGCTGTTATGATCGCTGCTTAGCTGTCAAACACAGCGACGCAGCAGCGATCATAACGTCGCTACATGTGCAGAGAGCAGGGAGCCGCGCGCACTGCTTAGCACTGGCTCCTTGCTCTCCTAGCTACAGTACACATCGGGTTAATTACACGATGTGTACTGCAGCTACATGTGCAGAGAGCAGGGAGCCACGCACACCGCTTAGCGCTGGCTCCCTGCACTCCTAGCTACAGTACACATCGGGTTAATTACCCGATGTGTGCTGCAGCTACATGTGCAGAGAGCAGGGAGCCGCGCACACTGCTTAGCGCTGGCTCCCTGCTCTCCTAGCTACAGTACACATCGGGTTAATTACACGATGTGTACTGCAGCTACATGTGCAGGGAGCAGCGCACACTGCTTAGCGCTGGCTCCCTGCTTTTCTAGCTACAGTACACATCGGGTTAATTACACGATGTGTACTGCAGCTACATGGGCAGGGAGCAGCGCACACTGCTTAGCGCTGGCTCCCTGCACTCCTAGCTACAGTACACATCGGGTTAATTAACCCGATGTGTACTGCAGCTACATGTGCAGAGAGCAGGGAGCCGGCACTGGCAGCGTGAGAGCGGCGGAGGCTGGTAACGAAGGTAAATATCAGGTAACCACCTTGGTTACCCGATGTTTACCCTGGTTACAGCTTACCGCAGCTGCCAGACGCCGGCTCCTGCTCTCTGCTCGCTTCATTTCGTCGCTCTCTCGCTGTCACACACAGCGATCTGTGCGTCACAGCGGGAGAGCAACAATAAAAAAACGAACCAGGACTGTGTGTAACGAGCAGCGATCTCACAGCAGGGGCCAGATCGCTGCTCAGTGTCACACACCGCGAGATCGCTAATGAGGTCACTGCTGCGTCACAAAAACCGTGACTCAGCAGCGATCTCAGCAGCGATCTCGCTGTGTGTGAAGCACCCCTAAGGCTATGTGCGCACAGTGCGTTTTTCGCGGCGTTTTTGCGCGTTTTTCGGGTGCGTTTTTGGCCTCAAAACTGCAGGACTTTGCTTCCCCAGCAAAGTCTATGAGTTTTCATTTTTGCTGTCCGCACACATCTGTTTTTTTTTACCTGCGTTTTTGAGTTAAAAAAAAAATGGACATGTCAGTTCTTTCCTGCGTTTTTCTGCGTTTTCCCCCCATGCAATGCATTGGAAAAACGCAGCAAAACGCAAAGATCAAAAACGCAGCAAAACGAAGCCAAAAACGCACCAAATCGCGGCAAAAACGCATGCGTTTTTTGATGCGTTTTTTCGACGCAGGTGCGTTTTTGTGCGTTTTTAGCGGCCAAAAACGCAACGTCAAAAAGACGCAGTGTGCGAACCTAGCCTTAAGCTGGTGTCACACATAACGACGACGACAACGACGTCGCTGCTACGTCACCATTTTCTGTGACGTTGCAGCGACGTCCCGTCGCTGTCGCGGTGTGTGGCATCCAGCAACGACCTGGCCCCTGCTGTGAGGTCGCCGGTCGTTGCTGAATGTCCAGCTTCATTTTTTGGTCGTCACTCTCCCGCTGTGACACACACATCACTGTGTGTGACAGCGAGAGAGCGACGAAATGAAGCGATCAGGAGCCGGCACTGGCAGCTGCGGTAAGCTGTAACCAGCGTAAACATCGGGTAACCAAGGGAAGACCTTTCCCTGGTTACCCGATGTTTACGCTGGTTACCAGCCTCCGCTCTTGCTGCCAGTGCCGGCTCCTGCACTGTGACATGTGGCTGCAGTATGCATCGGGTAATTAACCCGATGTATACTGTAGCAAGGAGCCAGCGCTAAGCAGTGCGCGCGGCTCCTTGCTCACTGCACTGTGACATGTAGCTGCAGCACACATCGGGTTAATTAACCCGATGTGTACTGTACCTAGGAGAGCAAGGAGCCAGCACTAAGCGTGGCTCCCTGCTCTCTGCACATGTAGCACAGCGACGTTATGATCGCTGCTTCTGCTGTGTTTGACAGCTAAGCAGCGATCATAACAGCGACTTACAAGGTCGCTGTTACGTCACCGAAAATGGTGACGTAACAGCGACGTCGTTGTCGCTGTCGCTTAGTGTGACACCAGCTTTACTCTGTAACTCTTATCTTTTGTATGTAAGTTCCCTCTGAATTGGAAAGTACTGTGGAATATATTGGTGTGAATCGCGATAGAAAGAAAAATTATTATTATATATTATTATTCCATTGGAAACAAAGGATCCATCACATTAAAGTTCAAACGCGACTGATCCTTCTTTCTTCCAACATCTGTCATCAGGAGAGTCAGCTTGTCTCAAAATGTCACCTACTGCCATTGCCATATAGTAAGGAAGGTTAGGGCTCTATGGTCGGAAATGAGTGACATTACAATGTGTATTACACACTGTTCTACAAAGTCTCATTATTATGTGTTTCTAATTCCTGCTTGACTTGCACACCAGATTTGTGAAGGTGTTGGGCTGTATGATCTAACCTTTGATTGCTTCTAACGGTAATTTGGGTT
Source organism: Anomaloglossus baeobatrachus (assembly GCF_048569485.1). Classification (NCBI taxonomy): domain Eukaryota; kingdom Metazoa; phylum Chordata; class Amphibia; order Anura; family Aromobatidae; genus Anomaloglossus; species Anomaloglossus baeobatrachus. Next base: position 135,677,515 of record NC_134360.1, on the reverse strand, counting down.
GTAGTTATACTGCTGCCAGCATAACTGGCGCTCACTCAAGTGTCAACTATAAAAGGGCTAAAGGAAGCCTACTGCAGACAATGTTATGGGGCCCTGTGAATCCTACATGTGCCAATTCACTAATGCCTGTCAAATAAACCTTTCATGCCCAAGTCAGAATTTCTTCTTTGTCACCAGTCATTAGCCTCCGGTCTCCTGTACATGAAAGAAACCAGATGCCCAGAAGTTTATCCAGTTAACCCCCTGTCAGTGGTGGATAAGCTATGTGATACCAAAGACAAAGCTATCAGCTTCCTTTTCATGCCTTCCACTTACCATGGCTTTGCCTTGTGTACCAGAGCATACTCAACAATTTGATTATTGTCCAAGATGAGACATCACTAAAGGGGTTTTTCCAAGAATAAAGTTAATTCTAATCCATAGCTCTTGTAATCATAATAAGGTCCATAATTGCATGTGGTTTGTTATTTTTGTTTTTTTTAAATGTTCCTGTGCTAAGATAATCTTATGTATTTGTCCCTACTATATACTGTGTAATGGCCGTGTCTGACCGTACAGGGACATGGTCTGATCATACCACATTGCCTGTGTAGGGGAAGAATTAAAAAAGTATAAAGATTTTACAACATGGGATCACATCCTGCCTCCAGCTGCTATGAGCCTTCTGCCTCTCGCAGTGATGCGTGATTCCTACTTCCCACGGTGATGTGTTACACCTTTCTCCCGCGGTGTTGTAAGCCTTCTAACTCCTGCCTCTGGCGGTGCTGTGAACCTCCTGCCTCAGGCGGTGCTGTGAACATCCTGCCTCCCGCTGCTGTGAGCCCAACGCCCAGTGCTGTGTACCCCCCTGTGATGTATGTATGCCCCCCAGTTCCTCCTGGGATGTATATATGTCCCCAGCCCCTCCTGTGATGTATATATGCTCCCAACCCCTCCTGGGATGTATATATGTCCCCAGCCCCTTCTGTGATGTATATATGTCCCCAGTCCCTCCTGTGATGTATATATGCTCTCAACCCCTCCTGGGATGTATATATGTCCCCAGCCCCTCCTGTGATGTATATATGTCGCCAGTCCCTCCTTTTATGTATATGTCCCCAGACCCTCCTGTGATGTATGTATGCCCCAGTCTCTGCTGGGATGTATATATGCTCCCAACCCCACCTGTGATGTATATATGTCTCCCAACTCCTCCTGTGATGTATATATGCCCTCAGCCCTTCCTGTTATGTATATATGTCTCCAGACCCTCCTGTGATATATATATGCTCCCAACCCCTCCTGGGATGTATATATGTCCCCAGCCCCTCCTGTGATGTATATATGTCCTGAACTCCCTCCTGTGATGTACAGTATATATTCCCTCAGCCCCTCCTGTGATGTATATATGCCCCCAATCCCTCCTGTGATGTATGTATGTCCCCAGCCCCTCATGTGATGTATATATGCCCCCAGTCCCTCCTGTGATGTATATATGCCCTCAGCCCCTATTGTGATGTATATATGTCCCCAGCCCCTCCTGTGATGTATATATGTTCCCCAACTCCTCCTGTGATGTATATATGCCCTCAGCCCTTTCTGTTATGTATATATGTCTCCAGCCTCTCCTGTGATGTACAGTGCCTACAAGTAGTATTCAACCCCCTGCAGATTTAGCAGGTTTGATAAGATGCAAATAAGTTAGAGCCTGCAAACTTCAAACAAGAGCAGGATTTATTAACAGATGCATAAATCTTACAAACCAACAAGTTATGTTGCTCAGTTAAATTTTAATAAATTTTCAACATAAGTGTGGGTCAATTATTATTCAACCCCTAGGTTTAATATTTTGTGGAATAACCCTTGTTTGCAATTACAGCTAATAATCGTCTTTTGTAAGACCTGATCAGGCCGGCACAGGTCTCTGGAGTTATCTTGGCCCACTCCTCCATGCAGATCTTCTCCAAGTTATCTAGGTTCTTTGGGTGTCTCATGTGGACTTTAATCTTGAGCTCCTTCCACAAGTTTTCAATTGGGTTAAGGTCAGGAGACTGACTAGGCCACTGCAACACCTTGATTTTTTCCCTCTTGAACCAGGCCTTGGTTTTCTTGGCTGTGTGCTTTGGGTCGTTGTCTTGTTGGAAGATGAAATGACGACCCATCTTAAGATCCTTGATGGAGGAGTGGAGGTTCTTGGCCAAAATCTCCAGGTAGGCCGTGCTATCCATCTTCCCATGGATGCGGACCAGATGGCCAGGCCCCTTGGCTGAGAAACAGCCCCACAGCATGATGCTGCCACCACCATGCTTGACTGTAGGGATGGTATTCTTGGGGTCGTATGCAGTGCCATCCAGTCTCCAAACGTCACGTGTGTGGTTGGCACCAAAGATCTCGATCTTGGTCTCATCAGACCAGAGAACCTTGAACCAGTCTGTCTCAGAGTCCTCCAAGTGATCATGAGCAAACTGTAGACGAGCCTTGACATGACGCTTTGAAAGTAAAGGTACCTTACGGGCTCGTCTGGAACGGAGACCATTGCGGTGGAGTACGTTACTTATGGTATTGACTGAAACCAATGTCCCCACTGCCATGAGATCTTCCCGGAGCTCCTTCCTTGTTGTCCTTGGGTTAGCCTTGACTCTTCGGACAAGCCTGGCCTCGGCACGGGTGGAAACTTTCAAAGGCTGTCCAGGCCGTGGAAGGCTAACAGTAGTTCCATAAGCCTTCCACTTCCGGATGATGCTCCCAACAGTGGAGACAGGTAGGCCCAACTCCTTGGAAAGGGTTTTGTACCCCTTGCCAGCCTTGTGACCCTCCACGATCTTGTCTCTGATGGCCTTGGAATGCTCCTTTGTCTTTCCCATGTTGACCAAGTATGAGTGCTGTTCACAAGTTGGGGAGGGTCTTAATTAGTCAGAAAAGGCTGAAAAAAGAGATAATTAATCCAAACATGTGAAGCTCATTGTTCTTTGTGCCTGAAATACTTCTTAATACTTTAGGGGAACCAAACAGAATTCTTGTGGTTTGAGGGGTTGAATAATGAATGACCCTCTGAATAAACTTTTCACAATTTAAAAAAAAAAATAAAAAAAGAAATAACATTCTTTTTTGCTGCAGTGCATTTCACACTTCCAGGCTGATCTACAGTCCAAATGTCACAATGCCAAGTTAATTCCGAATGTGTAAACCTGCTAAATCTGCAGGAGGTTGAATACTACTTGTAGGCACTGTATATATGCTCCTAACCCCTCCTGGGATGTATATATGTCCCCAGCCCCTCCTGTGATGTATATATGTCCTCAGTCCCTCCTTTGATGTATATGTCCCCAGACCCTCCTGTGATATATGTATGCCCCAGTCTCTCCTGGGATGTATATATGTCCCCAGCCCCTTCTGTGATGTATATATGCTCCCAACCCCTCCTGGGATGTATATATGTCCTCAACCCCTATTGTGATGTATATATGTCCCCAGCCCCTCTTGTGATGTATATACGTCTCCCAACTCCTACTGTTATGTATATATGCCCTCAGCCCCTCCTGTTATGTATATATGTCTCCAGGCCCTCCTGTGATGTATATATGCTCCCAACCCCTCCTGTGATGTATAAATGTCTCCCAACTCCTCCTGTGATGTATATATGCCCTCAGCCCCTCCTGTTATGTATATATGTCTCCAGCCCCTCCTGTGATGTATATATGCTCCCAACCCCTCCTGGGATGTATATATGTCCCCAGCCCCTCCTGTGATGTATATATGTCCTCAGCCCCCTCCTGTGATGTACAGTATATATTCCCTCAGCCCCTCCTGTGATGTATATATGCCCACAATCCCTCCTGTGATGTATGTATGTCCCCAGGCCTTCCTGTAATGTATATATGCCCCCAGTTCCTCCTGTGATGTATATATGCCTGCAGCCCCTCTTGTGATGTATATATGTCCCCAGCCCCTCCTGTGATGTATATATGTCTCCAGCCTCTCCTGTGATGTATATATGCTCCTAACCCCTCCTGGGATGTATATATGTACCCAGCCCCTCCTGGGATGTATATATGTCCTCAGCCCCCTCCTGTGATGTATATATTCCCTCAACCCCTCCTGTGATGTATATATGCCCCCAATCCCTCGTGTGATGTATGAATGTCCTCAGCCCCTCCTGTGATGTATATATGCCCCCAGTCCCTCCTGTTGTGTATATATGCCCCCAGTCCCTCCTGGGGTGTATATATGTCCCCAGCCCCTCCTGTGATGTATATATGCCCTCAGCCCCTCCTGTGAAGCAGTTGTTAGAAGCCACATGATCAATATCACCGAACATCACAGTCGCACAAAAAAGAAGAAGCTCCAGCTACCACAGTAGGGGTGTAGAGGTGAGTTAATTAATTGTTTGACGAAATATATTAGGGTATTTTCAAGCTGATAATTTTGTGCAGCCCCCGAAGGTTGTTAGAAATTTCCAAATGGCCCTCGGCAGAAAAAAGGTTCCCCACCCCTGCATTACACAATATATAGTAAGGACGTGTAAATAAGATTATCATATCGCAGAACATTTTTTTTTTAAACACATCCAATTGTGGAACTTATTATTATTCCAAGATCTATTGATTAAGATGAATGTTAAAATTACCTTTGTTTGTAGGACAACCATTTTAATTCCCTTGCAGTAGACAGTTTTCTGTGCCCAACATCTTAGCGTACCTCTGAGCACTAAGGAGTATATTAAATATATTAAATTGCTTTAATAAGTTAGTTAAACAAGAAAGTTGCAATTGACTTGCTTTTTTATCTGTTGTTATTTTCCTGCAATGGGAGCTTTTATCTTTCATAATGTACAGCTGGTTTCTATAAAGCACGGCCACTATTGCCTACCCAGACCCTGGCCATAGTTACATTTCAGAAGAGGGACTAACTTTTAATATCCCAGCCATCTCTCTCCAGCCCATTGATTTCTATATAGCAGTCAGCTTCTGACAGGGCACTTATCAGTCTTTTGATGTACAGTTGGCAGATTCACTGCTCCGACAGCTGTCAATCATAGTGTTGGGGTGTGCGTACAGCTGCTGCTCATTGTGTACTGAACAGTGACTATAGCCATTAATGCACATTTGTATGAATGCAAGTCAACTGATCCCAGGATAAATTAAGTTAATTGGAATCTATTAATTACTTAATGATGGAATTCATTTTGACTTCAATGACCAGGCCAAATTTTAGAAATCTGATCAGTTCACTTTATGATGATGTAACTCTGGAACGCTTCAATGGATCCGAGTGATTTTCAGATTGCTTTTTTTTTTTATGAAATATTGCACTTAATGATAGTTGTAAATTTAGGACAATATTTTTTGCTTTTATTTGTGAAAAAAATGGAAATTTGGCAAAAAATGTTGAAAATTTCACAATTTTCAATTTTTTATTTTTTATGCCCTTAAACTAGAAAGTTCTGTCACACAAAATAGTTACTAAATAACATTTCCCACATGTCTACTTTACATCAGCGCAATTTTTGAACCATCATTTTTTTTTGTTAAAAATTTAGAAGGGTTAAGACTTTATCAGAAGTTTCTCAGGTTTCCAACAGAATTTACAAAACAATTTTTATAGGGACCACATCACATTTGAAGTAACTTTGAAGGCCTATGTGACAGAAATTACCCAAAAATGACACCATTCTAAAAACTGCACCCCTCGCACTGCTCAAAACCACATCCAAGAAGTTTATTAACCCTTCAGTGCCTCACACGAATGAATGCAAAGTGAAATGGAATTTTTTTTTTTACATTTTACTTAAAAATGTTGCTTCAGCCCCAATTTATTCACTTTTACAAGAAATAGCACAACAAAATAGACCCCAAAATTTGTTACCCAGTTTCTTCTGAGTATGCTAATATGTCACATGTGGTCAGACACTTCTGTTTGAACAGCTGGGCTTGGAAGGGAAGGAGCACCATTTGAATTGTTGAATACAAATTTGGCTGAAATAGATTGTGGGCACCATGTAGCATTTGCAGGACCCTAAGGTAACTAAAAACCGGAAACCCCTACAAATTACCTCATTTTGGAAGTTAGACACCTCAAGGATTTTATCTAGGGGTATAGTGAGCATTTTGTACTCATAGGTACTTTGTGGCGCCCCTGACCTGGTCAGGCACCACTGAGTACTGCACCCATGCTGGGGACAGTACAATACAGGTAATCCAGAAGGCTGACTGGGGTGTGGAACACAGGCGCATAGTGATCAGGTCTCACACATGTACCCATGAGAGGACCCCTGGGGATCCCAGGAGGGGGCAAGCCTTCACCTTCACTGGAATAGTGGAGGGGGTAGAGCCTCCATCTCCTCTCAAGGGGTGTGGTGGAGAGTCTGGTTGCTAGGTGGCGTAGGCAAGAACAGGAGAGGAGGAGCAGTGAGTCAGTTAGAGCAGAGAACTCCATAGGGCTCAGTGAGGAGCAGACCTGTGGGGCTGTTGCTGTCTAACAGCGCCCGCGCAGTGGCTACAGACGGGGGAGAACGGTCAACTAGGAGTGCTGCCTGAAAGCCAGCTTCAGCTAGAGAGTGCACGGAGTGGGAAGTAAGGAGACTGCTAGAGAGCACCAGGCCCAACTGGGCGGCAGATCCCGAAGCGAGGATAGATTCACCTTTCCCTGCTAAACCTGCCGGTGTGGGGCTCTTAAAGCCCACACCACAACACTACAAAAGCCGCAGCCACGTAACCGCAGTGAGGGCCCATAGGTCATAGGAGGCAAGAGGCTGGAGTGGCCTGGTCCGGGGAACAAGCATACGGCGAACGAAGGGGAGAGAGAGGCTGCAGCATCTTCCCTGGGCGACCCCCATAGGGACTAAAAGTCGGGGTCACCCCAAACCACCAAGGGCTAAGGAAGGCGAGTCAGTAGTCACCCTCATAAGTCAGCCTGAAGGATACCTGGTTCCCACCTGGTTCATCTCAGCTACGCCCGGGCTACTCACCCTGCCATCAAATGTGAGTAAAGCCCTTGAAAGACATTCCTGCCTGTGTGGTCATTCTGCGCCTTGTGGTACTACAAACCTACACTGGGCCCTGGGGCTTGCCTCACTCTCAGGGGGCTATTCCAACTAACTGCACACACCATCAGCCCCAGGCGTCCCCTAACCTGCAGTGGCGGTCCCCACTGACCGCAATACTGAGAGTGGCGTCACGATCAAAACCGAAGATTTCCTACCTGTGACCAGCACCAGCTACGTGGAGTCCCTGAAGGTATGCACCGACACAGCACCGGCGGGGCTTCACATCTGGCGTCACGAACAGGATAAGGACTAGACCTGTTGAGACAGGTGACCATGTGCCTGGGCGGTCCGCTTGAAAAATTGGAAGCGCCGCCATATTGCCACCATGAAAAGCGCGCTGAAAAACAACAGCAGCCCGCGCTGGAAGAAGTTACCGCCCACGAAGAGGTGTGGCTACCCAGAGATCCTCTGCAGAGTCCTGACCTCGCTGATGAAGAAAGCGGAAGCGTCCAGAGACGGCGGAGCAGAAGAGAAGCCAGTAGCGTGCTAGAGGAAATGGAGTCCAGACGTGGATACCCAGAGCCAGGCTCTGCTGCCTGGTGGTGCCGGGAGCTTGCCATCTTCTGCGACCAGCTGGAGGCCAGGATTGTGCGACAGCTCAGGGAAGAACGCACGGAGCTCCTGGAGATGGCTGCGGCGGTGCGGACCTACGAGGAGGGAGCCGCGCGACGCATGTCAGACCGAGCGGCGACGACGCAGACCCCGATGCAGCCACAGATGGGTGAGTCGAGTGATGCCCCGGCCAGCACAAGTGCCCCGACCCCTGCTGCCACGCCCGCGGTCCCGGAAGAGGCGCCCGGCGCGGCGCCACCGAACCAGGCCGCAGCCACGCTAGATGCGGCCCGCCAAATCCAGGCCGCCGCAGCCATGCCCCGCCTGGCCCGCAAAGGTCCGACTACCACTGCGATACTGATCCGTGCCGCAGGTGTGACACTGACCCAGGCTGCCACCCTGCTGAGCCCAGTCCGCCAAGACCCCACCGCAGCAGCGACACTCGTCCGCGCCGCAAGTGAGATGCTGAACCAGGCCGCAGCCCCGCCGGGTGCGGCCCGCCAAGCTCCGATCGCTGCAGCGACGTCCAGCCCAGCCTGCACAGAGCCCCCTGCAACAGCGACACTGATCCAGGCCGCCGCCATGCCGGGCGCGGCCCGCCAAGACCAGGCCGCCGCCATACAGGGCGCGGCCCGCCAAGAGATTGCATCACTATTTTCCCCGGCCTGCAAGGCCAGAGCAGACACCGCTCCCCAGTCCAGAGAGGTCCCTGCTAGGAAGACCCTGATAGGAGAGGACCCCGAATACTGGAAGCTGAAGGCTGACCTAGAGGCCCAGTTCCCACAAGAGATGGTGGATCGGTATCTGCTCCCTCCGCATACCCCCAAGGAGATTCAGGCAACCCCTGCAGCCGCGCCGGAGAGTCCACCGCCCAGACCAGCTGAAGAAAGCCCATCCCCAGCACTGCCACAACCAGAGTGCAGCGAAGAACTAAGGGGGAGAGGAGGCCAGGAAGCTGAGGAGCTGACTCCGGAGCCACCAGCAGTGGATCTATACTCAGAACCGGAGATGTTGCCTTATTCCCGCTGGGATGAAGAGGATTTGACACCGTCTGCAGACGAAGATCAGCCCAAAGACCTCACCTGGGAGCCTGCAGGCATGAACCCAGCCCGCAAGACAAGGCGTAGCAGAGCAAAGTATCCTCCAACACCACAGTCTCCAGAGCAGAGAGAAGTCACAGCCAGAGACCTGCAGGAGAAAAGGTGCCTAAGAAGGTCCAAAGCCCAGGCTAGAGGACCCCTTTACAGAGGAATAGTAGAAGACTTCAACTTGAAAAGCGGATACGGCTTCATTGTCGTGAAAGGAATAAAAGAGGGCATATTTGTAAATCGAAGAGATGTTCAAGCCCACCTGCCCAGAGGACATTCAGGCAGAAATCTGAAAGTTGGGGACTTAGTACAGTTAACCTTACATCAAGGAGAAAGGGGCTACTATGCCTTAGACGTAGCACCATGTCCAAGACAAGAAAGACAAGAAAGACAAGAAAGACAAGGAAGACAAGATAGAGATAAAGAAACAGATACAGAAAAAGAAACAGACGAAGACCAAGAAAGGAAAGATAAAGATCCTACAGATGCAACAACCACAGACAAAGATCCTACAGATGAGACAACCACGGACGATGAAGGAGAGCAAGAAAGTCACAGGTGCCGGTGCCCTACATGCCCACGCCCTAGTGAAAAAGAGGAGTAGAGTAAAGAAAGAAGTAAAGAAAGTTTGACCAGTTTTGAAAAGTTTTGTTTGCAACGTTTAAGAAATGCGCCCACAAAAACTATTGTGAGAAATAAACTTTAAGGCTATGAACTTGCTATAGCCACAAACTCTCGCAGTGTAAATAGTTACACCAGTGGCACCACCACCAGGGCCAGCCTGTTTAGGGGCTTGGCTCGTCTGCAACCAGGGGGGCCCGTCCGTAGAAAAGGGCCTTGGCTCACCTGCGACCAGAGAGCACGCCTGTTTATGGGGCCTTGGCTCACCACCACAAAGAGGGTACCTGGTCAGCACCAACTGTGGAGGCCGCCTCTACATCCTGCCAGAAGAGGCTGACGGCGCGGATCCACCAGGCCAGGTATACCCTGAAACCACCAGCCCATGAAAGCCGCCTCTACATCCTGCCAGAAGTGGCTGAAGTCGCGGCCAACGGGAGAGGAAGATTGGAGGAAAGGTCTGGGGAAACGGATGGCCCAGACCTGGTTACCAAAAGGACCGGTGACCTGCCTCCTGAGAGGGTTTTGGGTGGGTTAACGGACTTGTGGGTGGAGGGTGGTGATGTCTGATACCTGGTGGTTTTAAAAATGTTTTACATGTTTTAATGTTTTATGCATTTTAAAATGTTGTCTTGCAGCCCGAGGACGTGCTGGTGATAACTAAGGGGGAATGTGGCGCCCCTGACCTGGTCAGGCACCACTGAGTACTGCACCCATGCTGGGGACAGTACAATACAGGTAATCCAGAAGGCTGACTGGGGTGTGGAACACAGGCGCATAGTGATCAGGTCTCACACATGTACCCATGAGAGGACCCCTGGGGATCCCAGGAGGGGGCAAGCCTTCACCTTCACTGGAATAGTGGAGGGGGTAGAGCCTCCATCTCCTCTCAAGGGGTGTGGTGGAGAGTCTGGTTGCTAGGTGGCGTAGGCAAGAACAGGAGAGGAGGAGCAGTGAGTCAGTTAGAGCAGAGAACTCCATAGGGCTCAGTGAGGAGCAGACCTGTGGGGCTGTTGCTGTCTAACAGCGCCCGCGCAGTGGCTACAGACGGGGGAGAACGGTCAACTAGGAGTGCTGCCTGAAAGCCAGCTCAGCTAGAGAGTGCACGGAGTGGGAAGTAAGGAGACTGCTAGAGAGCACCAGGCCCAACCGGGCGGCAGATCCCGAAGCGAGGATAGATTCACCTTTCCCTGCTAAACCTGCCGGTGTGGGGCTCTTAAAGCCCACACCACAACACTACAAAAGCCGCAGCCACGTAACCGCAGTGAGGGCCCATAGGTCATAGGAGGCAAGAGGCTGGAGTGGCCTGGTCCGGGGAACAAGCATACGGCGAACGAAGGGGAGAGAGAGGCTGCAGCATCTTCCCTGGGCGACCCCCATAGGGACTAAAAGTCTGGGTCACCCCAAACCACCAAGGGCTAAGGAAGGCGAGTCAGTAGTCACCCTCATAAGTCAGCCTGAAGGATACCTGGTTCCCACCTGGTTCATCTCAGCTACGCCCGGGCTACTCACCCTGCCATCAAATGTGAGTAAAGCCCTTGAAAGACATTCCTGCCTGTGTGGTCATTCTGCGCCTTGTGGTACTACAAACCTACACTGGGCCCTGGGGCTTGCCTCACTCTCAGGGGGCTATTCCAACTAACTGCACACACCATCAGCCCCAGGCGTCCCCTAACCTGCAGTGGCGGTCCCCACTGACCGCAATACTGAGAGTGGCGTCACGATCAAAACCGAAGATTTCCTACCTGTGACCAGCACCAGCTACGTGGAGTCCCTGAAGGTATGCACCGACACAGCACCGGCGGGGCTTCACATACTTCACAGAATTTGATACCATTAGGTCGTCATATTGAATATTTTCTTTTTTTTCACAAAAATGTTGCTTTATCATCAAATTTCTCACTTTTACAAATGGTACTACCAAAAAGTTGACCCCTCAATTTTTTATACACCTTCTTATGAGCAAAGCGATACCCCATATGTAGTCAAGAAGTTTTGCTTGGACAAACGGGAGGGCTCGAAAGGGAAGGTGCGCCATTTGTATTTTGGGAACAAATTTTGCTGAAATAGATTGCAGACACCATATCACATTTGCAGGGCTCCTAAGGTACCTTAACAGCAGAAGCCCCCACAAGTGACCCCATTTTGGAAACTAGAGCCCTCAAGATTATTATCCAGGGGTGCAGTGAGCATTTAACATCCACAGGTACTTCCCAAAGTTTGATAAAATGAGGTTGTCATATTGAAAATGTTCATTTTTTCACAAAAATATTGCTTTATCACTGGATTTTGTATTTTTCAGAGGATAACACCAAAGGTGGACCCCACGGTTTTTTACCCACTTTGGGGTCGAAAACTAAATTTTGGGCACATGGCAGGGCTTAGAAAGCGAATAGCGCTATATGATTTACGGAACGCAAATTTCAACATGTTGCATTTGCAGAGCCCCTGAGGTGCCAAAAATGCCGAAATATCCACATGTGACCTCATTTGGCAAAGTAAACCCTATCGTTGGATTCAGGATTTCTGTGCCTACTTCATGATGCTCTCAGATGACGTAGCAAAAACCTACCGACAGATTCCTTTTAAATAAATACATCATCAAAAAACTTAGAGATGCAGAATAGACATGCAGGCAATAAATAATGTACATAACACACATCTAAGAAACCTCACAAACAAAAAATTGTAATCTTCCCAATTGCAACAACAATTCTAATATTCATTTTGTTCATGGCAGCATTCTTTCAAGAAGTTGTCCTGTAACTGTTCTGTGAATGTACAGTATGTACTGTAAAATGGTGTTTTCTAGATATGTCTTCCGGAGCACACTATTACTATTCTTTTGATTTACACGGTTAGTAATGGGGGTGTTTCATAGACACTTCCCCATTACTAACCTAGGGCTTGATGGCAGCTGTGATTTTTGACAATTCAATCACATCCATCATCAACCCCATATATTACCACCGCACCAAGGCAAACGGGATGACGTAAAGCAATAGAATTGACACATCTAATAGATGCGCCAATTCTGGGGCAGATTTTATTTTCAGGCTGAGAGAGGCTAATAAACATGGCCCCTCCCACCCTGATAATACCAACCTCCCAGCTGTTAGATTTGCCTTGACACATTATAAAAATTATGGGGAAACCCACTCCATTTTTTAAAATTATTTATTTAAAGAATTTATAAAAATGATGTGGCATCCCCTCTATTTTGATAACCAGCCAAGGTAAAACAGACCATTGGGGGTTGTAGCCCCCAGCTGTTTGTTTTACCCATGCTGGTTATCAAAAATAGGACAGGAGCCCACGTCATTTTATTATTTTTCACAATGGTGTTCCAGCTAATCACAGGCATGCCAATTCCTTAAGTAGCAACTCCCGAATAGCTTGATGATTGCCAATCTTTATTTGTATGACAAACTTGAGCAGGAATCGGACATAAAGGTAAAAGTCTGTATTTGGGTCTGGGACCTGAACACCTTGAGTTCAGTATGAACCCCAAACTTTACAGTTCGGTTTGCTCATCCCTAAATGTGAAATCAGGTGCCAGATTTGGTTTAAGCAATATTATGGATTATTGTTTAGTGGACAACCCCCAGGGTGCAAGGTTCTTGCCATCTCGCCATATTTTTTCCTTGCAGTTTTGTTTCACAAGACTTGTCTATCGTATATTGTGGCCCAGGATCAGCCCATCTCAGATCACTATAGCTAAAGGTAGAGTCTGTATGACTGGCTGATGGAGATAGCAAAGTGTCTGTTAAATCCTCTATAGTTTGTGGAGAGCCTGAACAAGAAGCATAACTTGGGGAAACATTGATAACATTTCCTATGGCAATTGTTGGTCTTATCACACTCAGGGCCTTTGTGCAGCTAAAAATGTAATTTGTTGTCCCTTAAGGCCGCTTTACATGCAGCGACATCGCTAAAGCAATGTCGTTGGGGTCACGGAATTCGTGACGCACATCCGGCCTCGTTAGCGACGTCGTTGCCTGTGAAACGTACGAGCGACCGCTAATGAGCAAAAATACTCACCTTATCGTTGCTCATTGACACGGTGCTCTATTCCCAAATATCGTTGCTGTTGCAGAACGCAGGTTGTTCATCGTTCCTGCGGCAGCACACATCGCTATGTGTGACACCGCAGGAACGAGGAACCTCACCTTACCTGCGGTTGCCGTCAATGAGGAAGGAAGGAGGTGGGCGGGATGTTCATCCTGCTCATCTCTGCCCTTCCGCTTCGATTGGGCAGCCGCTTAGTGACGTCTCTGTGACGCCGCACGAACTACCCCCTTAGAAAGGAGGCTGTTCGCCGGTCACAGAGACGTCGCTAGGCAGGTAAGAAGTGTGACGGGTCCGAGCGATGTTGTGCTCCATGGGCAGCGATTTGCCCATGACGCACAACCGACGGGGGCAGGTACGCACGCTAGCGATCTCGAGATCGGGGTGTGCTGCCCCCATGCCAGCAGCCAGTGCTGCTCGGATCCGGATCTACGGTATGGCTTGAGGGGTTCTCCGGACCTGGGGGGTCGCACGGACACTTCGAATAAAGGGGGACGTATTTATACGGGATTGGTTGTAAAATGTCTGTGACGCCACCCACGGTGTGTGGTGAGATGCAGCACCACCGCTGCTGTTGCGGGGATCCCGGGTACGTTGGGCTGGCAGCTGGATGTTAACCCCTCCGTGGGTAGGGATGGATGTCCCGGGGCCCAGTGTCTCTATGCGGAGGATGGCGATTGCAGGGGCCGGCACACCCGGCCAGGTCGGGGATGTTACTCACGGTCGAATAAAGCACACAAGTCTTGTGGTAAACCAAGGTGATGGTGGCCGGCTGCTGCAGACGGGTGAATCTGATCCCACACCCGGGCTGGTAGTCAAAGTCTCTGTCCTCTGCACTCAGTGTTTTGTAGGTAGGACTTCCCGGTTTGAAACACGGGAGTCCACTCCCGGTCCTTTGGTTGGGAGCCGTGCCCGTCTGACGCTGACCATTGGGATCTACGAGCCCTGGCGGTTGCCCTATCCCTCTCGGTGGGTGGTTGTCTACTTTTCGGGACTTAGGTTGGGACAGGACTTAAAATCCTGCCCTCAATTGGTTAATTAGCTAGACCATCAGTGCCGGTCCTGGCTTCAGGGTCCAAGTACCCCCTCTGTGCACATGGCTTCCGGGTCGGTTCTCCGGTGTTGGTACCGGCGGGCTCTAACCCTGTCCTGGTCCACCTTGGATCCCCGGCAGCCGTCTTCCTGTCTCCTGCAGACTCTGGCTACCGTCTGCCACCTAGCGAAGGTGTCAGTGCTCCGACTCTGGCACCAGTCAGCTCGGAACCTCCACTCCAACTTGAACTTGACTGAAACTGACTGTTTTCCCGCCCCGGGCTCTCCAGACCCCTAGGTGGGCATTCCCTATCCACCTGGTCCCGCCCACTGGTGTGTCTGTCCTTCCTTGAGGGGGGTGACTAGGGTTTTAGGTCGGCTGGTTTAACCCTTTGTGGGATAGGTGTTATGCGGGTTCCTATGTGTACATCTACCTGGTTCTCCAGGGTGTTACAGCGCGTGTATAGCGGCCTTTAAGGGGGTTCTATAACTGTTATAAATGAGTGAAATTGCTTTTACTGTATATTGAGCTTGTAAGCGCTGCTCTGAAGCTAGCTGGATCTCTTGATCCAGCTAGCTTCAGTGCCGGTTCACTTTCTCCTTTGTGGCAGGGGAAGAACTGCCGTAGCTTGCAATATTAGTGAACACACTGCTGAAGCCAGTGGCACAACAATGCCGCGGGTCGAAATTGCCAAACATTCAATAGCAGAAGAAGACGTAGAAGTGAGGAGGCTGTGCGTTCCTGAAGAAACCATGAGGATAACCTATTAATCTCTATAGTAGGACTGTAGACAAACTGTAATTTTTTTCAAGAATGTATTTAACCTGCATGTGTGTAAAAATGAAAAATAGAAACTATGTTTTGAGTTAAAGATGGTAACTTAATGATTTATTTCCAGCAACAAAACAGAGCACATGTGTGAAATATTGTCTTTCTTTGATGCTTCTAAGCTGCTTCACATTCATGCTCTCTGTGGACAATTAATTATTTTCATCTCATCTGGTATGAGCTCATTTCATTCTTCAAAGCCTGGAAGTGGTAGAGGACATCTTTTCTGTGAACCTACGCGGTGCATTTCCTGTAAACTTTGTGTTGGTATCCAAAAGATGCAAAACAGCATCAAACATCATAAAGTTTCTATAAAACATTGTTTTAGAAGCAGACTGAAGGAGCCTGAAGAAGTACAAGTAAATAAGTAACCAGATGCTAAAAAACAGCGTGTTTCTACCATCATATTGGACATTCTTTTTTCACTTCATAAAAAGAGAAAATAAAATGAAGGAATAGAAATAGTGGTAAAAGGGGTTAAAGGTTAAAGTGGTGGTCGGATGCCTAAACTGTATTTTCTAAATATCTATTTTTACACCCAAACCACTTATGTAATTAGTAGGGATGATCGAATACCAAAATATCTGACATCGTGAATATCCGACGAGTAGGTCTCCACTATTCGCGAATATTCGATGCGCAATGTAAGTCTATGGGAAACCCGAATAATTTCACGTTGGACCTAACGGCGAGCTATGATGACTGAGGAAAAGGCTGCAATGGATGGGAAAAGGCAGAAACAGTTTGGGTACAGCCTGTAGAAGGTACCTGACTGCATTTCTGGTGTCTAGGAATAACGTGCTCAGAGCAGCACGCGGCTTTTACGTAGTTGCCAGAACAGCTCTCAAACCAAAGTAAAAGAGGGGAAATTCATAAGAAACAGTTTGTAGTGGCTAATCACTTTAAGGCTATGTGCGCACGTGTGCGCTCTGCACCGCACCGAAAATGTGCGCTTCAGAGCGCAGCTGAAAAGCTCCGTTCTGAAGCGCATGGTGCCGGCAGATTCGTGCGCTCTGCATGCTGCCTCTCCCTATAGACAGCATGCAGAACGCATGAAAGAAGTGACATGTCACTTCTTAGAACGCAGCGATTCGGCAAGCAGCCGAATCGCTGCGTTCTAACATGCCACGTGCGCACGGCTCCTGCACAATCTCCATAGATTGTGCAGGGGACGCAGGACACATGCAGTTACGCTGCGGTGCAGAACGCAGCGTAACTGCATGTAATACGCACACGTGCGCACATACCCTAAGGGTATGTGCGCACGTTGCGTTCTGGCGTGACAAATAAAAAGCAGAATTTTGTCTCTGCATGTGCGTTTCAAAAAGCATCCAAAACGCTGCATTTTGGATGCATTTTGAATGCATTTTAGATGCATTTTTGACAGTGCGGTCCCACTCGGCTCTGCTACATCCCCATAGAGCATGGCTGGCTGTGAGACAGAGCCTGATTTGCGATCACAGATGAAGGACTCACCGGTGACCGCATATCCCCTGAGTGACTGAAGTGAGCTGCGCAATCAGCGGTGCCGTCACTCAGGTTACCTGCGGTCAGCTGGAGTCCTCCACCTGAGAGCGGTGGCCTGCGGGTGACCTGAGTGACATAATCGCTGACAGTGCGACTCACTTCAGTTGCTGTTTGGAGCTCACAGAGAGTGGCGGTGTTCTATGGCCACTCCTGTCAGCTTCAAGTAGCAGAGCTGGATGCGTTGTAGGACCTCGTGTGGATTACGCCGGACCTGGGGGTGTATTTGGGGATTTTAATAAATAAAGTGGTGAAAGAAGGTGGGGTTTTTTGTCTTTTATTCCAAATAAAGGATTTTTTCGGGTGTATGTGTTTATTTACTTTCACTTACAGGTTAATCATGGGGGGTGTCTCATAGATGCCTGCCATGATTAACCTAGGACTTAGTAGCAGCTATGGGCTGCCATTAACTCCTTATTAAGCCGATTTTCACTGCACCAGGGCAATTCGGGATGAGCCGGGTAGAGTCCCGGGACTGTCGCATCTAATGGATACGGCAATTCTGGGCGGCTGCTGGCTGATATTTTTAGGCTGGGGGCGCCCCATCACGTGGGTCTCTCCATCCTGAGAATACCAGCCTTCAGCCGTGTGGCTTCACCTTGGCTGGTATGAAAATTGGGGGGGACCGCATGCCATTTTTTAAAAATTATTTATTTATTTTACTGCACTACATAGACCTGCCCACCGGCGGCTGTGATTGGTTGCATTCAGATGAGCCCCCACACTGAGTGATAGCTGTCTCACTGCAACTAATCACAGCTGCCGGTGAGCGGGTCTATGTAGTGCAGTAAGATAAATAAATAATAAAAAAAAAACAACCGACGTGCGGTCCCCCCAATTTTGATACCAGCCAAAGTGATGCCACATGGCTGAAGGCTGGTATTCTCAGGATGGGGAGCCCCATGTTAAGGGGAGCCCCCCAGCTTAAACATATCAGCCAGCAGCCGCCCGGAATTGCCGCACCCATTAGATGCGACAGTCCCGAGACGCCACCCGGGTTATCTTGAATTGCCCTGGTGCGGTGGCAATCGGGGTAATAAGGAGTTAATCGCAAAACATAGCTGCCACTAAGTCTTAGGTTAATCATCTATGAGACCCCCGTGATTAACCTGTAAGTGAAAGTAAATTAACATATACACCAGAAAAAATCCTTTATTTAGAATAAAAGACAAACCCCCCCCTCTTTCACCACTTTATTAAAATCCTCAAATACGCTTCCAGGTCTGGCATAATCCACACGAGGTCCCACGACGCATCCAGCTCTGCTACATGAAGCTGACAGGAGCGGCCGTAGAACACCACCGCTCTCTATGAGCTCCACGCAGCAAATGAAGCGAGTCACACTGTCAGTGATGACGTCACTCTGGTTACCTGCGGCCAGCTGGAGTCCTCCACCTGGCCGTTGGTAACCTGAGTGATGACACCGCTGATCACACGTCACTTCAGTCACTCAGGGGATATGCAGTCACCGTTGAGTCCTTCACCTGTGATCGCAAATCAGGCCGCGGCACACAGACAGAGACATTTGAGTTCATTCTGATCGCGCGTCTCTGTCTCGCAACCAGCCATGCTCTATGGGGATGTAGCAAAGCCGAGTGGGATCGCACTGTCAAAAATGCATAAAAAATGCATCCAAAAGGCATCCAAAATGCAGCGTTTTGGATCCTTTTTGAAATGCACATGCAGAGACAAAATGCTGCTTTTTATTTGTCACGCCAGAACGCAACGTGCGCACATACCCTTTATTAGTTGGATCTACGAACACTCTTCCGCACACAATACAGTTTATCTACATCACCAGCTCCCTATGACTGCGTGTTCACAAAATGGCCGCTGGCTTATATAGCCCCTATGACACTGTGCGGCCAAGCCAATCACAGTAACACCACAACAAAGATGGCTGTGGCGTTACTGTGAGGGCAAGCAACATCAGATGTGTTCATTGGCTGGAAAATAGGCGCCAGGAAGTCATAAATGAAACTGAAAGTATCGGAGTGGATACTGTTTTATTCGTCAGATACCGAATTGTGCGAATAGCCTGTTATCTGTCGGATACCGAATAGTGGCGAATAAATTCGCTCATCCCTAGAAATTAGCTTTATTATGAACTACTCTACATTTCTCACTATCCAGCTAAAGGTGTTTTATACCTTACTTCCTGTGACGTTTCATTTCAGGGGATTTTCAAATGAGGCGTCATCAGGAGGCTGGGGTTGCAGTCTCTTCTCCACAGATTCTGTCACCACTCCTGGAACAGAACATCAATAGGCGGTGTCTAGTCATTTACCACAATTTGTTTTATTGCCGACCTCAGAAGATACTCAGCTGATTGCACTTGAATATGTATATATTGGGGCAACTAAAAAGTCTGCACAAGACTTTTCGTCTGCACCAATACAAGTATGCACCATATAAGTATGATGCATTGAATTAGGCCAGAATTGGGCCGGAAGTGACCGGAAGGTAACTGAAAACATAGTCACTGTAAACAATGTTTGTGTTTTTCTTCTCTTTCACTCCTATATTACTTCACTTTCTACTGCCCCCTCTGATCCCTAAACCTAGTAATGAACTATTCATCTCTCCCTCCATCCTCCCCACCCATCTCACCTTCCCCTCACATATTTTCCTCCACATTTCACCCAGTGTCTCCAGACACACACGACCATCTCATGGCCTTTCCTGCTCCCACCTACTAACACTCTCTCTGCTTCTCCTCACTACTGGAGATATCTCTCCTAATCCAGGTCCTCCTCACCACATCCTTATTGTCACTTCAAACCCTCATCCACAACCTATCACAAATTTCCGCAACCTCTCTAACCTCATACTCATCCACCCAGCCCCCGCTCCCCCAGTCCCACTAACAGGAGCACTATGGAACGCTCACTCTGTCTGCAACAAACTTTCCTACATTCATGATCTTTTCATCACTAATAAACTTTCCATTCTTGCCATCACAGAAACCTGGCTCACCCCCTTTAACACAGCCTCTCCTGCTGCACTTTCTTATGGCGGTCTCCAACTCTCTCACACCCCCCGCCCCAGTAACAAGCATGGTGGATGAGTTGGTTTGCTCCTGTCCGACCAATGCTCCTTTACACGAATTCCACTACCACCTCTGTTACTCTTCCCTCTTTTGAGGTGCACTCCATAAGCATCTACGCCCCCTCCAACCTTCAACTGGCTGTCATTTACCGCCCTTCAGGGCCAGCCACTGCCTTTTTTGATAATTTCCCCACCTGGCTACTACACTTCCTTTCCACCGACATCCCCACCATCATCATGGGTGATTTCAACATCCCCATTGACACTTCCCACTCATCTGTCTCCAAACGTCTAACACTCACTTCCTCCTTCGGTCTCACCCAATGGTCCTCTGCAGCTACTCACAAAGATGGCCACTCTGGACCTCATCCTCACTCGCCTCTGTTCCCTATCTAACCTCTCTAACTTGCCTCTCCCTCTGTCTGACCACAACCTACTCACATTCTCCTCCCTCTCTTCTCCAAGTACGCAACCCCCCCTCCACAAATTTTCACACCCTCGCAGAAATATCAAACACCTTGATTTACATGCACTTTCTCAGTCCCTTCTCCCTCTCACAGACATTGCATTTTTACACGATGCAGATGCTGCTGCAACTTTATACAACACTACAATCTCTGCAGCTCTCGAATCAGCTGCCCCCCTCATACACACCAAAACCCGCACAATCAACAGGCAACCCTGGCACACGAGTCAGACTAAACAACTGAGACAGGTTTCCAGAATTGCTGAGCGCAGATGGAAGAAGTCTCATTCCACTGAGCACTTCATTGAATATAAAGAGTCCCTCATCACCTTCAAATCCATACTCACTGCTGCAAAACAAACCTACTTCTCATCCCTCATATCTTCTCTCTCTCACAACCCTAAACAGCTATTCAACACTTTCAATTCTCTCCTCTGTCCCCCCAGCACCATCTCCCTCTCCTCTCATCTCAGCTAAAGACTATACCTCTTTCTTCAAGCAGAAGATTGACAACATCAGAGCAAGCTTTGGCCCACAATCACCACAGCCCCTCATCATAGCTACTCAGCCCTCTTCCTCCAAATCCAGCTTCTCCACCATCCACCATGACAGAAAACAATCTTACCACTCTACTCTCAAGATCACATCTAACCACCTGTGCACTTGACCCGCATCCCCAACATCACCGCAGTCCTCATCCCAGCCCTAACCCATCTCTTCAACCTATCACTAACAAGTGGTGTATTCCCCTCATGCTTTAAACATGCCTCCATTACACCCATCCTCAAAAAGCCCTCCCTTGACCCATCCTCTGTGTCAAACTATCGCCCCATGTCCCTTCTCCCCTATGCCTCAAAACTACTGGAACAGCATGTCCATCTTGAATTGTCCTCATACCTCTCCTCCTGCTCCCTCTTTGACCGTCTACAATCTGGCTTCTGACCACATCACTCTACTGAAACTGCCCTAACCAAAGTCACCAATGATCTACTAACCGCCAAAGACAAGCGACACTACTCTATCCTCCTCCTCCTGGACCTGTCCTCTGCCTTCGACACAGTAGACCATTCCCTCCTACTACAGATTCTCTCATCTCTGGGCATCATAGACTTGGCCCTATATTGGATATCCTCATACCTAACCGACCGAACTTTCAGCGTCTCCCATTCTCACACCACTTCCTCATCTCGCCCCCTATCTGTCGGTGTCCCCCAAGAGGCTCAGTTTTTGGACCCCTGCTGTTCTCCATCTACACCTTCGGCCTGGGACAGCTCATAGAGTTCCATAGCTTTCAGTATCATCTCTATGCCGATGACACACAGATCTACCTCTCTGGACCTGACATTACCTCTCTACTAACCAAAATTCCACAATGTCTGTCTGCTATTTCATCCTTCTCTGCGCGATTCCTAAAGCTTAACATGGACAAAACAGAGTTCATTGTCTTTCCTCCTCCTCACTCATCTCCTCCAACAAGCCTTTCCATCAAACTTGATGGTTGCTCACTCTAACCAGTCTCACAAGCTCGTTGCCTTGGAGTAACCCTCGATTCTGCTCTATCCTTCAAGCCACACATCCAAGCCCTCTTCACCTCATGCAGACTACAACTCAAAGATATCTCCTGGATCCGTGCTTTCCTTAACCAAGAATCAGCAAAAACATTAGTGCATGCCCTCATCATCTCCCGCCTCGACTACTGCAACCTCCTGCTCTCTGGCCTCCCTTCCAACACTCTTGCACCCCTCCAATCTATCCTAAACTCTGCGGCCCGCTTAATCCACCTCTCCCCCCGCTATTCCCCAGCCTCGCCACTCTGCCAATTCCTTCACTGGCTTCCCATCGCCCAACGACTCCAGTTCAAAACATTATCCATGACATACAAAGCCATCCACAACCTATCTCCTCCTTACATCTGTGACATAGTCTCCCGGTACCTACCTGCACGCAACCAACCTCAGATCCTCACAAGATCTCCTTCTCTACTCCTCTCTTATCTCCTCTTCCCACAATCGCGTACAAGATTTCTCCCGTGCCTCCTCCATACTCTGGAACGCTCTACCTCAGCATATCAGACTCTCCCCTACTATGAAAACCAGAAAAAACTCTCTAAAACATCACTTTTATTAATACTGTTAAAATACTAAAATAATACTAAATTCTGGAATAATATCCAGAAGTAGGGACATCAACAAGTCGTGCTTAGTGATAACTAAATAAGGTCTTGAAGGAGGACAGGGGACAGGGGGTGTGCACCGCCTACTGTATTAAATTATTATACTGATAATTATGAGGATAAGATAGGGGGTCTAATGATCCCTGATGTTATTCCCTACCTAACAACGGAGGTCAAAAACACCTTAATTTTTTGGGTGCCCCCCGTTCCACGGCGGCTAGCCCTATCTGCCCCTGTTACTGCTCCTGACCCTAGCCCACCACCAAGTGATTGTGCAGCGGTGCATAGCAGTCATGTGTCATAAGTCATAAATAATTACAAAAATGGACCCAACTCTCATGTGCAAGTTAGGGATTTCAATTTCACAGTTTTTCAAATTACCTATATGGCTATGAAACTGGAAAGATACATGAAAATAAGGGTCTAAGCAAAAGATGATGGACCTGTGGTCCTAGTACTTATCCTGCCAGGACTAACTTGATCCCAACGCGTTTCCCCCCAACGTCTTGGGGTTCATCAGGGGATATAGATATATCAAATTATCTCTAATCTGTTTAGGCCACCAATCTACAATAAAGAGATTATCATTCCTTTAGATATATACATACATGGCACATTAGTTGTCACATGACCCATGTTGAATTGCACATACCTCCTCATTGTTTGTGTTCTCCATAAAATAAAGGTCCTATATGGTCCTTATGTGGGTCCAGTTGATACTCTGTACCCCCCCATTAAGTGCTGGAATTCCAGTGAAATCTCCTTCCAGACAACGGTACCAGGAAGGCTCTTTAGGCAGTAGGTGCCTGCAATGACAGCCTTTCACTCTAGCATCAGGTCCATAAGTCTGATGCGCGTGCTAGATTCCTCTACTTAAGGGGTAGTAATTCCCACCCCTCATGGTCACCATCTACCACTTCCGTTTTCAAAAATCCCGCCTATGGGCGGTATCCAATAGTCATTCATATTCCCCCTGAACGTAGCCAAGAGGAATCTCTACTGGACGCTGTGCTCCACCCCTTACCTTGATACATGGGTGACGTCAGCGCCGAGTCCCATCCCCACACAGTCGGCCGGCCCCTACCCCGTACGCCCACCTTGAAATCACTGAGCAGTATCCCACGTGGAGCACAATGACCCACGTGGGACGCTTGTTCGGCCCGCCTCCTCCTTCCTATATCGTGCTGAGTGCAGCCGAAATAGGCTGCACTTCCTGCAGAGCGCATCTGCGTTCTGCCTGCCATAAGGAACGCACGTGCGCTCTCCTTAGATCAGCCGGAAAAGCCAAGTGCTGCACTGAGACTACGTATCATAGAGAGCGCGACTGCGCTCAACCAAATTGGAATTAGTTGTATGCTAGGGGACGCAAATGCGTCCCGAGGCATTTCTCAGTGGGTGCAAAGGATTGAATGTGGCAAATTGCCAATGTTTATCACACATATAGCATTCTAGTGATGAAACAGGAGGATCTGGATGAACCAGACCCTACAATATGCCATTGTTTACCATACATATAGCATTCTCATAATTAAGCAGGAATAAGTAGGACCCCTGTAAGGTGCCAATAGTTACCATAAATATAGCATTCTACTGACAAATCATGGGGGGGGGTTCATGATGTCATGGACCAGGATCAACAACAGCCCTGCAGGCTGCTAGTGATCACTTTAGATATAGTTTACTGTTCATGAATCAGGGGGGACTAGATGAACAAGGACCCTGGGGGGGGGGGGGTTGGAGGTTTAATTTTATGGAATTACGAATACCATTTATGTCTTCTAGGGTAACCAACTCCTTTTGGGAGGTGAGGGGAGTGCGATTCAACATGTCATTTTTGGAGGTTATTAAGAACAATGAAAAAACACCCTTCTCCCAGGTGTGTTTACTGGAAAATGAACAATCTTCAGTACAGTATATCGGGGTTTTCTTATATAAGAAGAATTCTTAGGTGGGAAAGCACCCATTATATAAAACTGGTAAAGCTAAGAACTTCATTCAGACCTTTGGGACTGAGTGTATCGAGCAGATAGGTCCATTTTGCCTCTCGTTGCAGGATTCTTTTATCCCAATTACCCTTCCTTGGGGATTTTGGTATGACCTCAATTACAAGGAATTGGATGGATTTGGGGTTACCCTGGTGGCATTGTGCCACATGTCTGGCAATAGGTGTATCTCGCCTGTGCACTATGTCACCCAGGTGTTCCCCTACCCGTACACTGAGTTGGCGTTTAGTTTTGCCAATATAGCTCAGGGGGCACGAGCATGTACATCTGTAAACAACCCCCTCTGTCTGACAATTGGCAAAACTATTGATGTAAAACATTCTGCCTGTGGTCAGATTACAGAAGGTTTTGGTCTGATCGATATATGGACAGTAACTACAGGAACCGCATCTGAATGTACCAAGCGGTTTACGGTCCAGCCATGTTCCTTCCCCTTTTTTCGGTTCAAAGTGACTGTGGACCACCAAATCTTTAATTGTTTTCCCCCTTCTATAGGTCACACTTGGGTAAGGGGTAACAAATTCCTTCAGATCGGGGTCTGCCTGTAGTATGCCCCAATGACGCCTCAGAATGGCAAACACTCTGTCACTCTGATCGTCATAAGAGCCAATGAGTCTTGTACAAGATTCAGTTGCAGATTTCTCACGTGGAGTCAAGAGGTCTCTCCTGTTAGTGTCTCGCGCCGATCTATAAGCTGTTTTGATGACATAGGAAGGATAACCTCTTGCTCTGAACCGGTCCCCAAGTTGCTGAGCTTGATTGTTAAAATCGCTAAGGGATGAACAGTTCCTTCTAACACGAAGGAACTGTCCCTTTGGTATTCCCTTGCGTAAGGGTAGGGGGTGATGGCTCTCCCACCTTAGGAGACTGTTTGTGGCTGTTGGTTTGCGGTAAACACTCGTGCCCAGAGTGCCATCTTCATGTTTAAATATTTTTGTGTCCAGAAAGGTCAAGCTATCCCCTCCTATTTCGTATGTAAATTTTAGGCCTAACTGATTGATGTTAAGTTTGGCAACAAATCCCTGAAAGGACCTTGCATCCCCCGTCCAGAGGACGAGGATGTCATCAATGTAACGACCCCAGAATGTAATCTGGGGTCCCCATATGACATCCCCGTCCCCAAAGACCACCCTATCCTCCCACCAGCCCAGAAACATGTTGGCATAGATGGGGGCACAAGGGCTCCCCATCGCCGTGCCCCTGAGCTGGTGGTAGAATCTGTTATTAAATAGAAAGTAATTACGGGTCAAAACAAATGTGAGAAGTTGAATCACAAAGGCGTTATGCTCCCTGAATTGATTCCCTCTCGCATTCAGATAGAATTGTGCCGCCTCTAAGCCCCTGTCATGTGGGATACAGCTATACAGCTGCTCCACATCAATGGATGCCAAGATGGTATTGGCATCCAGATGTATTCCATCCAATTTACACAGTAGGTCTGTGGTGTCTCTAATGTAGGATGGTTGTGTTGTAACAAATGGGCGGAGTACTTTATCAAGATATACGCCTGGGTTTTGTCCCAGCGCATCTACATCCTACATTAGAGACACCACAGACCTACTGTGTAAATTGGATGGAATACATCTGGATGCCAATACCATCTTGGCATCCATTGATGTGGAGCAGCTGTATAGCTGTATCCCAAATGACAGGGGCTTAGAGGCGGCACAATTCTATCTGAATGCGAGAGGGAATCAATTCGGGGAGCATAACGCCTTTGTGATTCAACTTCTCACATTTGTTTTGACCCGTAATTACTTTCTATTTAATAACCGATTCTACCACCAGCTCAGGGGCACGGCGATGGGGAGCCCTTGTGCCCCCATCTATGCCAACATGTTTCTGGGCTGGTGGGAGGATAGGGTGGTCTTTGGGGATGGGGATGTCATATGGGGACCCCAGATTACATTCTGGGGTCGTTACATTGATGACATCCTCGTCCTCTGGACGGGGGATGCAAGGTCCTTTCAGGGATTTGTTGCCAAACTTAACATCAATCAGTTAGGCCTAAAATTTACATACGAAATAGGAGGGGATAGCTTGACCTTTCTGGACACAAAAATATTTAAACATGAAGATGGCACTCTGGGCACGAGTGTTTACCGCAAACCAACAGCCACAAACAGTCTCCTAAGGTGGGAGAGCCATCACCCCCTACCCTTACGCAAGGGAATACCAAAGGGACAGTTCCTTCGTGTTAGAAGGAACTGTTCATCCCTTAGCGATTTTAACAATCAAGCTGAGCAACTTGGGGACCGGTTCAGAGCAAGAGGTTATCCTTCCTATGTCATCAAAACAGCTTATAGATTGGCGCGAGACACTAACAGGAGAGACCTCTTGACTCCACGTGAGAAATCTGCAACTGAATCTTGTACAAGACTCATAGGCTCTTATGACGATCAGAGTGACAGAGTGTTTGCCATTCTGAGGCGTCATTGGGGCATACTACAGGCAGACCCCGATCTGAAGGATTTTGTTACCCCTTACCCAAGTGTGACCTATAGAAGGGGGAAAACAATTAAAGATTTGGTGGTCCACAGTCACTTTGAACCGAAAAAAGGGGAAGGAATATGGCTGGACCGTAAACCGCTTGGTACATTCAGATGCGGTTCCTGTAGTTACTGTCCATATATCGATCAGACCAAAACCTTCTGTAATCTGACCACAGGCAGAATGTTTTACATCAATAGTTTTGCCACTTGTCGGACAGAGGGGGTTGTTTACAGATGTACATGCTCGTGCCCCCTGAGCTATATTGGCAAAACTAAACGCCAACTCCGTGTACGGGTAGGGGAACACCTGGGGGACATAGTGCACAGGCGAGATACACCTATTGCCAGACATGTGGCACAATGCCACCAGGGTAACCCCAAATCCATCCAATTCCAGGTAATTGAGGTCATACCAAAATCCCCAAGGAAGGGTAATTGGGATAAAAGAATCCTGCAACGAGAGGCAAAATGGACCTATCTGCTCGATACACTCAGTCCCAAAGGTCTGAATGAAGTTCTTAGCTTTACCAGTTTTATATAATGGGCGCTTTCCCACCTAAGAATTCTTCTTATATAAGGAAACCCCGATATACTGTACTGAAGATTGTTCATTTTCCAGTAAACACACCTGGGAGAAGGGTGTTTTTTCATTGTTCTTAATAACCTCCAAAAATGACATGTTGAATCGCACTCCCCTCACCTCCCAAAAGGAGTTGGTTACCCTAGAAGACATAAATGGTATTCGTAATCCCATAAAATTAAACCTGCATCCACCCCCCCCCCCATCCAGGGTCCTTGTTCATCTAGTCCCCCCTGATTCATGAACAGTAAACTATATCTAAAGTGATCACTAGCAGCCTGCAGGGCTGTTATTCATCCTGGTCCATGACATCATGAACCCCCCCCCATGATTTGTCAGTAGAATGCTATATTTATGGTAACTATTGGCACCTTACAGGGGTCCTACTTATTCCTGCTTCATTATGAGAATGCTATATGTATGGTAAACAATGGCATATTGTAGGGTCTGGTTCATCCAGATCCTCCTCTTTCATCACTAGAATGCTATATGTGTGATAAACATTGGCAATTTGCCACATTCAATCCTTTGCACCCACTGAGAAATGCCTCGGGACGCATTTGCGTCCCCTAGCATACAACTAATTCCAATTTGGTTGAGCGCAGTCGCGCTCTCTATGATACGTAGTCTCAGTGCAGCACTTGGCTTTTCCGGCTGATCTAAGGAGAGCGCACGTGCGTTCCTTATGGCAGGCAGAACGCAGATGCACTCTGCAGGAAGTGCAGCCTATTTCGGCTGCACTCAGCACGATATAGGAAGGAGGAGGAGGCGGGCCGAACAAGCGTCCCACGTGGGTCATTGTGCTCCACGTGGGATACTGCCCAGTGATTTCAAGGTGGGCGTACGGGGTAGGGGCCGGCCGACTGTGTGGGGATGGGACTCGGCGCTGACGTCACCCATGTATCAAGGTAAGGGGTGGAGCACAGCGTCCAGTAGAGATTCCTCTTGGCTATGTTCAGGGGGAATATGAATGACTATTGGATACCGCCCATAGGCGGGATTTTTGAAAACGGAAGTGGTAGATGGTGACCATGAGGGGTGGGAATTACTACCCCTTAAGTAGAGGAATCTAGCACGCGCATCAGAATTATGGACCTGATGCTAGAGTGAAAGGCTGTCATTGCAGGCACCTACTGCCTAAAGAGCCTTCCTGGTACCGTTGTCTGGAAGGAGATTTCACTGGAATTCCAGCACTTAATGGGGGGGTACAGAGTATCAACTGGACCCACATAAGGACCATATAGGACCTTTATTTTATGGAGAACACAAACAATGAGGAGGTATGTGCAATTCAACATGGGTCATGTGACAACTAATGTGTCATGTATGTATATATCTAAAGGAATGATAATCTCTTTATTGTAGATTGGTGGCCTAAACAGATTAGAGATAATTTGATATATCTATATCCCCTGATGAACCCCAAGACGTTGGGGGGAAACGCGTTGGGATCAAGTTAGTCCTGGCAGGATAAGTACTAGGACCACAGGTCCATCATCTTTTGCTTAGACCCTTATTTTCATGTATCTTTCCAGTTTCATAGCCATATAGGTAATTTGAAAAACTGTGAAATTGAAATCCCTAACTTGCACATGAGAGTTGGGTCCATTTTTGTAATTATTTATGACTTATGACACATGACTGCTATGCACCGCTGCACAATCACTTGGTGGTGGGCTAGGGTCAGGAGCAGTAACAGGGGCAGATAGGGCTAGCCGCCGTGGAACGGGGGGCACCCAAAAAATTAAGGTGTTTTTGACCTCCGTTGTTAGGTAGGGAATAACATCAGGGATCATTAGACCCCCTATCTTATCCTCATAATTATCAGTATAATAATTTAATACAGTAGGCGGTGCACACCCCCTGTCCCCTGTCCTCCTTCAAGACCTTATTTAGTTATCACTAAGCACGACTTGTTGATGTCCCTACTTCTGGATATTATTCCAGAATTTAGTATTATTTTAGTATTTTAACAGTATTAATAAAAGTGATGTTTTAGAGAGTTTTTTCTGGTTTTCAAGTGATCCTCTATCTAATAGTATTGGAAATTGGTTTATGGTCTCCCCTACTATGGAAAGCTTCAAGAGGAACCTCAAGACCCACCTCTTCCAACAAGCCTACAACCTACAATAACCCTCAGTCCAGTACACCACTGCGCAACCAGCTCTGTCCTCATCTATTGTACCATCACCCATTCCCTGTAGACTGTGAGCCCTCACGGGCAGGGTCCTTCCTCCTTCTATACCAGTCTGTTTTGTACTGTTAATGATTGTTGTACGTATACCCTCTTTCACTTGTAAAGCGCCATGGAATAAATGGTGCTATAATAATGAATAATAATAATACCCTATATGCATGATGCTAATAGCAGCTGTGGAAGAAGTGACTGAGGCTTCTGCCTCCACTGATCATAGCCCCTTAAAGTGAAATGAGGCGTCACTAGGGTGGCGGTGGTAGAAGCAGTGCAAGTGCCAGAAACACTGCCCCACAGCTTCTATCACCACCCTCAAATGAATTGACATAAAGGGCTGGCCTTGGCTTACTCACCGTGCTTCTATCACTGCCCCCTGATCATTCATTTGAGGACAATATTAGAAGCTGATGATGTCCTGTTCCTGGAGGGGTGATAAATGCTGCAGGGAAGTGAGTGCAGCCCCAGCCTCCAGTGATGCTTGTTTGAGAATCCACTCAAACGAAAATTCACTGGAAGTGACGTAAATAAAAAATGCCTTTAGGGATTAGCTGGATAGTGAAAAGTATATGAAATTTTATAATAAAGGAAATTAAAAAAAGTGATTAAGGTGTAAAAATAAGGTATCCGGCCAACCTTTTAAAAAAGGAAACATGATATGCTTAAAAGTTAAGTAACTTTCCAACACTCCCCAGTACGATACAAACAGGTATAGATGTCTGTCTGTCCTGGTGGAGTATGACATTCACACCGGCGGCAGATGATGTGCCACACTATTTGTCAGTGCCAAAATCCAGCATTTTAGATTTGTCACATTTCTCTCTTTTTTAGGAGCAAATACACTTTGCTTTATAATAAACTTATAAGTTATTGAGAAATTCTCTACAACTTATTAGATATAATCTTATCAAAAAGACTCTTGTGGAATGGTGGAAGGCAAATCCCCATTCCCAGGGGTCAGTGCTGACACGAAAAAAGCAATAATATTGTAGAAAAATATATATTTTATTTCAAAAGGGTTAAAAACCAATTTTTAATAACCAGACTATATGTGCAAATATTTAAAGAGTTATGTCCTACGGAGGCTGTACAAAAAGTGATCTAAAATATGGGGCCAAGCAGGATATTCTATAAAAATTAAATTAATTAGAAAAATATAGATTAAAGTGCAGATTTCAAATTATGATATAACAAAAAATATATGAAATATTAAATATTTCCTCCCTGTGAGTCTGGATGTGCTCGCCGAGATGTTGCCACCCCGCTGATCCATGGGTGACCGGCGGGAGGAATTGCAATCGCGAGACGCTATCTGCCATGACGGCGTCCGTACTTCCGTTCCATGTCTGGTCGGCGCGGGTCATGTGACGCGAGGTACGGTCACATGATCGCCGCACCGCTAGCTCAGGCTTTCTCAAGGCAGGAAATTCAAAATCCTTACGCGTCGGCTCTTGATACCTCTGTATATAAATACCCCATGCTTTGGCAACCGACAGTCTCACACCAAACCCCCCTGAGGAAGTCCATAAGCAACGAAACACGTGTTGGGAACGGAGGCCCACAAATCTAATAGCCTTCATAGCAGGTAATTGTGCAGCCTTTTGAAACCTAACATTTTATATTTAGTATTACAGTTATTCATAAACAGTTTGCCCGTATATTTTCTCCTACTATCTGCAAAAGACATAGCACTAGGCACTTTAATATAGTATTTACTAGTTCATGATTCATAATATGTAAAAAGTAAAACATCAGGCAGATAGTACTGGACACTTTAACCTTATACAGTATTGGAGTTTCGTAAATCTATTATTCATTATAGTTAATATTTGATATACTATTTATGATATTGTATTTTTTGAATAATATTTAATATATTGTATATTATATAATACATTACATTCTTGATACTGTATTCTGGGAGATATCTATGTGATTCCCAATGCATATTACTCAGAAAAGTCCATTAGTAATTAGGATGGTGCCCTGATTGTTTGCCTTGGAGCTACTTTAACTTAGTTTTTACGGTATTTTAGGACGTCTTGTGTTAGGCTGCTTGCAAGCAGGCAGCTTGCTGATTCTTTACTGGGCTAACGGATACTAAACGCCGGGATTCAAGTGTAATTGATTCTCTGCCAGACGTAAATGTTCATAAACCCGTGTTGTACCTGCCAGACTAGTGCTATCACCTCTATCACTGTTTTGGCTATAGTGATTTTTGAGGTTAGTTAGTATCTTAGGAAAACGCCATCTGTTTATTAAATCTTGCCCCGACTGATGAATGAATGCTCCAACCACAGACCGTTCATATGTGTTTAATACGTAACAAACACACTCTGTTACTTTATTTGCTGCCACGTGAAGCATGTTCATCTGCTTCATTCCTCACACATTAGTGAGAAGGAACCAAGCAGAAGACCGGGTCAGTAGAAGTATCAATGTGGTGCTGATACTTTCATGTAAAAAATGTGAGGTGCTCTAAGTAAATATTTACACAATTTTTCTGTTTTCAGATGTCCATATTTTTTCTGGCTGCAAACCATTAAGTTACACTGTGAAATATAATATTCATCAGCACATATATAAAAGAAGGCTGTTTTCCCACAGACATTTCTCACAGGCTCTACTCCATTTCACGACACCTTCTTACAAGGAGGTGTGGATATTTTTGGGCTGTATCCCATTAGAGTTTAATTTCAATAACGTAATTGTCTGCGTCTCACACTGTGTAAGTGTTACACTACAGGTCAGTCTGCAACGTTGCCTTGACTTGTGTTAGACAAAGGTGAAATGATAGTAAGCAAAAATATTTCAAGCTAAATTGACATACTACAAAAAACCTTCTCTCTAATATAGAAATCCTAATTTTCAAATATATTGCATACTTTACTTGGTAACTTAATGGGGAATTCTAATGTAATTATTTTGCTTTAATTAGTTATCATGAAAATAAGGAATTTTGCAATTTGACTTACGTTTTGTATCTGCTCTCATTCTCTGAGCTTTTATCTTACATAGAATACAGCTTTTTAACCCACAGTGGTTCACCACCAGTTTGGCCAAGTGCACAGTCGTTATATTCCAGTAGAGGAGTTAGCTCCTTTCATGTCAGTCAGCTCTATGCAGCAGATTGATTTCTGTACAGAAGTTAGCTGTTCAATTCTCTCCTCCCTTTTTGCTCCTGCGCTTTTATCAGTCCTGCAAAATTGCCAGTCCCTGACGCCCTCCATTTGCAGTTTCCAGATCAATTCTCCTAATCATAGTTGTGACTTTCTTGATTATTGTGTTTGGTCAAAAACCCTGTTATCTTTTCTTGAGAAAGTTTCAGACTATGAACTGAAATGTCACCACATGAACCATTAAAGTCTTATAATTTCCACTATATTTGGAGTACTTCTTATATTTTTTGTTTCTACTATTAAGGTTAGTCTTATGCATGTGAAGCTTTGCACACCAATTTGCTCTTTTTTTTTTTATACAT
Organism: Anomaloglossus baeobatrachus; assembly: GCF_048569485.1. Lineage (NCBI taxonomy): Eukaryota > Metazoa > Chordata > Amphibia > Anura > Aromobatidae > Anomaloglossus > Anomaloglossus baeobatrachus. The sequence goes on along the minus strand of NC_134360.1, from coordinate 135,644,346 downwards.
AACTTGTGCTGTTCTTTTTCCTTTTCTCATATGTAAATATAGTGATAACAGTGTAAACACAGCAAACACTGACAAACTCTTAAGCTGGTGTCACACATAACGACAACGACATCGCTGTTACGTCACCATTTTCTGTGACGTAACAGCGACCTTGTAAGTCGCTGTTATGATCGCTGCTTAGCTGTCAAACACAGCGACGCGGCAGCGATCATAACGTCGCTACATGTGCAGAGAGCAGGGAGCCACGCACACTGCTTAACGCTGGCTCCTTGCTCTCCTAGCTACAGTACACATCGGGTTAATTAACCCGATGTGTACTGCAGCTACATGTCACAGTGCAGAGAGCAGGGAGCCGCGCACACTGCTTAGTGCTGGCTCCTTGCTCTCCTAGCTACAGTACACATCTGGTTAATTAACCCAATGTGTACTGCAGCTACATGTACACAGAGCAGGAGCCAGCACTAGCAGCAAGAGGCTGGTAACGAAGGTAAATATCGGGTAACCAGGGAAAGGTCTTCCCTTGGTTACCCGATGTTTACAGTGGTTACAGCTTTCCGCAGCTGCCAGACGCCGGCTCCTGCTCCCTGCTCGCTTCATTTCGTCGCTCTCTCGCTGTCACACACAGCGATGTGTGCGTCACAGCGGGAGAGCGACGACGAAAAAATGAAGCAGGACATTCAGCAACGAGCAACAACCTCACAGCAGGGGCCAGCTCGTTGCTGGATGTCACACATAGTGACAGCGACGGGACGTCGCTGCAACGTCATAGAAAATGGTGACGTAGCAGCGACGTCGTTGTCGTCGCCGCTGTGTGTGGCACCACCTTTAATCTAATGTAGCAGGAGACCAGTATCAGAAGTACTGGTAGCTGTAGGCAGATATGAGACTGATAGCAGAGGTACTGGAAGCCACAGGCAGGACAGGAGACCATTGTAAGAGGTAGTCGGACCCCTGGTAGTGAAGGAGCTGTTTTTCCCCCCCTGAAGACGCCACAGTAGTATGGTGGCAAATTGTAAATGTTGATGGTAAAATGTTACCTGTTGTTGTAGTGATTAAACTGTTTCCCCACTAGGTGCCAGTGTAGAGCAGTGGTTCCCCTGGTAACAGTGGCAGGGAAGGAAGGAGGGGCAGGGCAGCCTAGGTGGGGAAGGGAGGTCTCTGAAGGCAGAGCAGTGTGCAGAGGGCAGTGAGAAGTCTGAGGTGACGGGGCAGAGTGTGTGATTGAAAAGTGGCAGGCAGCCAGAGTGAGTGTGCAGACAAAGAAGTGGAGGTACACAGTAATGCCCATAGAAAGCAAGAGAAGTAGTTCCCCGGCAAAGAAGTGGAGAGGTGAGAACTTATCCGGAGCCGGTAGTCTGTGCTAGATCTGCCCTATAGTAAATCCGGGTTCAGTGTGCGGCTACTAGGGGGTTAACGCATGTCCCCTGCAGGCGAGGGAAAGTTACCGTGGAAAGAGGAAACCATCAGCAAGAAGTATAACGTGTAAACCGATGTGACTTGATGCTGAAAGGTGTAACGAGGAGTTGGAACTCATCCGGAACCGGTAGTGTGTGCTAGATCTGCCCTGCAGTAACTCAAGGTTCAGAGTACAGCTACTAGGGGGTTAACAAGTGTCCCCTGCAGGTGAAGGAGAGTGACCGTCAGCAAAAAAAGGGGAAACCGTCAGGAAGGAACGTAATCTGTAACATTAAAGTGAAGTACTGAAGTAACTTGCTGCTGAGAAGTGTAACAGAAAATGGAAGCCTCGTTCAATAAAATGTTTCTTAGTTTACCAGCTGCCTGTCAGTGGCTCTTTTCTGTAACTGATGAAGGGGCTGGCGAGCCGAGGGAAAACGGCGTCACGGAGAACTCAGGTACCGGCACAAACGCGTCCCTGCCACCCACACTCTGCCCCACAAACAACACCCCTGTTTTAATAGTGACGGCCGGGCCGGGGGTCAGCCTGTCGCCCAAAGGGGCCACGACTACACCCCCTGAGGCGCCCCCTGCCCCCGTTACAAACTGGCGTAGTCGGCAGGATGAAGCCTGCATGCAAGAAACTCCGACCAGAGACTGTGAGGAAGATCAAGTGGTGCCTGACGTGCTGAACGGGCCACAAGATGGCGGCAAGATGGCGGCCGTCCTCATGGACTCAGTGGAGGCGCGAAAAGTTGGCGCCAAACGAAAAGCGCTGGGATGGCCTGGGTGGAAGAAGCCCGGAGTGCGCCGCCCAAAGAGGGGAGGTACTTGCCCCAAGAAGCTGCAGAGGTCTAGAGACGTGGGCGGCGCCGCAAAAAAGAAAAGGCGTCGCCAACGCTATGCAGACCTGGTGGGTGAAGCCGGGGGTGGAGTGTGTGCTAAAGCGGGAAAAGAAGAACCGCCTCCACCTTCCCCGGCGCAATTGCAATCCCAGCAGCAGAAGCAACAGTTCCAGTTACCTGTGCTACACAAAATGGAGGCCAGGACAGACAAGCAAGCCGTAGCGGACGCGCTGGTGCCCGTAGGACGCGGAAGAGGACGTCCGATGGAGAGCTCGGTGGGAGAATTACCCACCATCACGTTGCCGGCAAGCATGATACCGGCCGTGACTGGAGTCTCGGAGAAACCAGCAAAGGTCACGTTTTTTACCTCATGGGATGCAGTTACCGGGGAAACGACGACGGAAGTCCGGGCCACCTACAAGTCCCGGCTGACTCTGGGGAGCGGGCCACCAGGAGCATCCGTACAGATTCCGGAGGCGCCCGCGTCTGTTAAGGTAGGCCCTCTGCCCCCCTCAGGAGTTAAGGCCCTATACTGGCAAGATATCCCAGAACCAGAGGTAATCGTCCGGAAGAGAGTGATTTGTTTGCCGTTGAAAACCGGTACTGTTGAAAGCCGGTGAATGTTTCCAGTTACAGTAACGTTAAAAGTACTGAACCCGGGAGGAGCTTAATGCAGAACTGTGCGTGGACTCCTTCCGTGACTGTTAAGAAGGAATCTTGGTGTCTTGTTGTTTTCTGCCCACCCAAAGACCAGGAGCGCTTGGAAATAGCCTCCGGGCAGAAGGTCAGCTAAGACCGGGAGCGCCTGAGGAGGGCCTCCGGGCAGATGTGCGACTAAGACCGGGAGCTTCCCTGGAGGGACTCCGGGCTCCAAACTTGTGTGCCAGTCTGTGTGTTTTCCTACATGTGTTGTTTTGCAGGTACGAACCTCGCCAGGAGGCTGAGGTTAAAGAGAGGAGGAATGTAAGAGGTAGTCGGACCCCTGGTAGTGAAGGAGCTGTTTTTCCCCCCCTGAAGACGCCACAGTAGTATGGTGGCAAATTGTAAATGTTGATGGTAAAATGTTACCTGTTGTTGTAGTGATTAAACTGTTTCCCCACTAGGTGCCAGTGTAGAGCAGTGGTTCCCCTGGTAACAGTGGCAGGGAAGGAAGGAGGGGCAGGGCAGCCTAGGTGGGGAAGGGAGGTCTCTGAAGGCAGAGCAGTGTGCAGAGGGCAGTGAGAAGTCTGAGGTGACGGGGCAGAGTGTGTGATTGAAAAGTGGCAGGCAGCCAGAGTGAGTGTGCAGACAAAGAAGTGGAGGTACACAGTAATGCCCATAGAAAGCAAGAGAAGTAGTTCCCCGGCAAAGAAGTGGAGAGGTGAGAACTTATCCGGAGCCGGTAGTCTGTGCTAGATCTGCCCTATAGTAAATTCGGGTTCAGTGTGCGGCTACTAGGGGGTTAACGCATGTCCCCTGCAGGCGAGGGAAAGTTACCGGGGAAAGAGGAAACCATCAGCAAGAAGTATAACGTGTAAACCGATGTGACTTGATGCTGAAAGGTGTAACGAGGAGTTGGAACTCATCCGGAACCGGTAGTGTGTGCTAGATCTGCCCTGCAGTAATTCAGGGTTCAGCGTACAGCTACTAGGGGGTTAACAAGTGTCCCCTGCAGGTGAAGGAGAGTGACCGTCAGCAAAAAAAGGGGAAACCGTCAGGAAGGAACGTAATCTGTAACATTAAAGTGAAGTACTGAAGTAACTTGCTGCTGAGAAGTGTAACAGAAAATGGAAGCCTCGTTCAATAAAATGTTTCTTAGTTTACCAGCTGCCTGTCAGTGGCTCTTTTCTGTAACTGATGAAGGGGCTGGCGAGCCGAGGGAAAACGGCGTCACGGAGAACTCAGGTACCGGCACGAACGCGTCCCTGCCACCCACACTCTGCCCCACAAACAACACCCCTGTTTTAATAGTGACGGCCGGGCCGGGGGTCAGCCTGTCGCCCAAAGGGGCCACGACTACACCCCCTGAGGCGCCCCCTGCCCCCGTTACACCATTAGCAGGGGTACTGGTAGCATTAGGCAGCCTGGTAGGAGAGGTACTGGAAGCCGCACAAAGACAGAAAACTTTTAGGAGAGGTACTGGAAGCCGCACAAAGACAGAAAACGTTTAGCAGAGGTACTGAAAACTGCAGGCAGACAGGAGACTGTTAGCAAAGGTAAAGAAAGCCATGGAACCTATAGGGTGTAGGGGCGACATGACAGTCTGGAGGGCAGGGAGTTGATAGGGTTAAACGGTGATGGTTAGTATAAGCATGAGGAAAAAGAAGGTGATTGGTTAGGAGGTGGAGTGCGGTGATAGGACAGGGGGGAGCTTCATGGTGTATATAATAGGAGGTGGGGGTCAGTTCCCTCCTCTTGCACTTCCTGGATGACAGCTTTGTTGTAACAATTGTTTGGGCACTTGTGCGTGTGGAGTACTTACTCCACTTTTATACAGATATGTGATTTGGTTTCTGCGTGGTCAGCCAACCATGCAGAAACCATATCACATATCTGTATAAAAGTGGAAGGTTAATTTTCTTTTTGAGAGAGAGCAATAAATCAAGTATTTCTTTATGCACAATGTTAAAAGGGTTTTCCAGGATTAAAAATGATTTTTTTAAATGGCTTATCTGGTATCCAAATTCACTGGCTATGTGAACAAAATGTTAAAATGTAACTTTTATTAATCCCTCATAAAAACACACAATTCAAATTCACACTTTTTTGAAGCCTATCTGAAATTCACGGTTAGAGAATAACCAGGTTCAGATACAGAAATAAGCAGATGGACTCACCAATATCAGTCCTAATCTGCAATAAATTTAAATATACATATAATTAGTGTCCTAACTGATAAAGAGTAACTACTCTAAGCACCACTTTAATATTCAGTAGTACTATACACTGGACACTATACTTAATACACTGCCCAATATCACCTAGTGACCGGAATTAATATCAGTGCCTTAAATCTGAGCTAATTTTAATCTAGACCTATTAGTAGGCTCATAAAGTATACTCTTTCTCGCTGCTGATCAGAGCCAGGCGGTTGGCCCCACCCACCGAGGAGTTCACAGGCCTGGAGGTGGGAAAAGTAGCAGATTCGAGTTGGAGTTGAAAGTGAGAGGACAGAAACTGTTAGTGTCTGGGTAGGAGCCCAGGCACTGTCAGGGAGGTTGGCAGATGGTGGTGGCCGTCTGCAGGAGGTGGTACAAGTCAGCAGAACCGTAGGACCGGGGACGGGCGATGGCCCGCCGGTACCGAGCGGGGAGCAGATCTGTACCAAGCACAAAGGCAGGGCCATCAGACCCCGACCAGGCTAGGAGCCGCTGACAGCGGTCAAATCCGATAGTGACCGGAACCCCAGGGGTTCCCTAACACCCAAGACCCGACAGAAGGCAACAGTCCACACAGTGAGGATAAAAAGCCACCACCATAGGCTAGAGATCCAAGGGCCAGTGCCTGCGGGCACAACGAGCTCCTCCGGTACATACACGCCGGGGAGCGGACTACCAGTGGGAAACCATTGGAGTCAATACATTCTACAATGGTGCAGGGAAAGACAGCCACCATCAACCTGTCCGGGGAGAGCAAAGACACTGCAGCCGGCTGCAGGACCCGTCCATCCAGCCGTTTGGTTTACCAGAGACTCTGTGAATCTGTGCCTGAGTGAGTACAACAGTGCCATCCGTCACCGCGCCGCGCTGCCCCTGCAACCCTGCACGGGGAGGCTGGGGCCTTCCTGCCTCCCCGTCCCGCCACCGGGCCACGGGATCACCAACCCCTACCCACGGAGGGGGAACCAACATCCTAGATGCTCCCTGCCATCGCTCCCGGGATCCCCGTCACCAGCAGCGGTGGTGCCCATTATCACCACGACCCGTGGGTGGCGTCACGAACTATCTCCCCAAACAAACCACCCCTCTTTTCACTCGTGGGCGAGGAGCGCTGCTCTAGTCCCCGGGTCCGGCCCACCACTCGAGCCACCAAGCAGCAGCAGAAGCCCCGCACACGAGCGTAGCTATCGCGGCCCCTCCGCCCGCGACATAAACCTCAACGCGCTTCTTCTCACCTATCACGGTGAAACACATCAGGAGGTAATATAAACACTCAGGTCGATATTTATTTGACCAAGTGTTCTGATATGCCTAGATATATTCATAACAAAACAATCACTGATCTCGGGGAGACCAGTCTGAGAAAACACTGCCGGCAGCCAGTGAGGGCGCTCAAGACAGTGAAATCCTAGGTACATTGCCCCCTGGGAAATATGCAAATCAAAAAGGTCCGTGGAGCCTCTGTTATGAGTCTCAACACAGAAACCAGCCAGATATCCCTCCGGGAAGGGCCCAGCCAAAGTGTGACTCTTTTTAGGAGACCACCATAACCACCATATTAAGTGGCCCTTTTAGTCAATATCCAACTTTTTGACAAGTTTTAAGATATGACAAGGGAAATACCAAGGCCAGGTATCCATCCACAGACAGCTGTTTCGGGTATTGCCCCTCATCAGTGTGGAGTAGGATTCTGGCTGGGTGGGAGCAATGCCTAGTAGACCAACAAAACAAAACAATCACTGATCTCGGGGAGACCAGCCAGAGAAAACACTGCCGGCAGCCAGCGAGGGCGCTCAAGACAGTGAAATCCTAGATACATTGCCCCCTGGGAAATATGCAAATCAAAAAGGTCCGTGGAGCCTCTGTTAGGAGTCTCAACACAGAAACCAGCCAGATATCCCTCCGGGAAGGGCCCAGCCAAGGGGTGACTCTTTTTAGGAGACCACCATAACCATCATATTAAGTGGCCCTTTTAGTCAATATCCAACTTTTTGACAAGTTTAAAGATATGACAAGGGAAATACCAAGGCCAGATATCTATCCACAGACAGCTGTTTCGGGGTATTGCCCCTCATCAGTGTGGAGTAGGATTCTGGCTGGGTGGGAGCAATGCCTAGTAGACCAACAAAACAAAACAATCACTGATCTCGGGGAGACCATCCAGAGAAAACACTGCCGGCAGCCAGTGAGGGCGCTCAAGACAGTGAAATCCTAGGTACATTGCCTCCTGGGAAATATGCAAATCAAAAAGGTCCGTGGAGCCTCTGTTAGGAGTCTCAACACCCCTTGGCTGGGCCCTTCCCGGAGGGATATCTGGCTGGTTTCTGTGTTGAGACTCCTAATAGAGGCTCCACGGACCTTTTTGATTTGCATATTTCCCAGGGGGCAATGTACCTAGGATTTCACTGTCTTGAGCGCCCTCGCTGGCTGGTCTCCCCGAGATCAGTGATTGTTTTGTTTTGTTGGTCTACTAGGCATTGCTCCCACCCAGCCAGAATCCTACTCCACACTGATGAGGGGCAATACCCCGAAACAGCTGTCTGTGAATGGATACCTGGCCTTGGTATTTCCCTTGTCATATTTTTAAACTTGTCAAACAGTTGGATATTGACTAAAGGGGCCACTTAATATGGTGGTTATGGTTGTCTCTTAAAAAGAGTCACCCCTTGGCTGGGCCCTTCCCGGAGGGATATCTGGCTGGTTTCTGTGTTGAGACTCCTAACAGAGGCTCCACGGATCTTTTTGATTTAGATATATTCATATTCAAGCACCCTCATAAGTGTTTCACATCACAGATGCATGACAACCGGCACAAATATGTTCAAAAAGTGTCAAATTGTGTCTCCAGGAAAGGAGACAAACTCTAGCGCCACCTATTGGAAGTAGCAATCCTAAAAGTCAAAATTAGTCTTTTAACAAGCCTTTTCATATGACCTAGGATATATGCCAGATCAGAATCCCAATTTGCAGACACGGTGTTTCGGGGTGATTGCCCCTCATCAGTGCAAAGTATGGGTATCTGATCTGGCTGTATGAGAAGCTATGTGGGGACCACGGGGGAAGACTATGCTCCTTATGGAGACCTCACAAACCAGTCTGACTGTCAGTGGTAAGGGGACTTATAGCTGCAATGCCCCTCTGGGAATCATTCAAATTGTCTCTTCAGGGAGGAAGGAGACAAACTCTAGCGCCACCTATTAGAAGTAGCAATCCTAAAAGTCAAAATTGGCCTTTTAACAAGCTTTTTAATATGACCTAGGATATATGCCAGATCAGAATCCCAAAAGAAGTGTCAGCAACTAATAAGCTTAATGTTTAGCACACTGCTCGATACATTGTTGCAAGGGCACATCACAGTACGGCTCAGATGTGCCTCAGTGTGACCCCCATCTATGATCTGGCAATGTGTCTATTCCTTTGTGCAGAGCATTTTGCCCTTGGAGATGCTCTGCGGCACTGTCATTGATAATGAACTAGCAGCTTGGTTACTATATTGGAGTCCAGGTTGGTTCTGGGAGGTGCTGGTTACTCAGCTGTTCTACATTCCAGCTAATTGCTCATGCTTCTTTACTGAGCATGCTCCCCCAGAACGCTGCCAGTTGTATTCTCTCCCTCTGCTGTGTTGCTGTAGCTTGTGTGTCTGCTAGTACTCTGATCTTGGCATTCTGACCCAGGACTGTTATTGGACTTACCTTTGCTTGCTCCCTATTTCTGTCGTGCATTCCTGTCTTGGACCCCAGGACCATTATCTGACTACTTCTCTTCTTGCTCCCTTTTACTACTACGTGCTCATCTGGTATTGTGACCCTAGGATTGTGCCTTGACTACGTCTCTGTTTACCCCTTATGATTATAAGTGACCTCCTGTTACCAGATCCCTGCTTTCCTGACTACCCTTCCATTAATGCGACCCCATAAGGTAGTGACTAGTGTTACAGTAAAGCGGGCTTTACACACTGCGATATCGGTCTCGATATCGCTAGTGTGGGTACCCGCCCTCATCTGTTGTGTGACACGGGCAAATCGCTGCCCGTGCCGCACAACATCGCCCAGACACGTCACACATACTTACCTGCCCGGCGACGTCGCTGTGACCGGCGAACCGCCTCCTTTCTAAGGGGGCGGTCTGTGCGGTGTCACAGCGACATCACTGAGCGGCCGCCCAATAGAAGCGGAGGGGCGGAGATGAGCGGGACGTAACATCCCGCCCACCTCCTTCCTTCCGCATTGTGGCTGGGAGGCAGGTAAGGAGAGCTTGCTTGTTCCTGCGGTGTCACACGGAGCGATGTGTGCTGCCGCAGGAACGAGGAACAACCTCGTTACTGCTGCAGTAACGATTTTTGAGAATGGACCCCCATGTCACCGATGAGCGATTTTGCACGTTTTTGCAACGATGCAAAATCGCTCATAGGTGTCACACGCAACGGCATCGCTAATGCGGCCGGATGTGCGTCACTAATTCCGTGACCCCAACAAGTTCGCATTAGCGATGTCGTAGCGTGTAAAGCCCCCTTTAGTCTAAAATACACTTCTAAATGAGCATAATGTAGAACAAAATTGGTCATAGAAACTAGGTACTTAGTGAATAGATTTACATCCGTTGTATTACCTTGTAGAAGTTAGACTGTTGCGGGTGATATCAGTGCTTGCGAAGTGAGATATTTATTAAAATAATCTATTCTTTAGATTTTATAAAAAAAAAAGTAACATTCTTTAAATTGTGAAAAATTGTTATCCTTATGTGATACGCTGGCTGTTGGGTACATTGGTGGAATATTAGAAAATTTCTTTACATAGAGGTTAAAGGATCAATCATTCTTTTACTGACCATAGGGCCATCAATCATGTTTTGGCTTGACCACCACCATACTCTTCTTCACGTTTCTGTCAAGGCTTGTCTGAAAAACCTCAGGGTTTGAAATTCTTCATTTCTCACTTGTCACAATTTCATTTTCTTTTCACTTGCTGGCATAGATTAGCGTAAAATTCCTTAATGACAAAGTCTGACCTGAGGCATATTAGTGCGCTTCTTTCTCTTGAAATCTTTACTGATTCTATCCATAAATCAAATAGCCTAATTCTTGAGATTGATTATATCTTTCACAACTTTTAACATTCTGTCATTGAAGAAAGATAAAGGTCCCATTTCATCACTTGAGGTTTTTTAAAGTTACTTTCTTTTTTTGTCTTCTGGTAGTCATTAACTTTCTTTGTCTTTTATTCAGAATAAAAAAGTGCTTTATTGTTGTCTTCAACTCTTTTTGTGATTTTTGTTTAGAGCAAAATTTTGCATGCTCTGAATTTTTTTTATAATCACTGACCACCACTGAGCAAGACACTGAAGAACAAGGTGATCAGTGTCAGAGACATGGCCAAGGTAAGGAAGGCTGGAACCTGACCACCACTGAGCAAGACACAGAAGTACAAGATGATCAGTACTCGGAGACATGGCCGAGATAAGGAAGGCTAAAACCCGACCACTACTGAGCAAGACACAGCAGTACAAGGTGATCAGTGGTCAGACACATAGCCAAGGTAAGGAACACGGAAACCTGACCATCACTGAGCAAGATACAGAAGTAAAAGGTGTTCAGTGCTCAGAGACATAGCCAAGGTAAGGAAGGCTGGAACCCAACCACCACTGAGCAATACACAGAAGTACAAGATGTTCAGTGCTCAGAGACATGACCAAGGTAAGGAAGTCTGCAACCCGACCACCACTTAATAAGACAGACACACAAGTACAAAGTGATCAGTGTTCAGAGACATGGCAGAGGTAAGGAAAACTGAGACCTGACCACAACTAAACAAGACATAGAAGTACAAGGTGTCCAGTGCTCAAAGACACGGCCAAGATAAGGAGGCTGGAAATTGATCACCACTGAACAAGACACAGAAGTATAAGGTGATCAGTGCTCAGAGACCTGGCCGATGTAAGGAAGACTGAAACCCAACCATAACTGAACAAGACACAGAAGTATAAGGTGATCAGTGCTCAGAGACCTGGCCGAGGTAAGGTAGACTGAAACCCAACCATAACTGAACAAGACACAGAAGTATAAGGTGATCAGTGCTCAGAGACCTGGCCGAGGTAAGGAAGACTGAAACCCAACCATAACTGAACAAGACACAGAAGTATAAGATGATCAGTGCTCAGATATGGCCAAGGTAAGGGAGACTGAAACCCAACCATAACTGAACAAGACACAGAAGTACAAGGTGATCAGTGCTCAGACACATAGCCAAGGTAAGAGCAGCTAAAATCCCACCACCGAGCAAAACACAGAAGTACAAAGTGATCAGTGCTCAGACACATAGCAAAGGTAAGGAACGCTGAAACCTGATCATCACTGAACAAGATACAGAATATGAAATGTAAACACTGGAAGAAGAAATATCTGAAGACACATTTTTCAATGTTTTTATAAACTGATGAGATGAGAGGACTCTTGACTGACCAGATGGAGGGGCCATGGCAGGATTAGTAATGGCCACAGACCTCACTTTGACTCAGACACCAGTAAGGTGGAGGAAGGGTACTACTGTTAGCTGGTATTATTAAACAATGGCTATTTGGGCCTTTTTAAGTTTAAGATGGACTCAAAATAAACTCCCAAACCTACTGCCAGTGTTTAGAAGACCCCTTTTCAAACAGTGCTACAGGAAAAAGTCTGCAAATATCAAGAAAACAATTATTTTGCAAGACAATACTCCATCACATGCATCAAAGTTTCCACTGATTGGCTGTCAGTAAAGGCCTTAAAGCTCAAAGAATAATTACTTGAGCCTCTTCCTCAACTAAACTAATCTTTATTGAGAACTTGTGGGCCCTTTTTAAACGGGAAATTTACAGTGAAGGAAAACAGTCACCTCTCTGAACAGTGTCTGGGAGACTGTAGTTGGTGATGCCAAAAAAGTTGATCATGAACAGATTTAGAAATTGACAAATTGCATGGATGGAAGGCTTATGACTGTTATTGAAAACTAAGGTGGCGATATTAGTCAATGACATTTTTTTTGAAATGTCAGAAATGTATTTTTGTACATTGTGACTGGTTTGGATATAATTCTCACTTTAACAGACGGTAAAATTTACATTTTTCATATAATTTCATAATAATTCTGCACAAGCACACACACACACACACACACACACGCACACACAAATACACACACACAAACACAAACACACACCCACACACACACACACACACACATTCTCCTAAGGCCCGTTTCACACGTCATTGACACTGACACTGACGTTCTTCACTGACGTGTAAAACACGCACATGTCCCTCCATGTTCCATGATTCACGGCACACGTGGGTTGTCCATGTGCCCATGATTGCATATGGACATTACTCACCTGCCTTCACTGCTGCTGTCCATCGTGCTGAAGTCTCCAGCTCTGCAGCATCCACCCACCGCTCTCTGCAGCTACTTCCTGGTCGGCAGTTCCTGCTCTTATGAATATAAATGAGCCAGGCAGAAGCTGCCGAGGATGGAGGCTGCAGAGCAAATCGCAGGCAAGGTAAGTTGAAAATATTTAATATTGTCATGATTGACTCCTGGCTCAGCTGGAGCTGAGCCTTTTTTTTAGTTTCACTTCTGATGCAAGTCACGTTAGGTGTTAATCCTTTCTGCCTCGTTCTGGATGTCAGGCTGCTTTATTAGGGCATTGTTTCTCTTGGACTTCGCCAGTGATACTTCTGGCTCTGCTGTGTTCTGCTCTTGAGTGACCTGTTGTCTGCCCTGCCCTCTCCTGACCTCCGTGTTCACCTGACCTGTTAACCTCCTCTGTTGTCTGTTTCCATCAGTGTCTCTCCCGCTGTCTCCCTGTTTGTTCCTTATCTGTTTACCTTTATTCTGTCTTGTCTTCCCACTCCCCATTGCTTCTAGGCTCTGATTTCCTGGCTACTGACTATTTGCTTCCCTCTAACTACGTTTAGACTTTGCCCTTGTGTACTTACAAGACCTCATGTTGTGACACGACTTTCTGACGATTCTACTGCCATCTGGTGGGCTTGACTAGTATTACCTCTGCTAGGGAATTTCCTGCTCATACGTTTCCTCCACTTTTACGCCCCCTAGTGGTTTACCAGCTAACTACCTTCTCAGATAGTTTCAGGAATCCTCTCAGTCCCACATTACTGCGCTGTACTGCTATTGTACATCTTAGAGTACAGCGTGACAAATATTTAATATGTTCGTGATTTTGTGGTACGTGTTTCACTGATCACACACAGATCACACCATAGTGTGGTCCGTGGGTCATCAGTGATGCCAGAAAAAAACTGACTTGTCTCCGTGCAGAATCACGGCCACGCGTGCACGCTGCACGGAGACACGTTCAGTGAAAAATCACTGATGTGTGAGCAGACCCATTGATTATAATGGGTCTGCGTATGTCAGTGATTCTGGTACGTTTTAAAAAAAAAAAAAAAGCTCAAACGTACCAGAATCACTGACGTGTGAAAGGGGCCTAAGAAAGACAAAAGTTCACTCTTATCTTCTTAAATATTCAAGTTTCAAGTCTACTAACCTTTTGGATTAAACTGTAGTTGTTCAATAATAAAATTTATCATCAAAAATACAAATTGTCTTATAACTGAGCACACAGTGTATCAATCCTGGAGAAAGGATTGTTATCTTAGTGTATAATAAGGGAAGGAGCTGTGTAGGTTTGTAGGTATTTTACAGAAGTGGACTGCTTAGTCATAATGTGTCACTCAGAAAAACAACTTGATGCCATTCTGGGGCCGTTCCCAAGGAAAATATGAAGCACTTGATATATCTTGTTTTCAACAAGCTACTGTCTGCTGGGCCATTTTTACCTCACTGGTGTATTTTCGCTTTAGTTTTGTGAAGTCATAGCCGTCTAGTTGGCAGTGAGAATAATATGTGTGTTCTTCCAGCCAAATATAAATGAATCTGCCAGGATTTTTTCAGTCACATTTTTTTCAGTAAATTGCAAAACATGACATGTTGTGCTCATACTCTCCATCTTCCAAGGAGATCTGTCATACTATTGCTAAGCTTAACTTAATCCCTCTTGAAATTGTTTCTGTTTTTAATGCAAAATCTTCAGCATTTAAACGAAAAGAAAAAGGACAATACTTTATAGATAAAACAGTATAACACATTTTCCGGGTCCTTCATTGTATAGAGGTCAGTTCTCCTTTCATGCCTGTTTTAGGAAACACTGGTATTCTTCATAAAATCGCAGTTCTTGAGCACCTTTTCTTTCAACATTGTGCCAATTCTTTGTTATTCCTTTTTTCCTTTAATTTGTCTTATTAAAAAATATTGAGCAACAAGTACATATCATTATAAACAATCCAGGATACCACATAGTCTTATATGCATTGAAAACCTGTCATTAAATAAAGCTCTAATTAATGACAAAGGGAATTGCGTTAGCAACTTTTTTATGAATAAACAAGATTTCACAAGAAAAATGGTCGGATTCCCCATTGACTTGCAGTAGGTTTGTTACATGTGACGAATACTGGAATAGCACTTTGGGATTCGTTACGAATAATCCAAACACAAACAGTTAGTATTCGCCCAGCACGATGTATAATAATGTAGAAACTTAAAGAATAAAATCTTAATCCTACAATATAGGGTGCTTTACACGCTGCAACATCACTAGCTATAGCTAGCGATGTTGTGCGCGATAGCACCCGCCCCCGTCATTCGTGCGACGTTTGGTGATTATTATCGCTACGGCAGCCTCACACACACATACCTTTCCAGCGACGTCGCTGTGATCGCCGAACAATCCCTCCTTCAAGGGGGAGGTGCGTTCGGCATCATAGCGACGTCACTGCTTCGTCACTAAGCGGCCGCCCAATAGCAGAGGAGGGGAAGAGATGAGCGGCCGGAACATGCCGCCCACCTCCTTCCTTCCTCATTGCCGGTGGACACAGGTAAGGAGATGTTCGTTGTTCCTGCGGTGTCACACATAGCGATGTGTGATGCCGCAGGAACGACGATCAACATCGTACCTACAGCAGCAACAATATTATGAAAAGGAGCGACGTGTCAACGATCAACGATTATTGACGCTTTTGCGATCATTGATCGTCGCTCCTTGGTGTCACATGATGCGATGTCGCTACCGGAGCCGGATGTGTGTCACTAATGACGTGACCCCGACGATATATCATTAGCGATGTCGCAGCTTGTAAAGGACCCTTAAGGTACTAAAACTACCTAAGGCCCCTTTCACACGTCAGTGATTCTGGTACGTTTGTGCTTTTTTTTAAACGTACCAGAATCACTGACATACGCAGACCATTATAATGAATGGGTCTGCTCACACGTCAGTGATTTTTCACTGCACGTGTCTCCGTGCAGCGTACCCGCGTGTGTGTGATTGCTGCACGGAGACATGTCCATTTTTTTCTGGCATCACTGATGTTCCACGGACCACGCAGTGGTGGGATCCGTGAGACACGTGCCAGAAAAAAACGTGCATTTAAAATAATAAACATTTTAACTCACCCGGCTTTAGCCGCGCTCTCTGCAGCCCGTCCTCCCTGCTACTTCTAAGCCGGCTGATTACTGTCGCGCATCTTAATGATGCACAACACAGCCGACCCGGAAGCAGCTGCTGCAGGAGTCAGCGCCGGCCGGATGCTGCATCGCGGGAGGACTCAGCACCACGGAGAGCGGGAGCGTGCACAGGTGAGTTGATTTCTAAGTGCAATCACGGGCCACGGAGAACGGAGCCCGGATTGCACTTAGACAACCCACGTGTGCCGTGAATCACGGCAAACGCAGGGACATGTGCGTGTTTTACACGCCAGTGAAAAACGTCAGTTTTTCACTGACGTGTGAAACGGGCCTTACATGTATGTTCTTTCATGGTACTTCTCACTGTTATATCCAGTGATTTATTACATTGCCTACAGTATAAATTATTAACATTTCAATTCAAATACTCCATCTGCAAGAAGAGATTGTATGAGTTTCGGAGTTCCAGAAGTCCCAAATCTTAGAGATGATTTTTGGACAGCCTCTATTTTGATAGACTATTTTTTTGTACACTATTATCAAATTAACTAGTTCAATCCAGGACTGCAAGGATGGGAAAGAACTATCTATCCAACGCGTGGCTAACAGCTCTGTAGCTAGAAACAAAGTCTCTCACAAGTAAATCTTTATATAATGATACCATGTTCCTTCTTCCAGATAAACAAATTAATGGATCAAAGGGAACAGGAATAGATATTAAGACTATGTGCACATGGTGCATCTTTGTGGTGACCACCAGGGCCGGACTGGGACTCACATTCAGCCCTGGCATTTGGGGGTACACAGGCCCACTTGTCGCGTGGTGAATGTGTGATATCTTTGTGCACTTGTAGATTGTGTAACACAACCATATAACATGTAGTCACAGCTGTGACCAGCTTACAGTCCTATTTATTGCTTTATTTGCTGCTATTTTCCCTACAGAGCTCATAGATAATGAAGAGGATGCTGCCCTCTATAGTGCTGTGGCTTCTTCATATTGCTGATGGGCAGGGATACAAAATCAGATTTTTTTTTCCACCAATTTCTGAGACCCATAACTTTGCTTTTTTTGGAAAGGGGGAATGGAAGGCAGCTGTAGTTTTCACTGGTGATAATTTTGGACACATATCACTTAGGGAAGGTGCAATGCCATTTTTTGGGGGCAGATCCCACCATGGACACCACTATGAAAAATACTGGAATGAGCATATGCATCTACTCGCTGTGCACAGGTTCAGGATTTTCAGCATCTTTTAACCAGTTCAGGTTTCTAAAACCACCCAGTGATTAAAAGCAGTGACTGCTCCATTCTTCTGGTGTTTACCACTCGGAAGACGCTCTGTACTTTACTATGCAGGTCAATAGGAAGGCTCGGAAGATGCCCGGACGTCTTTTTTGTTGCGTTTTACCATTGCTTTTTCTTAGAAGCGCAGTAAAAAATGTGACAAAAACAATGAGAAAACACGGAAAAAAAAAAAGATGGTCAAAAAGCCCAGAAAAAATGCCCTGAAAGTGGTTTTCCGGTTTTGGAAACCCATTCCCTGGATTGTTTGTTTGAAAACAAACAGCTTTATTGTCCCTCCCAGGCCTGCTATTGTCTGCAACGCTGATGTCACGTCACAATGACGGCGCTGAAACCAATCAATTATAGACAGCAGACACAACAGCAGTTTATAATTTTTATAACAAAAAGGAAGCATCAGACATCAAGAGGATGTGAGCAGTTAGTATCATGTTAGGGTCACTTACATGAATATATCACTAGAACCACCATGAGTACATTAATGCATCCCTGGAATAAAGTTTGTAAGGATTTAATGAGGATTTGGTGAGATTTTTCTCAGTTTCAGCTCAAAAAATCAATATGAACATAAGCTAATTTACACTGTTTTTGGATAAGAATCTCGCCAAATTCTCCTCAATCTCAAAACAGTTTTGAAGATTTTTTTTAGTTTTAACTTGAAGCCATGAAGCTTGTTTTGGATTGTTAAATGTGTACAAGATCAGATCCACTGTCATTACAGAAGTGCTGCACCAGAACCACCATCTGTACATAAATGCAACACCAGAATCAGCGTCAGTACATGAATGCATCTCAATAATCACCATCAGTACATAAATGCAGTGCAAGAACCATTAGCACATGAATGCAGCATCAGAACCAAGCTCAGCACATGAATGCACAGCCAGAACCACCTTCAGCACATGAATACAAAGCTAGAACCAAGGTCAGCACGTGAATGCAACGCCGTAACCACCGTTAGCACATGAATGCAAAGCCAAAACCACCATCAGCACATAAATGTAGCACCAGAACCACCATCAGCACATGAATGCAGAGTCAAAATTACCATCAGTACATGAATAAATAGCCAACCTTAGCCCCATGTACAATTGCATTGTACAAACCAACTCCCAGGTTGTCCTGAAAAATGGTAAGGAGATGCTATGAGTTGGGAGTTGTTATCAGGCATCATCAGATTGCGGAGCATAGAGGAACCACAGTACTGATGAGATTCAGGCAGTATCAAAATGATTTACATGCAGGTACCTTATAGGTGATGTAATCTCAAATCAGAGTTGTTCCCGTGCCTTGTGTCTCCATGAAATAAAGACACCATGATGAGATGTCGCGCACAGTGCTCAAGTGTCCAGATTTCCCTCTTCTCCACCTTCCGCAACACTTCCCAACATGGCGCTCTTAAAAATAAAAGTATCATTATACTGCCCCATAAATGTCTCCTATTCTGCACTCCTGAAAAAAAAATTGCAGTGCTTCCTTCACAAAATATCCCCTCCACAAACTGAACCTCTCCATCATATTCCCCCACAGGCTGCCCCTCTCCATTATATTATCCCCAGGCTGCCCCTCTCCATTATATTCCCCCCAGGCTGTCCCTCTCCATTATATTCCTCCCAGACTGTCCCTCTCCATCATATTCCCCCACAGGCTACCCCTCTCCATCATATTTCCCCACAGGCTGCCCCAATCCATCATATTCCCCCATAGGCTGCCCCAATCCATCATATTCCCCCATAGGCTGCCCCTCTCCATCATATTCCCCCCCACGCTGCCCCTCCCCATTATATTACCCCCCAGGCTGCCCCTCTCCATTATATTACCCCCAGGCTGTCCCTCTCCATCATATTCCACCCAGGCTGACCCTCTACGTCATATTCCCCCCAGGCTGCCCCTCTCCATAATATCCCTGCTTCTCTCTCACACACACACACACACACCCAGAGCCAAGCTTCACACACACACACACACACACACACAAACACACACACACTCACACACACACACACACACACACCCAGCCAGGCCTCATACACATATACACACACAGCCAGGCCTCATACACACACACACACACACACACACAGCCAGGCCTCATACACACACACAACCAGGCCTCATACAAACACACACACACACACACACACACCTAGGCCTCATACACACTCACACACACACACACAGCCAGGCCTCATACACACACATAGACACACACACACACAGCCAGGCCTCATACACACACACATACACACACACACACACACACAGCCAGGCCTCATACACACACACACACACACACACACACACACATCCAGGCCTCATACACACACACAACCAGGCCTCATACACACACACAGCCAGGCCTCATACACATACACACACACACACACACACACACACACACACACACCCAGCCAGGCCTCATACACATATACACACACAGCCAGGCCTCATCCACACACACACACACACACACACAGCGAGGCCTCACAAATACGCACACAACCAGGCCTCATACACACACACAGCCAGGCCTCATACAAACACACACACACCTAGGCCTCATACACACACACACACACACACAGCCAGGCCTCATACACACACATAGACACACACACACAGCCAGGCCTCATACACACACACACAAACACAGCCAGGCCTCATACACACACACACACACACACACACACCCAGGCCTCATACACACACACACACACACAACCAGGCCTCATACACACACACAGCCAGGCCTCATACACACACACACACACACACACACAGCCAGGCCTCATACACACACACACACACACACAGCCAGGCCTCATACACATACACACACACACACACATACACAGCCAGGACTCGTACACACACACAAACACAGCCAGGCCTCATACACACACACACATACACACACACACAGCCAGGCCTCATACACACACACACACACATACACACACACACACACACAGCCAGGCCTCATACACACACACATACACACACACACATACACACACACAGCCAGGCCTCATACACACACACATACACACACACACACACACACACACACACACAACCAGGCCTCATACACAGACACACACACACGCACACACACAGTTCCTCTCCAAAACATTCCTCGCCACACTGCTTCAGTACAAAATCCCCCCCCTCCCACCTTACAGACACACATTGTCCATCTGTATAAAGTACTACCTCCACTTTTTTTTGCAAAGCTGTGCCCTCTTTCACTCATCTTGTGCTCTAATCCTCTCCCCTCCTCTCTCATCCACGTTGATAAAACTTTTCATCTTCGGCTCCGTGAAGCGCTTACCGGTACCCGACGTGTGTCTGCGCGCCATGTGATGACGTCAGCAGTGCAGTAATACTGCATGATACTGAGTATCATCATGACGCTGCCGCACTTCAGGGCCCGGTCACCGCGCTGCATTGATCAGGGAAGCAGGGAGCAGCATTGGCACCCACATCTCGCGGGCCGGATGGAGGCTCGATCTACTGTCACTGTCTAATCAGCAGGAGCAGGGGCCGGCACAGAGCACACCACCCCCTCCTCCTGCTCCTGCGGATTTTAACTGTGCAGCGAGTGCAGCATAATCGTGCAGCTCAAGGCAAATGCTGCCTGCCGTTCATGCTGCAAAGGAGAGAGTGGCCGCAGATCGAGCGTCCCACTACAGGGACTGGCCCATCTATGGCCAATCCGGCCCTGATAATTACATATTATACGGTCGGCTACCAGAAGCATTGAAAATTGGTGGCGGGGGCCGCTCACCGGACCCCGCCGCTATAGTGGCGGCCGGCGGGTGGCGGTAGCCACAAAATAATTTTAAACAGCAGGCAGTGCGGGAGAGGAGGGGGGCGGCCCCCCCCACCCCTCCACCGGCCAGCCCACCGGGAGAAGTCCCGCCCCTCCCGCCTGTTAGTCCGGGCCTGGTGACCACAAAGATGCACCTTTTTGGCAACGAAAAAACACATCTGTGGCAAAAATGGAACCAAAAATCTGCATGCATGTTTGCCACGTATCCGCGTTTTTACCTCATTTTTGCCCAATGCATTTTTTTAAGTGAAATCTATTGATATAAAGAATATAAAGAAAGAACATATAGAATAGATTGAAAGAAGATATAGAATAGATAATAATAATAATAATAATAATAATAATAATAATAATAATAAAGAACAGAATAGATAGAAAGAAATAACAGAATAGCTCAATAAACAGAGTGATAGCTAGCTTGGCCAGCTGTTTTATTTATTCTTGTTTTGTAAAAAAACAATCACGTAGAGTCCCTCCCATTTTTCATATCCAGCACAGGAACAGCAGCAGCTCTGGGCCACAACCCTCAGCTCTCTGCTGTATCTTGGCTGGTTATGAAAAATAGAGGGGATCCCATGACTTATTTTTTTTTTTAATTGTTTGATTTATTTTAAAAAAAAAAAAGATCCACCAATTTTTCTAAAACCAGCTAAACTACAACAGACAACTGGGGGCTGATCTAGGGTGGGAAGGGTCATGGTTATTTGGCTTTGTCCAGCCTAACAATAGCAGCCTGCAGCCACCCCTGAAGTGGCGCATCCATTAGATCGGCTGCTGCCACTCATAAACTGTTCATTTTACAAAGTTTACTTGCTTGTGTTTCAAAACCTATACATCCTAGGTGACAACTAAAGTTATGTATAGAATCAGCATGATAGTGCTATTATAGCACTGGCTTTAGGTTAAATAGGAAAATCCTGGTGATTGGTGCGCTTTAAGAAGACCTCTTTCTGTGTACTCATTACCTGTATTAATTGCACCTGTTTGAACTTGTTACATGTATAAAAGACACCTGTCCACACACTCACTCACACTCCAACCTCTCCACCACGACCAAGACCAAAGAGTTGTCTAAAGACATCAGGGACACAATTGAAGACCTGCACTAGGCTGGGATGGGCTACAGGACAATAGGCAAGCAGCTTGGTGAGAAGGCAACAAATGTTGGCACAATTATTAGAAAATAGAAAAAACATTAGATGACTGTCAGTTCCTACTTGGTTTGGCAATAGCAATAGCACATATACTCCGGCACACTGAGAGAAATGTATGAGAGAAGTCCAAAATGGTGCTCAAAAAATCATTTTTATTTTGTATTCTTATAGTATTCACCGTCCAACGTTTCAACCCGAAGGTTTTCTTCAGGGACTGATTTTTTTACATACAAAAAAAGGAAAACACATTGTCATACATATGCAATATACATGGATATTATTACAGGAAAGGAAGACACATATGTTGCATTAGTAAGATGAAAAAACACAAGAACAAAAAAACAAAAAAACGCAGAGACCTCTCCACAGATATATACGTAAGGAGTTCCCATGGTAACAGGGATCACACTAATAAGATCTACAGGGTATGTTATGACGTAACAAAGAACAGAGATGGGTGACATACCTATGTCAAATTAGAGTAAACATTTTTCTGAATAGGTTTTCAGAGGAGCACCCAGGTGTATCAGGCAGATACGGAGATTCTCATGTCAGAATTACGCTATGAGAATAAAGAGTACAAAATGTCAATACATATCACTGGATAAAGTACAGGAGGGAAAAATCCAGAAAGGGAAAAAGGGGGGGGGGGAAGGAGGGATAGCAGGGTATCAAGGGCATACCTGTTGCTTACAAGGTGTCAAGTCATCAAGCAAAGTGGTAGGATATGGAGAAGAAAAGGACCAAGTCCGTCTAATGAACCAAACCGAGACATATATGAATACACAATATGGTATGGGGTTATTGTGATATAAGTATCATATGTGGGTCTACCTTGTGTATGTAAATCGGTGGGCCTAAGGTCTGGAATGTTATATTATTCACCAAGGGGGAGCCTTAGTGGGTCCGTGCTTATGTTGCTGTAGCAATAAGAATGAACAGATTGGTTAGTGCCCGCATGGGCTAGAAAGATATACCGCTACCAATAAACAAGTTCAATGGATCCCACATGGGGTAGAATGAACACCAATATAAATATAGATACCATAGAGGAGGTCCCAAATAAATTAAATGTTACATGCAATATTGTAGTTACCGTTAGTATTCAGGGTAAATGCCCAAGGGTCATAAATTGGCTGATAACAGAGAAAATAGAAAGAAGAGGTGATTTGTTAATGAGCACAAGATGTTGTAGAAAATAAGTTGTTAAAAAAGGGGGGAAGGTAGGATAGAGATACAGCATACCTCAAGTGATGACATTCATATCAAGAACGTCATGGAATATAGATCTGAAGTAAGTTCAGGGTCATGTATCAGGGGTCATGCTTTTGAAAGAGTGTAACCTGCTACAACTGATAAGGGGACAGTGTAAGGAGCATAAGATAGTAAGCAGTGTAAGGTGTATAGATAGCGACACAACATACCTCCCTAACAGGCTGTGCAAATTGCATAAACCGTGAGCTGGCCAAAGGCTCTATGGGAAGAGGCGAGAGGGAGTTAGACACAATATGTGTAGGAACTAGGCCTTGTGGAAGCTGGTACATACCTTGATAGTGAGGAAACCACAGGTGGAGCGTCAGGTGACGCGGTAATACCAGGGGGTGGGCTATTTATACTATGAAAAGGGGCGTCCACTTGCTGTGTGGCATGGAACGCACCTGTGAGCATGTTGCGGACGTGTACGCGATGACGCAATGCCTCGCGCATGCGCGGTGGAGCAGGACGCCGAGGTCTCGGCGCCCCCGCCCCGCGCATGTGCGGAAGGCAGAGCGCTCGCGTCAGTGCCTAAGGAAGCCTGAGTGCGTGTATATCCTACTTGGTTTGGGGCTCCATGCAAAATCTCACCTCGTGGGGTAAGGATGATTCTGTGAAAGGTCGGTAGTCAGCCCAGAACTAAATGGGACAACCTGGTCAATGACCTGAAGAGAGCTGGGACCACAGTCTCAAAGATTACAGTTAGTAACACACTATGCCATCATGGATTATATGCTTTCAATGTGTCCCAGAATAGGTTAGCATTTGGGGGATTGAGTGTGCTGCTTCAAAGCAGACTAGTTGGTCAGGTATTCTATCATTTGACCCAATCAGTTTCAACCAAAATTGGTTATGCTTCCAAAAAGGGCCAATATGTCACTTGGTCACAGTTAAGTGTGAGTACCACCAGACTGTGGTCTGAAATTCCTCTGTTCCCATGTTGCACACTTTCTACCCAAATCACTGCATTGCTAGAACCAAATATATAATAGAGTTGCGACAAAGTCCATCTAGTGGAGGAGTGGCAAGTGTATTCCTTAGCATCTGGGTGGTGTAGTCTCCACAAATCTAACCAACCATTACCCTCCATATATGTTGACATAATGGTAGAGGAGGGAATCGCCGAGGGAGCATTACTGTCCAATCAAAATTTGTGCAGGTTGCCATCCATAATTAAATTAAAGTCTCTCATACAAAATATAAGCATCTCGGTAATTCAATGCGAAGCTTACTGCACTTTTGATAATTACTATGTTAGCAGGAAGAGGGTTATATATCCAGATTAAAACATACACTCTAGAGTTTATTGTAGCATACACATAGACAAACCGCCTCTCTGCCTATCTATGAGCAGTCTTAACCTCCCACCTGATGGACTTGTGTATTAGGAGGGATACCTCTCTAGAGTAGTTTGTATGAAAAGAATTTATCAACCACTGTATCCATGGCTTATTTACCCATTTTGGCAAATCTATGGTAAAATGGGTTTCTACCAGAGCTAGAATGTGGCTATGACAGCATTTGAATTGTGAAAATACCATGACTCTTTTACAAGGGGATTTGAGGCCCCATACATTCCATGTCATACATATTAGTAGAGAACTCATGTCTCTGTAGGGGAAAACGAAGAGTAAAAAGGTATTACACAATTACATCCTTCGTCCCATGCTATCAATTGCCAAG
Source organism: Anomaloglossus baeobatrachus (assembly GCF_048569485.1). NCBI lineage: Eukaryota > Metazoa > Chordata > Amphibia > Anura > Aromobatidae > Anomaloglossus > Anomaloglossus baeobatrachus. Next base: position 135,619,499 of record NC_134360.1, on the reverse strand, counting down.
TATAGCCAAAACGCCCCCATACAGTAGTAGTATCATATACCCTTTTATATAAAAAGATAGTGTCCATAAGACCATGAAAATGTACAAAAGAAAAATAACTTATGATTCAGGCAGCATTCAACAAGTAAACAGAAGTCAACGTGGCTGCAAAAAAGGAGTGGCATTTCAACAAGGGGATACCTTCACTAGACAGGTGTTTCCCTGTTCCTGCAAAGAGAAAGACCCCACAACTGTAAATTAAAGTCCAACATTTTTATGCCCAATGTTTAAAACGAGGAGGGTGGCAAACAGGAAGTCATTTCCTTCTTGGTCCTGGGTGGAGCCAGAGCCATTGCATTGCCTCAGCTGCAGTTGTAAAAAATGTGGAAGAACCCTCATGAACAATGCGAAGGCAAACAAGGTAGACCATTGATTAAATGATGTTTCTGTCTTTGAGTTTCTTTTTCATATCGATTCATTGAGCCAGTTGTCTATGGAGGTCTACTGACAAATCCAATAAAACTGAGATGTTAACCTTTCAGGGCCTGCGTAATATCTTGGCAGAGAAGTCCCACATAAGCGTGTACCTCCTCAATTTTTCCTGTTATGGATGTTGTACAGATATGGCCTGCAAAAACTATTCAGAGACTTGACTCAAAGTAAAATAAGTAAAATTTTGTTGTCCCCCTCCTTCGTTGTCATCAGAAACATGACCTCTATGGCAGTCCGCAACTTTAGTTGTAGAGGGAATATTACCCCTTAGCATGTGAGTAGTCTCCCGTGGGTCTGAGGGAATATTCCCCCTTAGCATGCGAGTAGTATCTCGGGGGTCTGAGTGAATATTCCCCCTTAGCATGCGAGGCGTCTCCTGGGGTCTTTCCTAGCATTCTCAACGAACGTGTCAGCTAAGTTGGAATTGTTTCCTCGGCTCATTGTTGTGAGCGGCATAGGTTTTTTTTAAATTATTTATTTTACTCACTTTTATAAGTGCTATTAATTCCACAGCGCTTTACAAACGTAATCATAGGTTACGTGTATCTAGGATTACAAATGTCCTTTCTTATAATGACTGTGTGTGTTGTATTTCCTGTTAATAATATGTGCAGTCGGCCAGTGTCTTACATGCTTTACTGGAGAATATACAGTGCCTACAAGTAGTATTCAACCCCCTGCAGATTTAGCAGGTTTACACATTCGGAATTAACTTGGCATTGTGACATTTGGACTGTAGATCAGCCTGGAAGTGTGAAATGCACTGCAGCAAAAAAGAATGTTATTTCTTTTTTTATTTTTTTTTTAAATTGTGAAAAGTTTATTCAGAGGGTCATTTACTATTCAACCCCTCAAACCACAAGAATTCTGTTTGGTTCCCCTAAAGTATTAAGAAGTGTTTCAGGCACAAAGAACAATGAGCTTCACATGTTTGGATTAATTATATCTTTTTCCAGCCTTTTCTGACTAATTAAGACCCTCCCCAAACTTGTGAACAATACTCATACTTGGTCAACATGGGAAAGACAAAGGAGCATTCCAAGGCCATCAGAGACAAGATCGTGGAGGGTCACAAGGCTGGCAAGGGGTACAAAACCCTTTCCAAGGAGTTGGGCCTACCTGTCTCCACTGTTGGGAGCATCATCGGGAAGTGGAAGGCTTATGGAACTACTGTTAGCCTTCCACGGCCTGGACAGCCTTTGAAAGTTTCCACCCCTGCCGAGGCCAGGCTAGTCCGAAGAGTCAAGGCTAACCCAAGGACAACAAGGAAGGAGCTCCGGGAAGATCTCATGGCAGTGGGGACATTGGTTTCAGTCAATACCATAAGTAACGTACTCCACTGCAATGGTCTCCATTCCAGACGAGCCCGTAAGGTACCTTTACTTTCAAAGCGTCATGTCAAGGCTCGTCTATAGTTTGCTCATGATCACTTGTAGGACTCTGAGACAGACTGGTTCAAGGTTCTCTGGTCTGATGAGACCAAGATCGAGATCTTTGGTGCCAACCACACACGTGACGTTTGGAGACTGGATGGCACTGCATACGACCCCAAGAATACCATCCCTACAGTCAAGCATGGTGTTGGCAGCATCATGCTGTGGGGCTGTTTCTCAGCCAAGGGGCCTGGCCATCTGGTCCGCATCCATGGGAAGATTGATAGCACGGCCTACCTGGAAATTTTGGCCAAGAACCTCCGCTCCTCCATCAAGGATCTTAAGATGGGTCGTCATTTCATTTTCCAACAAGACAACGACCCAAAGCACCCAGCCAAAAAAACCAAGGCCTTGTTCAAAAGGGAAAAAATCAAGGTGTTGCAGTGGCCTAGTCAGTCTCCTGATCTTAACCCAATTGAAAACTTGTGGAAGGAGCTCAAGATTAAAGTCCACATGAGACACCCAAAGAACCTAGATGACTTGGAGAAGATCTGCATGGAGGAGTGGGCCAAGATAACTCCAGAGACCTGTGCCGGCCTGATCAGGTCTTATAAAAGACGATTATTAGCTGTAATTGCAAACAAGGGTTATTCCACAAAATACTAAACCTAGGGGTTGAATAATAATTGACCCACACTTTTATGTTGAAAATTTATTAAAATTTAACTGAGCAACATAACTTGTTGGTTTGTAAGATTTATGCATCTGTTAATAAATCCTGCTCTTGTTTGAAGTTTGCAGGCTCTAACTTATTTGCATCTTATCAAACCTACTAAATCTGCAGGGGGTTGAATACTACTTGTAGGCACTGTATGCTTTACAACATTATTACAGTTTCCAAAGTTTCCCAAAAAATCGGTTCACTCAAAACAACAGGCTGAGTGACCTCTCCAGCTGTTGTCAGGTCCACTCAATGTGAGCCTGGTGGCTTATAATACCACCGCCGGTTATTTGATAATGGGAATGCATGGTGATTAAAGAGCACTGAATGCAGCTCTCACCCCAACAACTGACGAGGACCTGAATGTCTCAGGAGAGACACAGGGTTCCTCTGATATCACTCCTCAGACACACTACCAAAGAGGTGCACAAGATGGGTACCACCTGCTCAGATGTCCTCCTCAAACAGCAGTTTTGCGAGTCCCTCTGGACTGAAGTCCACACCGCAGCAGCCCCTCCAAAACCAGTGATTACAATGCTCCCAGAGATGAGTTTCAGGGCACAGAGAGCAGCTAGGTATGTGTGAAGGATAACTTGCAAGATGGCTGGAGCTCAGCTTCAGTGCATCGCCATGCCTCATAGAATCCAATAACTTTGATATCTGGGCTATACTATTTCTCATCTCACACTTTAACACTGTCCAGTGCTTACAGTGTCAGATGCTACACATACCCTTACTGTTAATAGAAATGGTAATGTACCGCACCGCGCTCGGCCGCAGCCGAGCCGCTCGAATCCGTGCTCATTTGGTGGGTGGCTCGAGCGCCTCCGGACCCGGGGGTCACGTTGCTCTTAAAGGGGGTTTGGTGCTACGTGTAGGGACTTCGGTTGGGAGGTTCACGGCCGGAGCCGTGGTGTTTTTAGGGATTAAAGTTCGTGACACCACCCACGGGTTGTGGTGATTGTGGACACCACTGCTGCAGTTAACTAGGCTCCCGGGGACGGTGTTATGCAGCCTGGTGTTGACCCCTCCGTGGGCATGGGGTGATGGTCCCGGGGCCCGATGGTTTGTGAGGTGCGGGCAAGATGGTGTGGTGCGGTGCGGGGCCCGAGGGCACTGTTGTACTCACTGTGACAGACACACCGGAATCTCTAGTAAACCAAAAAGGATGGTGGTCGGTGCCTGCAGCCGGCTGCGCTGTGTCCCTTTCTCAGGTTGGTGGTTCCCGCCTTTCTCCTGCACCTCTTTAGTAGGATTTGACTGCCTATGCTTCAGCAACGGTAGTCCACTCCCCGGCTTGATGTGTGTCGCGGAACCCGTTTGCCTGCAGGCGCTGGCCCGTTGGATCTCTCTGCCTGGGCGGTGGCTTTCTATCCCCCTCGGTAGGCTGTTGCCGTCTTTTGGGTCTTGGAACGGGAAAGGACCTAAGGTCCAGACCTCAATCAGTAAATTCGACGTGGTTCAGTGTCTTCTGTACCTCGTTCTGGGTCTGAGTACCCCTCCTGGTGCTCCAGTTTCCAGTTGGCTCCCCGGTTCCGTTCCGGAGGGCCACTACCCTGTCCCGGTCCTTTACGGTTCCACCAGCTGTCTTCCCGGCTCCTGCAAGCGGCAACCACCGTCTGCCTCCTTGCCAGAGGTGACTGGGCTCCAACCCAGACACCTGGTGTTAGACTGTGGCAGACCTGGACACAGGTCTGCACTTGAACTCCACTCCACTTCACTGTCTACACAGACTAACCCCGTGCTCCCCACGGGGAACTGAACTGAACTCCACTCAACAGTTTGTTTCCTGCCTCCGGGCCTGTGAACTCCTTGGTGGGTGTGGCCAACTGCCTGGCTCCGCCTCCTGGTGTGAACCTCAAACTTGGAGGGAGTTGACAAGGGTTTTGTAGGTTGGCTGCTGTCACCTTATTAGGGGCTGGTGTTTGTGCAGGGGGTCTACCTGTGACAACCTGGCTAGTCCAGGGCATCACAGTAACACCTGGTCATCAATTTATCCCTACACTTCCAGGAGGAATAGCAGAGAAAAAGCATTCTTGATAGATCTAAGAATGATTGCTCCAGTCTTATTTTATAGTTGGAGAACCGATGAGTCTATAAGGATGGGAAACTTCTGGACTGTCAACTCAATTAAGACTTTAGGGTACTAATACTTTCACAATGCCCAGTAACCTTTAAGCAATCAAAACAATTATGATTGCAAATATTGGATATAATTCAGTACATGTGTAGCACCCATGCGGCAAGGGGTTAAACGTTACTCGTCGGCGGCCCAGTGATGTCGGGTCTGGGGATGTCATGGGTGGCCCTGCCCGACTTCGTGGCCCCGAGGTGTACAATAAAATGGGAAAGATGATGGAATGGAAGTTTGTCTCGTGAAGCCAGCTGTGGTACGCAGCCAGGGATTAGCCGCCGCTGCAGGTGATGTCCTCCGGGGCTGATGGTGTCGCAGCAAAGATGGTTCTACTCCCCACAGGGGAAGCGGGCCCCGGGGAGGATGATAAGAGTTGTAGTCATGGTTGCTGGCGCTGAAGCATGGGGCGATGGCAACAGCAATAAGAGGCTGAGTCAGCTACTGCGGTTCCAGGTCTTTTTACTCCCAGTTCCAATGCAGCTTCAGGGTACCGGTTTCTACCGTGATAGGCCCCAACCAATCCCAGATAAGTTGGAGATAGCCACCGGTATTTGGAAATGTCCTTTCCTAAGGGTTGCCCCTGTGGAAGTCAGGAACCCGGGCTGAGCTTCTCGCTCCAAGCCACAGGCCCCATGAAGAAGAAAGAAGAATGATCGTGGTGTCGTGTTGCCAGAACTGTAGTCCCGAATTGACTGAAGTCTGTGTCAGAGTTGCTCCTACTGCTACCCCAAGTGGTGCCCGCCCCCCTGGTGGTTGTCTTAGTGACCGGGAGGGAAAGTCTCTTGCATCATCATGGCAACCCCCTAGCCTACCCTAGTCCAGTCCCCGGTGGGAGGGTACCTAAGCTGTATGTAGGTGAAATGTGAAAACACCGGTGGTTAATCCCCTCTTTACCCGAGATGAATACTGCACCTTAAGTGAGGTGCAGTACCCTGTGGCGACTGAAGCCGCAGGGGCACCACACATGCTGAGACTTAGGACCAGTATAACACACAATGAGTTTGTAAAGTTACCTAAACCTTTATATAGATTACAAGCACAGTGGCCTGAACAGAAGCAGCAAAGCTTCTTTTTTAATAAGACTATACTTATTATTGATCTCTAGCCCTCATATATGCACTATGGTATATACCTGGTATGTTGCTGTATTTAATTTTGCATGTTATATTGAAAAAGAGAGTTTCCTTGAAGAGGAAAAAGAGAGTTTTCCAAAAGTTCCATTCTGTTAGTGTTCTGGTGATAGACGTTCTAGAGGCTATGGTATGATACTGGGAAATAGTCCAAAATGACATTCAAAAGCCTCAAGGGGTCATTTTATTGAATGCAGCTCCCAGCATCTGTCTGGAGCTCTGTTCTACAGTTTATTGCTGCATATGTCATTCTCGAGGAGGTTTGTGTATGCTTATGGCATCTGCTTGTAATTGACTGCATCATTGTCAAAGAAGTGAGAGGTTGCATCTACTCCACCTCCTCTAACCTCTCAGTCTTACCACCGGAATCCCTTCCTCCACTTCTCCCTTTCCTCCTATGTTCCCTGCAGCTATGATTTTATGCAGAAAAATGTATACCTGATACTTTAACACAACTATTCAGATTGTCTCTAAATTGCTATAGAAAACTTTGGGTTACTGTTAATTTGATCTAACCATACTTTTCTTAGTTTTGAGAGACCCCACACCAACCAGCATCTTCATGCAAACAACCATTTGGGCACTTATAAGTAAATTGATTCAATCCCTCATCTACATTATGACCACCATTATTTTAACTCACCATCTCTGGTAAAGTAAGCATTTGATTTGTATGTGCATAACATGTAAAGTCAGGGGGCTGCAGTAGGGTGCACTTTCCTACAATAGGGGAGCCAGAGTGCATAGCCCATGTTGATTCTTAGTGTTTAAAGTGAACCAATCATTGGGATTTTCATATACAAGCTAAAACCAGAGCTATACTGGCACTATCAGGCTGATTCTATACATACCTGTAGTGGTCAGCTCGGATGTTTAGGTTTTGAAATTCAAGAAAGTAAAGTTTATAAAATTAGCAGCTTGTTGAGTGACAGCAGCTGAGAATCAGACAATATCTGGGGGGGTATTCATAGCTATTAGGGATGATCGAATACCTCAAATATTTGGCTTCGCGAATATTTGCCAAATAGGTCGCCGCTGTTCTACTATTCGCGAATATTCGATGTGCAATGTAAGTCTATGGGAAACCCGAATAACAAGCTGAATATTTGAGGTATTCGATCATCCCTAATAGTTATCCCCTCCCTCTGTTAGAATTAGCATAAGTATTATATGAACGATTCACTGTTGTCTCTTGCAGGACCTGTGTGAGGTCATACCCCTGTAACCTGGTATCCAGCTTTGTTGGCTGAGGCCCCGCCCTCACACAGGTCCTGCAAGAGACAAAGTGCATCAATTGTATAATACTTATGCTAATTCTAACAGACGGAGGGGATGACTATGAATACCCCCCAGATATTATCTGCTCCTCAGCTGCTCATCACAAGGTAACAGAGATATCAGTGGTGATTCATCAGGAATTTTACACAAGAAAACTGGGGTTAAAATGTTGCATAATGCATAAAAATGTTACAACTTTTGGCATTTATTTACCAACATTTCCAACTTTTTGAAAACTGAGCTGTGCTTAGCGGGAAGGGGTAAGGACAAGTGCAACCCAACAAGTTCACTATAATTGACACCACAAATACAGTACATGACAGCATAAATGTACTCTAGTTAATTACTTGTGCACGACAGCTGAAAGATGCACCAAATCCATTAAAAAAGTTGTCTAAGAATGAAATAAAAATGGCCCTTGTCACATAATTCAAATGGGATTCCATCCTAATCATGTCAGGGCAGACTGCAGTCTGAACAAGCACAGCTCCCTAGACCTGTGTTTCAATGGCAGAAAAGCTATATCATAACCACACATATCTGTGTGAACTGATGAGAAGGTCTGTGACAGGAAAATAAATAAATATTTTCCTCAACTAATGCAGCAGAAAGGATTTATTCACCAGCCTCAGTCCTTCATGCACAGTGAGCCAAAAAGTAGATTTATTTATTCTCCTGTCGCAGCCCTCTTACGGCAGCACATATATGTGTCCTTACAATAAAACTCCTCTGTCAGTTGATACACAGGGCTTAAGAGAAGTTTTTTTTTTCATATTTATTATGCTTTGCTTATATACTGTAGTTACTATCATATAACAAAGGTCTTTATACACAAAAATAATAATAATAATAATAATAGTTACTTATCTAGTGCCATTAATTCCATAGCGCTTTACATTCATCAGTAACACTGCCCCATTGAAGATCACAATCTAAAGTCCCTATCACTTTGTCTTTGGACTGTGGGAGGAAACCGCAGAACCCATAGGAAACCCACGCAAACACAGGGAAAACATACAAACTCCTTGAAGATGGTGTCCTTGGTGGGATTTAAACCCAGAGCACCAATTCTGCAGCCACCTTTAATCATCATCGATGTCCCTGCTGGGGCTCACAATCTAAAATCCCTATCAGTATGTATTTGGAGAGTGAGAAGAACCCAGAGGAAACTCATGCAAACACAGGGATCACATGTAAACTCCTTGCAGGTGTTATTCTTGGTGAGATTGTGAACCCAGGACCCAGCCTGCAAAACAACAGTGCTAACCACTGAGCCACTGTGCAGCCCTCAGTTGAGACACGGATCTGAAAAGCAGTGTTTCTTTATACTGCAACACATCCTGTTGTGATTAATACAGGATACCGTTTGAAGTATGTGACTAGGGCCATTTTAATACTTGCTTGGAGAACACCTTTAAGAGGCATGAATGTCTAAACAAATTTGGCATATCTTAAGGGTGCTTTACATGAGACGATGGATCGTGCGATGCATCGTCGGGGCTACGGTTTTCGTGACGCACATCCAGCATCATACACGACGTCGTCTCGTGTGAAACCTCTGAGCGATGCAGTATCGCTCACAAATCGTGAGTCGTGTACTCGCCGCTCAGTTTCATAATATTGTTTATTTTTACTTGTGCCGGTTGTTCATCGTTCCCGTGGTAGCACACGGCGCTCCGTGTGACACCACGGGAGCGATGAACTCTGCTTAACTGCGTCCCGCGGCTCCCGCCGGCTATGCGGAAGGAAAGAGGTGGGCGGGAAACATCCCGCTCATCTCCGCCCCTCCGCTTCTATTGGCCGGCCGCTGTGTGATGTCGCTGTGACGCCGAACGTCCCTCCCCATTCAGGAAGTGCACGTTCGCCGTCCAGAGTGAGGTCGTTCAGCAGATAAGTACGTGTGACGGGGGTTTCACGACTTTGTGCGACACGGGCAGCGATTTGCCCATGACGCACAAACGAGGGAGGCGGGTACGATCGATTGTGAAATCGCACAATCGGTCGTCCCATGTAAAGCAGGCTTTACGCCCGCGTATTCTAGATCAAGACAAGATGCCATTCTTCATGATTTTTCTCTTCCATTCCACAATAACAATCTCACAATATAGTGTTTTGATGAAAAAGCTTGAACAAAAATGATTTAATTGAGGAATTACTGCATATAAAATTAAAGTGTAGTTTACAAAGAGTTTTTGCTGTCCAAGGATATTTTCCTGGGGCTTGCTGCTTCAGAAATTGGTCCATATGACTGGATGCAGGACGCAGTTGTCATCCCTGATATCTTGCACATGTCAGTACATTTCTACAATAATACCTGATTAAATTTGCATGGCTTTCTATTAATTAAAGGAGCTTCATGGCTTATTATTTGTGGGCCGATCACTGGTACCACCACTAATCCAGGATTGACTAGCAAAAATTGAGTGATGGTCTAGTATGGAGATGAGCGAATCTCCCAAAACTCGTTTTGGTAGATTCCTTCTAATTAATCAGTAGTTCGGTCTGAATTGTTTAGGGGGAAAAATCAAAAATGCCTCTAATTTCTGTAAAATACATTTATCATTCTCTAACATTTCTCCAGACCCCAGAGTGTAATAAACAGAGGGGAGGGTAAGGATTGAAAAATAATAAAAAGAAAATTCTACTCACTTATTCTACTCCTGCCATGACTTCATACGATACAGCTCCCCTTTGATGTGTGTGTGTTGCCCTTAAGTAACCTCATGGGTCTTAGTGATAGAGCTAAAGGCAATTGCAGGAAGATCAGGGAAGCTGATCAGGGAAGATCAGGGAAGCTGCGGAGGACGTCAGGAGAGGGTCTGGATCAGGTGATTATAATGTTGTGGTTTGTTTTATATATATATATATATATATATATATATATATATATATATATATATATATATATATTGTATTTTAGAGGATTTGTTTTAATTATTGATCAACAACTATGTTCTCAATCAACCCAAAAGACTCATAAATATCAAAGCTTAATATTTTGGAAGTTGGAGTGGGGTTTTTTAGATTTGGCTATCTTAGGAGGATATCTGTTTGTGCAGGTAACTATTACTGTGCAGAATTATTAGGCAACTTAATAAAAACCAAAAATATTCCCATCTCATGTGTTTATTTTCATCAGGTAAACCAATATAACTGCACAAAATTTAGAAATAATCATTTTCTGACATGCAAATACAAAACCCAAAAAATTAGTGACCAATATAGCCACCTTTCTCTATGATGATACTCAACAGCCTACCATCCATAGATTCTGTCAGTTGCTTGATCAATATTGCGTGCTACAGCCACCACAGCCTCCCAGATACTGTTCCGAGAGGTGCACTGTTTTCCCTCCCTGTAGATCTCACATTTTATGAGGGACCACAGGTTCTCTATGGGGTTCAGATCAGGTGAACAAGGGTGAACATGTCATTTTTTTTCATTTTTTTGACCTTTACTGGCCATCCATGCTGTGGAGCAGTTGAATGCATGTGATGGAGCATTATCCTGCATGAAAATTAGATTTTTCTTACACGATACCAGCTTATTCCTGTACCACTGCTTGAAGAAGTTGTCTTCCAGAAACTGGCAGTAGGTCTGGGAGTTGAGCTTCACTCCACTCCATTCTCAACCCGAAAAGGTCCCACAAGTTCATCTTTGATGATACTGGCCCATACCAGTACCCCGCCTCCACCTTGCTGTCGTCTGAGTCGAAGTGGAGGTCTCTGCCCTTTACTGATCCAGCCTCTGGCCCATCCATCTGACCCATCAAGAGTCACTCTCATTTCATCATTCCATAAAACCTTTGAAAAATCAGTCTTAAGATATTTCTTGGCCCAGTTTTGACGTTTTATCTTATGTTTCTTGTTCAAAGGTGAGCGTTTTTCAGCCTTTCTTACCTTGGCCATGACCTTGAGTATGGCACTCCTTGTGCTTTTTGATACTCCAGTAACGTTGCAGCTCCGAAATATGGCCAAACTGCAAATGAAATCTTGGCAGCTTCACGCTTGATTTTCCTCAATTCATGGGCAGTTATTTTGCGCCTTTTTTGCCCAACACGCTTCTTGCGACCCTGTTGGCTATTTGCCATGAAACGCTTGATTGTTCGGTGATCATGCTTCAAAAGTTTGGCAATTTCAAGACTGCTGCATCCCTCTACAAGACATCTCACAATTCTGCACTTTTCAGAGCCCGTCAAATCTCTCTTCTGACTCATTTTGCCAAAGGAAAGGAAGTTGCCTAATAATTAAGCACACCTTATATAGGGTGTTGATGTCATTACACCACACCCCTCTTCATTACTGAAATGCACATCACCTGATTTACTTAATTGGTAGTTGGCTCTCAAGCTTATACGGCTTGGAGTAGAACAACATGTATAAAAAGTATCATGTGATCAAAATACTCATTTGCCTAATAATTCTGCACACAGTGTAGATATATATTAATTAATTAACTTTTTCCCAACACTCAAGAGAATTCACCCACATGGAGGCTGCTGTATTTCTTTGTAAAACTGCTCTTTTCATCTTCAGTTCCATGAAGGCCAGCGTTGTGTGCAGTCGCTTCATTCAGACAGTGTGCCCTGGAATGTAAACATAGAACATCCATGGCGAATGTACACACGCGTTTTAGGACATTTGAGATGGGGCTGAGCTGGTCCTAATAGCACACTGGATGAGAACAGACCTGTAAATAAATATATTTATTCTTCACATACTGATATATAGTCTGTCCTGGAGAGCAGATTGTTGAAATTCCAGTGTGAGAGCAAAGGTTCTTCAGTGTTACAAAGCCGGACCCATCAGTATTTAGTAGCCTGCTGGCTTCATTATTGTATTAGTTATACCAGGCTTGTATAAAATAGATTTCTTCAATGCTGTCACCAAAGGAAATTATTGTTTTATTGCTTTCATATGAAAAAATGTTCAAAACAGAGAATCTAGTTTTGTCTGGAGGTTCAGATGCTTCCCTTCCCCACGGGTTTTTCTGCACCTGGATATTGTGTTTGTTTGATATGAGAGGTGGCCTGCCTGTGATCCTTCATACATATCAGATGGACATATGGAAATATCATCACGCACGTATTAGGCTGCTTTCACACTTGCGTTGTGTGACGCATGTGATGGATGCGTTCCAAATAGTGTGCTAATAAAGGTAACGGATTCCTGTGAAAGAACGTTTTGCGGGGTTTTTTTTTTTTTAATGTTTCGCTGGGAAAGGAGATTTGAGGTTGGGAGGAGAGAGAGAGATTGAGGTGACTACAAATCCACTGAGTGACCACAGTGAGCCGCGCGATCAGTGGTGCCGTCACTCAGGTGACCCGCGGCCACAGCTGAAGTCCTCCACCTGAGAGCGGTGGCCACGGGTAACCTGAATGAGGGCACAGCTGTTCGCGCGGCTCACTTCAGTTGCTGCATGGAGCTCATAGAGAGCGGTCATGTTCAACGGCCGCTCTTGTCAGTTTCATGTAGCAGAGCTGGATGCATCGTGGGACATCGCGTGGATTACGCCGGACCTGGAGGGGTATTTGGGGATTAATAAAGTGGTGAAAGAGGGTGGGGTTTTTTTGTCTTTTATTCCAAAAAATGGATTTTTTCGGGTGTTTGCGTTGATTTACTTTCACTTACAGGTTAATCGTGGGGGGTTGTCTCATAGACGCCTGTGATGATCAACCTAGGACTTAGTGGCAGCTATGGGCTGCTGCCATTAACTCCTTATTACCCCGCTTGCCACCGCACCAGGGCAATTCGGAATGAGTCGGGTAGAGTCCTGGGACTGTCGCATCTAATAGATGCGGCAATTCCGGGCGGCTGTTGGCTGATATTTTTAGGTTGGGGGGCTCCCCATAACATGGGGCTCCCCATCTTGAGAATACCAGCCTTCAGCCGTGTGGCTTTATCTTGGCTGGTATCAAAATTGGGGGGGAACGCACGCCGTTTTTTTAAAATTATTTATTTATATATTGTACTGCACTACATAGACCCGCCCACCGGCGGCTGTGATTGGTTGTTGCAGTGAGACAGCTGTCACTCAGCGTGGGGGCGGGTCTCACTGCAACCAATCATAGGCGTCAGTGGGCGGGGGAAGCAGGGAATACGAGATGGAATAATGAGCGTCTGGCATTTTCAAAAGCAGGAGAAGATGCCACGCCGGTGATCGGTGAGTATGAGATAGGGGGTGTGAGGGAGAGACCAACCGACAGAGAGAGATAGAGAGACAAGGAGTGATTTTAAACGATTTAGATCGTTCTGCTGGACATGCTGAGCATGCTCAGTAGAACGTGACGGAATCCGTCAGCGGATTCCGCTGCTTAGCACATTGCGGCGGAATCCGCCACCATAGACAATCATTAGACACCTTGGCGGATTCTAAAGGAATCCGTCAAGGTGCGTTATTTTAACCACCCAAAAAATGCTACATGCAGCGTTCCCTTCACCCGACGCTGCGTCAAAATAATAACTCAGCGTCATCCAGCGGATGCAATGCAGACACTTGCGTTACAGTGCGTCGACAATACAAGTCTATGGAGAATAGCGCAGTGCGTTAACGCACTGCATTATTCTCCATAGCAGCGGATTGCGCTGAATGCAAGTGTGAAAGCAGCCTTACACTCACACTGCGTTACATACTGCTGTTACCCTGATTGACAGCAATTACTTAATATACATGATTTCATATAGCATATATGGCATTAAAATAAAAGTGTCTAAGATTTCTGCTAAAGTCCATTTCCTGATAGGCCTGAAAAGCTGTGGTACATATAACAGTGTCCAGACTACAATATCAGGAGAGGTCATCATTATCAGTTATTTAGGGGTCTGACACCCTCACTGATCAGCTGGTGGCAAGGTCAGTGGCTACAGGAAGCTCAGGACACAGAGCCAAAACACCTCAGCTCCCTACACTGGTGGTCAATGTTGTACTGCAACTTGTCTCCTATTTTCTTTAATAGGAGCTGAGCTACAATACTTGGAAATGGCCACCACCCAGGGTACAGATCTGTGGTGTGCTCCCAACACTGTGTACTTTCTGTGGTCACAGGAGTTGCTAATACTTAATCAATGGGATGCCAGATGTTGGACCCCGAATCTGACCAATGAGGATAGTTCATCAATAGCGTAGTACGGGACAATCTCTTTAGCTTCTCACTTCTAGAAACAGCAGCATTTTTATCCATGGGTTGTTTTTGGTATTGTAGATCAGCTCCATAATTGGTGGAGGAAGGTTCAACTGGATGGACCTAGGACTTTTTTCAACCTATGTAACTATGTGAATGTGACTTAAAGGGAATCTGTTATGTGGAGAATGGAATCTGATCTGCAGGCAGGGTGTTGTAGAGCAAGAAAAACTGATCAGCTCTCCATAATGCTTAAGGCCGCTTTACACGCTACGACATTGGTAAAGCGATCTCGTTGGGGTCACGGAATTTGTGACGCACATCCGGTCGCTTTAGCAATGTCTTTGCGTGTGACACCTATGAGCGATTTTGAATCGTCGCAAAAACGGTCAAAATCGCTCATCGGAGACATGGGGGTCCATTCTCGAATATCGTTGCTGCTGCAGTAGCGATGTAGTTCCTCGTTGCTGCGGCAGCACACATCGCTCTGTGTGACACCGCAGGAACGAGGAACCTCTCCTTACCTGCATCCTGCCCGCAATGAGGAAGGAAGGAGGTTGGCGGGATGTTATGTCCCGCTCATCTCTGCCCCTCCGCTTCTATTGGGCGGCCGCTTAGTGACGTCGCTGTGACGCCGCATGGACCGCCCCCTTAGAAAGGAGGCGGATCGCCGGTCACAGCAGCGTCGCTATGCAGGTAAGTAGTGTGACGGGTCTGGGCGATGTTGTGCGCCATGGGCAGCGATTTGCCCGTGTCGCACAACCGATGGGGGCAGGTACCCACGCTAGCGATATCGGTACCGATATCGCAGCGTGTAAAGTGGCCTTTAGTGTCGGTCACAGCAGGGAGCCGGATCTTTCTGTTGGATCGTTCACGACCGAAACATCACTAATGGAAGCACTGAGAGAAATCACAACAGAGACAGCAGAAGCTCCCAGCTCTGCACAACCAGGGGAAGAAAGCGTTTATCTTCTGCTTGTTCTCAAATAGTTCATAGTGTATGTGTGTGTACAGAAATTATGATTAGGCTCCTTTCACACATCAGTTTTTTGGCATCAGGCACAATCCAGTGTAAAAACTGATGCAATGGATCAGGCGAAAAAATGGATCAGTTGCATCAGTTTTTTCCATCAGTTCCTTCAGTTTTTGGACGGATCCGTTATGCTACTGAGCGCTCAGTAGAAAACAACGGAATCAGTCGCTGTAATGCATTGTATGCCGCTTTACGACAGATCCGGTGCCCATAGGCTTTCATTGTACATGACGCCGGACCTGGCGCTGTCCGTTTTTTTGCCGCTGCCAAAAAACTTTGCATGCTGCGTCCTTTCCGGCAGCTGGACACATAAATTTCGCTGGATCCGTGCACAACAGATGCAATGCAAGGGCATCAGGCACAATTCAGCGCTAATACAATTCAATGCAGAAAAAAACGGATCTGGCTTTATCCGTTTTTCGCCAGATTGTGCCTGATGGCAAAAAACTGATGTATGAAAGCTGCCTTAGTCGGCACAACATGTGAAAAAAAAAATAATTGGGGGAAATAAAAATGATCGGGTCATGAGATTGCTTTTTCCCCTCTTGCCTAGTCTCTGTGTGTCGTCCGTATCATCCGTCTGGCATGCATTTTGCAGGCTACTTTCACATTAGCGTATTTTTGCCTGTAGGCAAAAAAACACAAACCGCATATGACCGGATCTTGTGGATTAAATGTGCAGCGCATGCAACCGCAATTGTTATTTTACTGGATCCTTCTACAGCGGGACACAGAATTTATCTGCCGGAACTGGAGTCAGCTGAACTCCTGATCTCACAGCCCACACACGCTGCGATGAATACAGGTTGACAGCAGTCAATGCCTGCTGCCGATCACATGTGAACGTGTGCAGGCTGTGTGGTCAGGAATTCAGTTGAGTTCAGATCAGCTGACTCCAGTGTCGGCCGATTATATGTTCTGTGTCCTCCTGCATCCATCGCAGCTTGTGCGGGCTGGAGTTTAGCTGAGTTCAGATCAACTGACTCCAGTACCGGACTGAACTCAGCTGACCTCACAGCCAACACATGCTGTGATGGATGCAGAGAGATAGGGGGACACAGAACAAGTAATCGGCCGACACTAGAGTTATCTGATTACTTGTTCTGCCAGCTGTGTGGTCAGGAGTAGGGATGAGTGAGCAGCAAAATGCTCTGGTGCTCGATAGGCGAAGCCCATGTCGATTTTTTTTTTAAATTCATTAGAAAAATTAAAAAAAAACAAAAACAAAAAAACCCAAACACATAACCCTAACCCTAGGGTTAGGGGTAAAAAAAAATGCGTGGGCTCCCGCTGCATTTTCTATTGCTAAGGATAACCCAAGCAGCTACTGGATGCTAACCCCCACTGCTTGGTGTTACCTTCACTGGCAATGGAAAATCCAGGGAAGACCTTTTTTTTTTTTTTTTAAAGTTTCTTACCTAAAAACTAAAAAAAAAAAAATGACGTTGCCATATTTTTTGTATGCTAGCCAGGTACAGCAGGCAGGTACGGACTGCCCCAACCCCCAGCTGCCTATTTGTATCCGGCTGGTAACAAAAAATATAGGGAAGCGCTTTTTTTAAATAATTTCATGAATTTCATGAAATAATTAAAAAAAAAATGACGTTGGCTTCGCCAATATTGTGTCTAGCCAGGTACAACTAGGCAGCTGGGGATTGGAATCTGCAGCACAGGGTGGCATAAGCTTTCTGCCCCCCCCGCTGCGAATTGCAGTACATAGCCGCCCCAAAAAATAACGCTTTCATCAAAGCGCCATCTTCTGGCGCTGTATCCAACTCTTCCAGTGGCCCTGGTGCCAGGTGGCACACTGGGTAATGAGGGGTTAATACCAGCTTTGTTTTACCAGCTGATATAAAGCCCGAGATTCTTAATGTCAGGCCAAGTTTAACTTGGCCATTAAGAATCTCCAATAAAGGGTTAAAAAAAGACACCACACAGAGATAAAATACTTTATTAGAAATAAGTATACAGACACATTAGGGACACCATGTTTATTACTCCCTCTGACCCCTCCTCGATAGAGAGATTTCTGTACTGACCATGCTAGGAGAAAGAGAGGGAAGAGATAGATAGAGAGACAGAGAGAGGGAAGAGAGAGGGACCAGACTATATTCTTCTAGTATTTAACAGGCTTCTATAAATGTTGTTGAGCAACCTTTAAATGCTCTTAAGCATCATTTTGGTTCAGCAATAGGATCTTGTGTATACAGGCCATAGGGGTTGAGGGCATTACTTATTGTTTTGTTTTTTAAACAAATGTACCTTGCTGATTCCAGGTCTTTCTGCAGCTCCCCACAGGTGGGCCTTGGCTCTTGAACATTTCTTTTGTTAATTGTTTTTACTCCTCTGTCTGAAATCTTGGAACGAGCACCTGGTCATTGACAAAAAGGTGGTGGAATAATGTTCTTTTCACTTCCGGATTATGGCCCCAACAGTGCTCACTGGAACCTTCAGTAGTTTAGAAGTTCATCTGTAACCAATGCCATCAGTATGTATTGCAACAATAAGGTTGCAAAAGTCTTGAGACGACTCACTGCTTTTATCAAACAGGAGATGTTTCTTGTGTGGCACGTTGATAATGAGACACCTTTTTACAGGCCATCATTAAACCACCTGGTATTATTTTTCCCTGAGTGGCAGGATTGCTAATTATTGATGAATTTCAGCTGGTATCATGACTCTACATGACTTTTTGCACCTCTCTTTCTGCATGTGTTCACTATGTTTTCCTTGTGTCATTTCTCATTATTACATATAACTTAATTTATGGACATTAATGATTAATTAATTGGTTTGCCTGTGTTAATTGGATGAGTTTTTACTGACATATGATGAGAAATTAATGTCAATAGCGCCTTTAGAAATATATTTACTGAGAAAACTGGTGACACTTCCAATCCTTGTGTCACCTCTGTGGATCTTGTGATGGATGGGTTGTCCCAGCAGGGGATAGTGTCACAGAAGGTAGTACAATAGGTACCAGAGGGACTGGTTCACAAAGAGTAGTCAGGGGTCGTGTCAAACCAGGTTGTCCAATGCTGTCAGACAGATGGATAGTTGGAAAACAGGCCAGGATCTGAAAACGGAAATACACCATAAGCAGAAAGGTAAAATAGAACTAAATGAGGAGAGCAATATCTATAACTGGTAGCCAGGGACTGACTGATGGAGGTTTAATAAGGAGAAGTCCCACCCTAACTCCTGCAGAAACTAAATAATTTTAACTAGTAACTCTCAGAAGAAACACAGTAAGGCCTTGTGCGCACACTGTGCTTTTACCCGCAATTTTACCCGCGCTTTTGCTGCAGAAATTTCTTGAGAAATGTTTGTAACCTTTCTGCAGACATTTCCCAGCAAAACCTATGGGAACAAAAATAGCTGTGCGCACACTGCTTTTTTTTCTCAAGAACATTCTTTCTGCAGAATTTCTTGAGAAAATTTCTTGAGAAAATATGCATGTCACTTCTTTTCCACAGGTACCTGCGGTTTTTGCCATAGATAATGGTAAAAACCGCTGGGACCAACTTATGGAAAATTGGCGGCAAAACCGCAGCAAATCGCGGCATAAACACGGGTGCGGTTTTACTGAGGTTTTTACTGCGTGTTCGGGATTCTTTCAAGGGGTCAGTTTTTTTCTCAAGTAAAATGCACTTTCTAGGGCACACATAGCCTAAAAGCTGACAAAAGGAGCACGAGCGCAAGCTATACTAGGGCTTAAAAGATAAGCGATTGTGTTGCCCAGTGGGAACAGTGGTGCCATTGCTACTCCACCTAGCACCAGAAGGTAGTGTAACCGGAGTTCTGACATGGATGTTACAGACAGATGTTAAGTTGCGGTCTTGAAGAAATTCTATGTAAGCCAGCACCATTATGTTATTACCCTGTTTTTGCCTTCCTTGTAACCCTTCTATAGCACCCTTACTGATCCACATAACGTGTCCTTGTCCCATGTGGCATGATACTGATCACTTAGTGGTCAGCTAGGCATCTCCAGGCCTGCTAACTGTGTCACTGGTAATGTGAAGCCCCACAGGTGTTGTGTCGGTGCATTACCTTCAGGGACTCCACTCAGCTGGATCTGGTCACAGGTAGGAGATCTTCTTCTTGTCGTGACGCCACTCTCAGTATTGCGGCCAGTAGGGACCGCCACTGCAGGTTGAGGGACGCCTGGGGCTGATGGTGAGTGCAGTTAGTTGGAATAGCCTCCTGAGAGTGAGGCAAGCCCCAGGGCCCTGTGTAGGTGCGTAGAACCACAAGGCGCAGAATAACTCCACACAGGCAGAATGTCTTTCAGGGTTTTTACTCACTTCAGGTGGCAGGGTGAGTAACCCGGGCGTAGCTGGGATGAACCAGGCGGGAACCAGGTATCCTTCAGGCTGACTTCTGATGGTGACTACCAACTTGCCTTCCTTAGCCCTTGGTGGTTTGGGGTGACCCCGACTTTTAGTCCCTATGGGGGTCACCCAGGGAAGTTGCTGAAGCCTCACTCCCCTTCGTTTGCCGTTTGCTTGTGGCCTGGGCCAGCTCACTCCAGCTGCTTGCCTCCTGTGAGCTATGGGCCCTAACTGTGGCTACGTGGCTGCGGCTTTTGTGGTGTTGTGGTGTGGGCTTTGAGGGCCCCACACCGACAGGTTTAGCAGGGAAAGGTGGATCTATCCCCGCTCCGGGATCTGCCGCCCGTTTGGGCCTGGTACTCTCTAGCAGTCTCCTTACTTCCCACTCCGTGCTCTCTCTCTAGCTGAGATGGGTTTCGGGTAGCACTCCTAGTTGACCGTTCTCCCCCGTCGGTAGCCACTGCGCGGACGCTGTCAGACTACAGCAGCCCAGGGGAAGGGGTCAGCTCTCCTCGGAGCTCCCTGGACTCTGCACTGAACCGGCTCACATCTGGGACCTTCACTTCTCCTCCTGTCTGAGCTTCACTGCTGCTCCTGTCTGAGCTTCACTTTCCTGCTCCTCACTCCTCCACACTCTGCTGCAGACTGTTTACTCCTCCTCCTCTTTTCCCTTTTGTGCCTGCCTACGCCACCTAGCAACCAGACTCTCTTACCACACCCCTTGAGAGGAGATGGAGGCTTTTGGCCCCCTCCACTATTCCAGTGGAGGTGAAGGCTTTTCCCCCTCCTGGGATCCCAAGGGGTCCTCTCAAAGGTACATGTGTGAGACCTGATCACTATGCGCCTGTGTAGTCACACCTCGGTCAGCCTTCTGGATTACCTGTATTGTACTGTCCCCAGCATGGGTGCAGTACTCAGTGGTGCCTGACCAGGTCAGGGGCGCCACATTCCCCCTTAGTTATCACCAGCACGTCCTCGGGCTGCAAGACAACATTTTAAAATGCATAAAACATTAAAAACATTATAAAACTTTTAAAAGCACCAGGTACCATACATCACCACCCTCCACCCACAAGTCCGTTAACCCACCCAAAACCCTTTCACGTTGGCCGCGCCTTCAGCCACTTCTGGCAGGATGTAGAGGCGGCTTTCATGGGCTGGTGGTCTTCAGGGTATACCTGGCCTGGTGGATCCGCGCCTTCAGCCTCTTCTGGCAGGATGTAGAGGCGGCCTCCACAGTTGGTGCTGACCAGGTACCCTCTTTGTGGTGGAGAGCCAGGCCCCATAAACAGGCATGCTCTCTGGTCGCAGGCGAGCCAAGGCCCTATATACGGACGGGCTCCTCCTGGTTGCAGACGAGCCAAGCCCCTAAACAGGCTGACTCTGGTGGTGGTGGTGCCCCTTTGGTGTAACTATTTACACTGCGAGAGTTTGTGGCTATAGCCAGTTCATAGCCTTAAGGTTTATTTCTCACAATAGTTTATGTGGGCACATTCTTGAACTTTAAAACGTTGCAAAACAAACTTTCCAAACTGGTCAAAACTTGCTGTTCTTTACTTAAACTTATGCAGACTCCTCTTCACCAGGGCTTGGGCCTGTAGGGCTGCGGCACCTGTTGCTTCCTTGACCTTTTTCTTCATCTGTGGTAGTCTCTTCAGTAGGTCCTTTGTCTTTTCTTTCTTTATGGCTGTCTTTCCTTTCTTCTTTGGGACATGGCACTACATCTAGCGCGTACCAGCCTCTTTCACCTTGATGCAGGGTAAACTGTACGGAGTCTCCCATTTTTAAGTTTCTGCCAGGGTGTCCTCTGGGCAGATTAGCTCTGACGTCTCTCCTATTGACAAAAATGCCTTCTTTGATACCAGGTGCAACGATGAACCCGTATCCTGACTTGAGGCTGAAGTCCTCCACTACTCCTCTACAAAGGGGTCCTCTGACCTGGGCTTTGGCTCTTCTCAGGAACCTTTTCTCCTGTAGGTCTCTGGCCGTGACTTCTCTCTGCTCTGGGGATGGCGGTGCAGGGGAAGACTGGGTTCTACTACGGCGCTGTGTCTTGCGGACTGGATTCTGCGAGGTGCAGCTTACAAGCTCCCAGGTGAGGCTTTGGGGCAGATCTTCCTCAGCAGACGGTGTCAGATCTTCCTCGTCCCAGCGGGAATACGGCAACATCTCCGGCTCTGGGCATGGATCCACTGCTGGTATCTCCTGAGTCAGCTCCTCAGCTTCCCGGCCTCCTCTCCCCCTTAGTTCTACTGAGCACTCCTTCGGTGGCAGTGCTGGGGATGGGCTTTCTTCAGCAAGCTCAGGCGGGGGACTCTTTGGCGTGGTTACTGCAGGGGTTGCCGGAATCCTCTTGGGGGTGTGCGGAGGTAGCATGTACCGGTCCACCAACCATTGTGGAAACTTGGCCTCCATGTCAGCCTTCAGCTGCCAGTATGCGGGGTCCTCCCCCAGCGTGGGCTTTCCAGCAGGGACCTCTTTGGACTGGGGAGCGGTGTCTGCTCTGGCCTTGCAGGCCGGGGTAAATGGTGATGCAATCTCTTGGCGGGCCGCGCCTGGCATGGCGGCGGCCTGGTCTTGGCGGGCCGCGCCCTGTATGGCGGCGGCCTGGTCTTGGCGGGCCGCGCCCTGTATGGCGGCGGCCTGGTCTTGGCGGGCCGCGCCTGGCATGGCGGCGGCCTGGATGGGCGTTTCTGGCGCAGCTTGGATCGGCGTCGCAACTGCGATGTGATCTGTGCAGGCTGGGCTGGGCGTCGCTGCAGGGACCGGGTCTTGGTGGGCCGAGCAGGGCATCGCTGCGGCGGCCGGGGCTTGGCGGGCCGAGCAGGGCATCGCTGCGGCGGCCGGGGCTTGGCGGGCCGAGCAGGGCATCGCTGCGGCGGCCGGGGCTTGGCGGGCCGCACCTGGCGTGGTTGCGGCCTGGCTCAGCGTCGCCGCGCCGGGCGCCTCTTCTGGGACCGCGGGCGTGGCAGCAGGGGTCGGGGCATCCGGGCCGGCAGGGGTAATACTGGACTCACCCATCGGTGGCAGCATCGGGGTCTGAGTCGTCGCCGTCCGGTCTGGCACTCGTCGTGCGGTTCCCCTCTCATAGGCCTGAACCGCGGCAGCCATCTCCAGAAGTTCCATGCGTTCTTCTCTGATCTGCTCCACGACCCGAGTCTCCAGTCGGTCGCAGAACTGGGCCAGCTCCCGATACCACCAGGCAGCGGAGCCCGGTTCTGGGTTTCTGCGGTCAGACGCCATTTCTTCTGCGCCCTCTTCTGCACGATCTCCCAGCAGTGGACTCGTCGTTGCCTCTAGTAGCAAGCTGTTCAGTTTCCGCTCTGCCTCTTTCAGCAGCTCCTCTCCCAGCAGCAGGCTTCTGGCTCCCTTTCTGTCCCGACGTCTCTGGACGCTTCCGCTCTCTTCACAAGCGAGGTCAGAACTCTGCAGGGGATCTCTGGGTAGCCACACCTCTTCGTGGGCGGTAACTTCTTCCAGCGCGGGCTGCTGTTGTTTTTCAGCGCGCTTTTCATGGTGGCAATATGGCGGCGCTTCCAATTTTCCAAGCGGACCGCCCAGGCACATGGTCACCTGTCTGAACAGGTCTAGTCCTTATCCTGTTCGTGACGCCAGATGTGAAGCCCCACAGGTGTTGTGTCGGTGCATTACCTTCAGGGACTCCACTCAGCTGGATCTGGTCACAGGTAGGAGATCTTCTTCTTGTCGTGACGCCACTCTCAGTATTGCGGCCAGTAGGGACCGCCACTGCAGGTTGAGGGTCGCCTGGGGCTGATGGTGTGTGCAGTTAGATGTAGTAGCCTCCTGAGAGTGAGGCAAGCCCCAGGGCCCTGTGTAGGTGCGTAGAACCACAAGGCGCAGAATAACTCCACACAGGCAGAATGTCTTTCAGGGTTTTTACTCACTTCAGGTGGCAGGGTGAGTAACCCGGGCGTAGCTGGGATGAACCAGGCGAGAACCAGGTATCCTTCAGGCTGACTTCTGATGGTGACTACCAACTTGCCTTCCTTAGCCCTTGGTGGTTTGGGGTGACCCCGACTTTTAGTCCCTATGGGGGTCACCCAGGGAAGTTGCTGAAGCCTCACTCCCCTTCGTTTGCCGTTTGCTTGTGGCCTGGGCCAGCTCACTCCAGCTGCTTGCCTCCTGTGAGCTATGGGCCCTAACTGTGGCTACGTGGCTGCGGCTTTTGTGGTGTTGTGGTGTGGGCTTTGAGGGCCCCACACCGGCAGGTTTAGCAGGGAAAGGTGGATCTATCCCCGCTCCGGGATCTGCCGCCCGTGTGGGCCTGGTACTCTCTAGCAGTCTCCTTACTTCCCACTCCGTGCTCTCTCTCTAGCTGAGATGGGTTTCGGGTAGCACTCCTAGTTGACCGTTCTCCCCTGTCGGTAGCCACTGCGCGGACGCTGTCAGACTACAGCAGCCCAGGGGAAGGGGTCAGCTCTCCTCGGAGCTCCCTGGACTCTGCACTGAACCGGCTCACATCTGGGACCTTCACTTCTCCTCCTGTCTGAGCTTCACTGCTGCTCCTGTCTGAGCTTCACTTTCCTGCTCCTCACTCCTCCACACTCTGCTGCAGACTGTTTACTCCTCCTCCTCTTTTCCCTTTTGTGCCTGCCTACGCCACCTAGCAACCAGACTCTCTTACCACACCCCTTGAGAGGAGATGGAGGCTTTTGGCCCCCTCCACTATTCCAGTGGAGGTGAAGGCTTTTCCCCCTCCTGGGATCCCCAGGGGTCCTCTCAAAGGTACATGTGTGAGACCTGATCACTATGCGCCTGTGTAGTCACACCTCGGTCAGCCTTCTGGATTACCTGTATTGTACTGTCCCCAGCATGGGTGCAGTACTCAGTGGTGCCTGACCAGGTCAGGGGCGCCACAGTAACTCTTCCATGGTATCACTCACTGTTTAGCTTTGGAGGGAGACATCCATGAGTATATAGCTGTTATAAAAATTCATTATGCTAATGAGTAATACGATTATAGGAGCCTGCAGTGACAGGTCCTGGAAGGATGCCGTTTGTAAACTATGACTCAAAATAGCTATACATGAGGACAATGTATCCATAGTTTCTCTCGTTTGCTGCCTCAGCGTTTTACACTCCATGGGATTCGGTTTAAATATAGTAAACATTACCTTTTCCAAAAGTCAGATAAATACAATAATTCCAGTAGACTTGTTACTTAATATTCTACTTGAGACTAATCCATAACTAATGGGTTTATGGGACTCGGAGTGTGTGGATCAGCTCATGTGTTTACTCAGGATGTGACTTTTGCAGTGTTGGAAATTTCCCTGTAGATTTCCACAAATTATAAACGCTAATTCCACTTGCAGCTTGTATATTTAGTTTCCATCTTTTCAGCTACACATTATTCTTTTTCTAGTTTAGTACTTATTATAAATCATGATCTAGACCTCAGCTGTTTGGAATGGGCCTTAGTGGAACACTTAGGATCTGTCCCTCCAGTCTCCACAGAACACCGAGTACCTTTGGATATCACAGCTATTTTTAATCAAAGATCAGCATGCAACAGAGATGATGGGCAAACAGCATCCATGTAATAAATGCGAATATCGTCGATAACTGGATGATGTCTGATCTGATCTCAGAAGAGGGATGCCGCACAATGACAGCTCTGTACCACTTATGGCTGTAAAGTTTGTGAAGCTTTATTTTTTTATGGGACGAGTAATATTTTAAGCATCTCCATTTTTGTCTTTTTTTTTAATTTCTTTTCCTGTTTCTTACACTTTTGAAGTTAAATGGTTGTTCCCATCTTAAAAGACAGATAAAATTGTAAAGTGTTGGTAAAAACAAGAACTTTCCAATTTACTAAATTGCAGACCTCCATCTTTTTAGTAGCAGTGAAGTCAAGATTGTAGCACATGACTTCTATAACCAATCAATTTGTTCAGTTGACTTGCCTAAAGCCCGCTTTACACACTACAATATATCTTACGATGTGTCGGCGGGGTCACGTCGTACATGACGCACATCCGGCATCGTAAGGTACATTGTAGTGTGTGACAGGTACGTGCAATTGCGAATGAACGGTAAAACGTTCATCGCACGCACGTCGTTCATTCCTCATGAATTGAACGTCAGGTTGTTCATCGTACCCGGGGTAGCACACATCGCAGTGTGTGACACCCCGGGAACGATGAACAGATCTTACCTTCGTCCTGCGGCTCCCGGCCAGCAATGCGGAAGGAAGGAGGTGGGCGGGATGTTTACGTCCCGCTCATCTCCGCCCCTCCGCTTCTATTGGCCGGCTGCCGCGTGACGTCGATGTCACGCCGAACGTCCCTCCCACTCCAGGAAGTGGAAGTTCACCGCCCACATCGAGGTCGTATGGACGGGTAAGGACGTGTGACGGGGGTTAATCGTTTGTGCGGCACATTCAACAAAATTGAACGTGCCGCACATACGATGGGGGCGGTTACGATCGCATACGATATCGTATGCAGAATCGTAACATGTAAAGCAGGCTTTAGACAAACACAAGATTGTTAAGCCTCACGTTTGTGGTCATATTCTGTAGTTTTGACATCACTGCTGCCATGAAATCTGGGGTCTTTAGTGGAGACGCATCACTGAAGTGGCATGAGATAAGTTTCGTTGATTTTGTACTTTTTTCAGAGACCAAGATGTTATCCAAGTGCAGTCTGAGTGCAGAGGCAAATTGTGCATGCTGTAATTTTTTTTTCCACTAACGACTTAGTCCTAAGAAAAAATGGACATGTGCTCTGCCTCATTTAAAGGGGTGGTTCACCCATTTTTTTATTTTCTGTATGAGTTCTACTTACCATTATATGCATCTTCTTCATTGGCTTCTGTTTCCATTTCTGGCACTGAGCGGCGCTATCCTGCACGCTCAGTGCCTGTCACATGACCCCCTGGAGCTGTGGCCGCCAGTATCCTCTTACGTCCCGGCAAGTTCCGGGCTCTCAAACTTGACGGGTACGT
Source organism: Anomaloglossus baeobatrachus (assembly GCF_048569485.1). Taxonomy (NCBI): domain Eukaryota; kingdom Metazoa; phylum Chordata; class Amphibia; order Anura; family Aromobatidae; genus Anomaloglossus; species Anomaloglossus baeobatrachus. The sequence continues at coordinate 135,592,936 of NC_134360.1, read as the reverse complement.
CAGAGGAGGCTGGCACCACTCAGATTGAGTGACAGGGCTGTGGGCGGTGACTACCGCATGGCACAGCCCAGCATCGAGGGGAGGAGCCGGAGGACGTCAGTGTGGAGCCGGCTAAGCGTCCTGCAGATGGTGAGGCACGGGGCGCCAGTGTGCAGTACAGGGGGGGGTTCTTCAGCTGAAATCCCCCCTGTCATGTAAGTATCTGATCACACTCTCCACCCACCCGCTCTGCTGCGATGTCAGGAGAGCGGCCGGTGTCAGGCAGTGTGATCACGTGCTCCTCCCAGCAGCACTGCAGGACGCAGCAAGACACTGACAGGCATGTCACCGCTGTGCTCTGCCACCTGTCCTGCTGCATAGGACCAACTGTCTGCACTCTGTCACCTGCACCACAAGTCACAGAGTGGAGACAGTAGGTGACAGAGCACCTCTGCCCCCCCCTCTTCTTTCCCCACTCTCTTTTCTCCCCCCACTCTTCTGCCCCCTCTTTTCCCTCTCGCTCTCTTCCCCCCCTCGCTCTCTTCCCCCCCTCGCTCTCTCCCACCCCCTCTCGCTCTCTCTTCCACCCCCCTCGCTCTCTCTTCCACCCCCCTCGCTCTCTTCCCCCCCTCGCTCTCTCTTCCACCCCCCTCGCTCTCTTCCCCCCCTCGCTCTCTTCCCCCCCTCGCTCTCTTTCCCCCCCCTCACTCTCTTACACCCCCTCTCGCTCTCTCTTCCACCCCCCCTCGCTCTCTCTTCCACCCCCCCCTCGCTCTCTTTCCCCCCCCTCGCTCTCTCCCCCCTCGCTCTCTCCCCCCTCGCTCTCTCCCCCCCACACTCTCTTCCACCCCCCTCGCTCTCTTCCACCCCCCTCGCTCTCTCTTCCACCCCCCTCGCTCTCTCTTCCACCCCCCTCGCTCTCTCTTCCACCCCCCCTCGCTCTCTCTTTCCCCCCTCGCTCTCTTTCCCCCCCTCGCTCTCTTTTCCTCTCCCCCTCGCTCTCTTTTCCTCCCCCCCTCGCTCTCTTTTCCTCCCCCCCTCGCTCTCTTTTCCTCCCCCCCTCGCTCTCTTTTCCTCCCCCCTCGCTCTCTTTTCCTCCCCCCCTCGCTCTCTCTTTTCCTCCCTCCCTCGCTCTCTTTCCCCCCCCTCGCTCTCTTTTCCTCCCCCACTCTCTTTTCCTCCCCCCTCGCTCTCTCTTCCTCCCCCACCCTCTCGCTCTCTTTCCCCCCCTCGCTCTCTTTTCCTCCTCCCCCCTCGCTCTCTTTTCCTCCCCCCTCGCTCTCTTTCTCTCTTTTCCTCCCCCCCTCGCTCTCTCCCCCCCCCTCGCTCTCTTTTCCTCCCCCTCCTCGCTCTCTTTTCCTCCCCCCCTCGCTCTCTTTTCCTCCCCCCCTCGCTCTCTTTTACTCCCCACTCGCTCTCTTTTCCTCCCCCCTCGCTCTCTTTTCCTCCCCCCCTCGCTCTCTTTTCCTCCCCCCCTCGCTCTCTTGGGTTGGGGGCAGCCCATAGCTGCCTGCTGTACCTGGCTAGCGTACAAAAAATATGGCGAAGCCCAAGTAATTTTTTTAAAAACGTTTTCAGGCAAAAACCTTTATAAAAAAAAAAATGCTTCCCTGGATTTCTATTGCCAGTGAAAGTAAAACCTAGCAGCGGGGGTTAGCAGCCAGTAGCTGCTTGGGTTACCCTTAGCAATAGAAAATGCAGCAGGAGCCCACAAACAATGTGATTTTTTGTTTTTTTATTTTTAATTTTTTAAAAAAAAAAAAAATCGACATGGGCTTCGCCCATCGAGCACCAGAGCATTTTACTGCTCATTCATCCCAAGTAATCAGATGACTCCAGTGTCGGCCGATTACTTGTTCTGTGTCCCCCTGCATCCATCACAGCGTGTACAGGCTGTGAGGTCACCTGAGTTCAGTCCAGCACTGAAGTCAGCTCATCTGAACTCAGCTGAAGTCCAGCCCGCACATGCTGTGATTGATGCAGGGGACACAAAACAAGTAAGGTCTAAGGCTACTTTCACACATCCGGCTTGAGCCCTGCGGCTCAATCCGGCTTGAGCCCTGCGGCTCAATCCGGCTTGAGCCCTGCGGCTCAATCCGGCTGTGCAAGCTATGCAACGGATGCGGTGAAAACACCGCATCCTTTGCATAAGTTTTTCCTTTGCGGCCAGTCCGGTTTTTGCCGCTTGCGGCATGCTACTGAGCATGCGCAGTGGCAAAAACCGCATGCGGCGGCCGGATGCGGTTATTGCCGCATCGCGCCGCATCCGGCCGCCATAGGCATGCATTGAAAAATGCGCCGCATCGGCCGAATGCGGCGCGATGCGGGTTTTTTTGCCGCACGAAAAAACGTGCCAGGCAACGTTCCATCCGGCCGCCGCATCGGCTAAATCTGCCGCATGCGGCAAAAACCGGACGGAACGCAAGGCCATGCGGCACAATGCGGCACTAATTAAAGTCTATGCAGGAAAATCGCAACCAGCAGCAAAAAAAAAACGGTTGCGATTTTCCTGCAAAGTGCCGGATTGTGCCGCATAGCAAAAACCGGAGGTGTGAAAGCAGCCTAAGCCACACGGCGAGAAAAACAGTGCGAGTGGAGGATGATAAAACATTGCATTCCACTCGGGCCAATATTAGCCTGTGTGTCAGCGCACATGAGCAATTATTTTTTCAGCCCTAATTGGACCGAGAAAACAATCGCAGCATGCTGCAATTGTAATGCAAGACTCTCTCTTTTACCCATTCAAGTGTATGGGGTGAGAGAAAAATCGCACTGCACTTGCGGTACATCGGTGGACTACGGAGGAGAGATGGAGAGAAATCCCTCCCACCACTCCTCAGTGCTGGCCCACCCCTCGAGTGCCGGACCGCCCCCCACAGCTGAGGTCTGCTCGCACAGTCGGACCTCAGTCGCAGGGACACACGCATGACACTTAGCTCTGCTGTACTGAGCGTTAGCCGAGTGTAATGCGAGGGGATCGCAGTAATCCCCGTGTGGCCCCAGCCTAATCGTCCGACACTTGAGTCAGCTGATCTGAACTCAGCTGAACTCCTGTACACACAGCCCGCACACACAGCCCTCAAACGGTCACATGTGATCGGCAGCAGGCAGTGACTGCTGTTAAGGCTACATTCACATGACCGTTCCGTTTTTGCGGGCCGCAAAAAACGGTCCTTTTTTTCACGGATGCATCCGTGTGGCATCCGTGTGACAGCTGCGAGCCTTCCATTTTTTTTGCGGACCGCAAAAAATGGAAGCAGCAAGAAAGATAAATAGATGAGTAGATATAGAGATGGATAGATAGATAGATAGATATAGAGATAGAGAGATAGAGGGATGAATGAATGAATGGAGGGATGGATAGATAGATAGATAGATAGATAGATAGATAGATAGATGAGAAAGACATATATAATGTCCCACCTCCCTGCATATTCTAAGCTGGCACCCTTTTGTGACTTTCATGTGGCACTAAGGTGCTTAGTCTTGTATTTAGCCAAAAAATAAATAAATAATAAAAAAAAGACATGCGGTCCCCCTATCTTTTGTAGCCAGCTAGGGTAAAGCAAACTGCTGCAGCCTGCAAACCACAGCTGGCAGCTTCACCTTGGCTGGTAATCCAAAACAGAGGGCACCCCACGCTGTTATTTTAAATAAATAATTTAAAACAAAAAACACGGGGTCCCCCGAAATTGGATCACCAGACAAGGTAAAGTGGACAGCCGTGGTCTGGTATTCTCAGACTAGGGAGGTTCACCGTTATTGGACTCTCCCCAGCCTAAAAATAGCAGGCTGCAGCCGCCCCAGAAGTAGCACATCCATTAGATGTTCCAGTCCTGGTGCTTTTCCCAGCTCATCCCGTTGCCCTGGTGTGGTGGCAAATGGGGTAATATATGGGGTTAATACCAGATGTGTAATGTCACCTGGCATCAAGCCCTGGGGTTAGTGATGTCAGGCGTGTATCAGATACCCGACATCACCAACCCAGGCAGTAATAAAAAAAAAAAAGACAACAAACACATTTTTATTTGGAAAAACACTCCCCAACACATTCCCTCTTTCACCAATTTATTAGAAAGAAAAAGAAATCCAGGTCTGGTGTAATACAAAGGGGTCCCACGACGATCCATACCATAGTCAATGCCCCAGTCAATGAAGAACAGAATGTTCCCTATTTGCTGGGAGAGCCGTGCAGTGACCTGAGCTAACATCAATAGGTCAGCCCAGGTCACTGCAGGGCATGACGAGGGCTGCTATCAGGAGGTTAGCGAGGTATATTACCTGCGATGATCGCTGAACTCCTGACAGCAGCGCTGTCACAGAGTTCAATGACCGCCGCCTTCACAAACAAAGTATCGCGAGCGGCCCGTGACGTCACCACTAGTCACAGTCTCGGGTCGACAGCGAGAGGTGATGTGACAAGCGGCGGGCATAGAAGGCAGTGACGACCGCTGACGTCAGGAGGGCAGGACTTCATCACCGTAGGTAATGAACTTACTAACCTCCTGACTGTAGCGCTTGCCATCCCCGTGGCTGCTGACACTGCAGTGCGGGCCGCTGCTGACACTGCTGAGCGGGCAGCCGCGGGGCTGGGGCCTGGAGCGGGACACTGACTGCACGGGCACCCGACGGAAGTCACACGGAAGTGCTTCCGTGCGGCTTCCGGGAATTTTGCGGACCCATTGACTTGTATTGAGTCACGGTTCGTTATTACGGAACAGAATAGGACATGTTCCATAATAACGGAGCGGACATACGGCATCCGATGTGTTTTATTTTTTTGTAGGATCGGATGCACATGGAAGTGCTACCGTGTGCCATCCGATCCTACACAAAAGACATTGAAAAGATGGTCCTGTCCGTGGGGCCACAAAAAAAAACAGGAACTGACCAGGACAAACGGAACGGTCATGTGAATGAGCCCACTTGCAGCCATTGCAGCGTGTGCGGGCTGTGAGATCAGGAGTCAGCTGACTCCAGCGCCGGCCGATAAATTCTGTGTCCCGCTGCAGAAGGATCCGGTAAAATAACGGTTGCGTGCGCTGCACATTTAATCCACAGGATCCGGTCATATGCGGTTTGCAGATGATACGGACGACACACAGACTAGGCAAGAGGGAAAAAAGCAATCTCATCACCCCGTCACTTTATTTTCCCCACTTATTTTTTTCACATGTTGCGCCGGCTAATAATCATAATTTCTGTACACACACACACACTCACACACACATTATATACACACACTCACACACACACTCACACTTACACTCACACACACTCACACACACTTTCTTCCCCTGGTTGTGCAGAGCTGGCAGCTTCGGATGTCTCTGTGTGATTTCTCTCAGTGCATCCACACAGGGAAGAGGCAGGGAGGAGGCTTTGGGTGGAGAGGAGAGTGGGGGTGTTACACACAGTGGGTGTGTTAGATAAGCTAGACACTGTCCTAGAGCCACAAAGAATTCTGGGACTTATAGGAACTAAACCCAGGAAGTCAGAAGAGGGATTAACCCCATCAGAGCTGGAGCCAGCAATGAAGATGTGCTGCTAGAGCACAATAAAAGGTAATTTTGCTGAAAAAACATAATAGATGTGTTCAGGGGCACATATTAGCAAGATTTATCAGAAAAAAAAAAAATCAGTTTTGGTAACTGGACAACTTCTTTAATAACATCAGTCTGAGTACAATCCGACCTTTCGAGGGATCGTATTCACACTGGATAACACTTGGATCGAAAATATGGTTGTCTGCATGAGCAATAACACACTGTGATTTCCTGGGGAGATTTTGCTTATACACAGCTGAGTGTATAGAGCTGATGACGAGGGAGAACCCATTGGATATTGGCTGAATATATGAATTAACATTTTAGTCTTTAAAGGGAACCTGTCAAGTCCACCAACTGTCCAAATCTGCCACTATACTATTTTATACATCAGTTTCTGTCTTATCAAAAAGTCCTTTATTGGGGCCAAACTAACATTGCTGTCTTTTAAAAATGCCAGTACTGATGGGGCAGTCAAGCTGGGCATTACTTGCCCGGACTGGTACTACTTTGGGTTCTCCAATCATGCCTCCTTTACTATGACTGACATTCACAATACAATCACCATCAAGGTAGGCAGTGGCATAAGCAAAATTTGCAACATTCCTACTATGCTACCAATAGTCCTATGCTGTTATTGAAGGTGAGGAAATGGGCAATGGAATGTTTTGGTCTACAAGGTATTGATGTTGTAAGTGTTTCATTAAATTGGACTTAAAATAAATCCATGAACAAATTTGTAGAACTCATAATTTGGAGAAGACTATTCTGACGGTAGAATGGCAGCACTGCCATCTTATACTTTTATACACTGCACCTCCTCGGAGTGCACAATCTGCATTATTTTTGTTTCTGACAATTACTCACTAAATTTTCTAACTGGGAATTGATTAGAAACTTTGTAGCCGACAGCACAGTCCTTGATTGATCCGTGGTGCGGTAAACAGCCAAAAACTGTGATAGAGTGATTAAGAAAAATGAAGTCCTGCATTATATTCTTTTTTTCTGTTGAAAGTGGAGGTGGATCCGTTTTCTGCACTTCAGAAATTGGACTGCGCTCCAGAACCAGAGATAAGGCTAAGCCTAGTGTAAGACATATTGGGCTGATTTCTAAGGGACACCCATAGCTGGAACTCTGAGCCATAAAACTATATGGGGCACCTGTGGCTTATACTTCGGAGAGGGGCTCAGAGTAGCAGAATTGGCTCAAAAATATTAACTCCGAATGAGTGTCTACTTTTTGACAACAGGTCATATTTAGGTCCTGCATTGATTAGTTTCTTAATAAAATCCTCAACACTAGAGCGACCTCAAAGGGGTTGTCTAGGGGAATTTTGTTCTTTGCAAAGAGTGCTGAACCCCCAATCCACCACTTTGAAGCTTATAGAGTGCCAACTGAATTTTAATTTCTTTTCTTGCCACACAAAAAATACCTGCTAAGATAACCAGGGGCTACAGCGGTGTCCTGCCTATATAGATATGTGTGAGCCTTTCTTTTTTGTAGCACAAGTGTGAGATCCCCAGTGGCTTTTCTCTACCCATTCTACTAGACCAATAGTTCTCTTGCAATATACATATATAGGGAGAGAGCACTCAGCCTATCTGGATATCATGGAGAAGCTGCCAGGGACCTGACTCTTATACTAGTCACCTCTTCCCCGGTTGTTCTGTGAACTATTTTCCTCTCGGAGCGTTTCAGAGTAAAACACAGATGGTTCAGGCAGTTTCTGTCTCTCTCTCTCTGTCTGTCTCTCTCTGTCTTTCTCTCTATTTGTCTGTCTCTTTCCCTGTCTGTCTCTCGGTCTGTCTCTTTCCCTGTCTGTCTCTGTATCTCTTTGTCTGACTCTGACTCTCTCTGTGTCTGTCTCTCTCTATCTGTCTGTCTGTTTCTCTCTGTCTCTATCTGTCTCTCTCTGTCTATTTGTCTGTCTGTCTCCTTTGTCTGTCTCTTTCCCTGTCTGTCTCTGTTTGTCTGTCTATCTGTGTGTCTGTCTGTGTCTGTCTATGTGTGTCTGCCTCTGTCTCTATCAGTGTCTGTCTCTGTCTTTCTATCTCTCTGTCTATCTATGTACCAGTCTCTCTCTATCTCTCTCTCTGTCTGTCTCTGTGTGTCTGTCTCTTTTTATGTCTGTCTATTTCTTTATCTCTCTGTCTGTTTGTTTCTATCTGTCTCTCTCTATCTATTTTCATGTCTGTCTCTTTGTCTGTCTGTCTTTTTCCTGTCTGTCTCTTTCCCTGTCTGCCTCTGTCTTTTTCACTGTCTGTCTGTCTCTGTCTGTTTGTCTCTTTCCCTATCTACTTCTGTCTGTCTCTGTATCGTTCACTGTCTGCCTCTTTCCCCATGTGTCTTTCTGTCTGTCTCTTTGGCTGTCTGGCTTTTTTTTTCCCCTATCTGTCTCTGTCTGTCTGTCTGTCTCTTTCCCTGTCTGCCTCTTTCTCTGTCTGTATCTGTCTGTCTATCTGTCTCTCAGTCTGTCTCTGTCTGTCTCACCACTGACATCATATTACCTCACACATAAGCTTCTTATACTAACAATTTCCTTTGTTCCTATAGCAACCAATCACAACTATTAGTGACCTGTAGCTCCCAGCTCCATTGACTTTAATGGAGGCAAGTTTTTTGGAGAGTAACTGTAAAGTGCAGGGTTAAATTTTCCCATCAAAACATAGTCTATGACGTTCCCTGAGTCAGATGAGGTGTCTGTGCAAAATTTTGTGATTGTAAATGCGATGGTGCGGATTCCTTTAGCAGACATACACACACTCACAAAAGCACACACACACACACACATACATACACTCAGTTTTATATACTAGGTGATATCCTTCTGGCTTTAGAAGCTGCTAATTGACAGTGATCTACAAGTCAACCCAGATCCTTCTCTACAAGTGACTCTCCTAGTTACTCCCCTGGAACATACAGTGTGGTGGCTGTATATTACTAATGCCCTTGCATAGAACTTTACATTTTTTCACATTGACCTTTATTTGCCGCTAGCTGTAGTACCCGGGCGTTGCCAGGGATAGCTACAGTCTCTCTGTCTCTCTCTTAGGGGGGCTTTGCATGTTGCGACATCGCTACTGCGATATTGTCGGGTCAGATCGAAAATGACACACATCCGGCGCCAGTAACGACGTCGCAATGTGTAAAGCCTAGATGCACCGATAAACAATCCCAAAAGCGTCGTAAATTGGTGATCTGTGCAGTGTCGGTCATTTCCATAATTTCGCTGCAGCGACAGGTACGATGTTGTTCCTCGTTCCTGCGGCAGCACACATCGCTGTGTATGAAGCCACAGGAGCGAGGAACATCTCCTTACCTGCCTCCAGCAGCTATGTGGAAGCAAGGATGTGGGCGGGATGTTTATGTTCCGCTCATCTCCGCCCCTCCGCTTCTATTGGCCGCCTGCCGTGTGACGTCGCACGACCCGCCCCCTTAGGAAGCAGGCGGGTCACCGACCAGAGCGACGTCGCAGGTCAGGTAAGTGCGTGTGAAGCTGCCGTAGCGATAATGTTAGCTACGGCAGCTATCACAAGTTATCGCATGTGCGACGGGGGCGGGTACTATCGCGCTCGGCATCGCTATCATCGGCTAGCGATGTCGCAGCATGCAAAGTACCCCTTAGTCTGTCTATCTGTCTCTGTCTGTCTGTCTCTGTCTGTCTGTCTATCTCTGTCTGTCTCTGTCTGTCTATCTCTCTGTCTGTCTCTTTCCCTGTCTGTTTCTTTGTATCTGTCTCTCTCTTTCCCTGTCTTTCTGTGTGTCTGTCTATATCCATATGTGTCTCTGTCTCTATTCATGTCTGTCTGTCTGTGTCTCTCTGTCTGTCTCTCTCTATCTCTGTGTCTGTCTGTCAGTCAGTCTTTCCCTGTCTGTCTCTTTCCCCATCTGTCTTTTCCCCCCTCTGTCTCGTTCCAGGTCTGTCTCATTCCAGGTCTGTCTTGTTCCAGATCTGTGTCGTTCCAGGTCTTTCTCGTTCCATGTCTGTCTCGTTCCCGTCTGTCTCTTTCCCCGTCTGTTTCAGTCTCTTTCCCTGTTTTTATCTTTTTCCCTGTTTTTGTCTCTTTCCTTGTCTCTGTCTCTTTCCCTGTCTCTGTCTCTTTCCCTGTTTTTTTTCTCTTTCCTTGTCTGTCTCTTTCCGTCTCTGTTTCTTTCCCTGTCTATTTCCCCGTCTGTCTTTTTCCTCATCTGTCTCTGTCTCTTTCCCTCTCTATTTCCCTGTCTCTGGCTCATTCCTTGTCTGTCTCTTTTCCTGTCTGTCTGTCTCAGTCTGTATCCGTCTCCCGACCAACATGTTATTACCTCACACATAAGCTTTTTATACTAACAATTTTTTTTGTTCCTATAGCAACCAATTACAGCTCCTATTAATGAACTGTAGCTCGCAGCTCCATTGACGTTAATGGAGGCAGGTTTATTGGAGAGTAACTGTAAAGCACGGGGTTAAATTTTCCTGTCAAAACATAGTCTATGACGTTCCCTGAGTCAAATGGAGTGTCTGTGCAAAATTTCTTGATTGTACATGCGACGGTGCGGATTCCTTTAGCGGACATACACACATACACACATACATACACTCAGCTTTATATATTAGATGTCGATTCCCAAATACTAAGGTTGTCGAAGTCAACCTGTAACTTATGAACATCTTCCATAGACTGTATTATACTACATAGTTTGGTTTCATCTGCAAAAATAGAAACAACACTATTAATTAGATTATTGCAATGTATGTAACTGTATAATATATAGATGGAGCTGTGAGCTTGTTCCTCTTCTGTGACTCTTTGTAAAATTGGAGGAAATACAATATCCCTCCAAATGATATTACTTTCCTGGGATTTTCCATGTTTGTTTCCATGTATTCAGTTTACCACTGGACATCACTTCCCTACACTGTGATATGTTGTGTTCTAAAAAAAAACAGCCCATTCCACCCACACGTCTCAATTTCTTCTCAATCACACAGAAGACCCCACTTGTTTTCTACTAAATAAATAAATAAGGACGGAGAATCTCGACAAGTAAACAGATATTTCTCGTAACCCAGATTTGTAGAAAAGTCTGTTCTCTCCAAAGCCTCTCTATAAAAAGTAGAGTACAAAATAAAGAGCCATTTTTGGGGAATTAATGGCTTGGAAGAAAATATGTATGAGCGTAGAATGTTTAAATACAGAAAACACCTGTAGTGATAGGAAAATCTTCCATACACGAAGGATAGTTACTGTGAGTGATGGATGTGCTATGTGAGCACTCATGTTACACTGTGCATAACAATGATTCTGCTGTTCAGGGATTGATACTTTCGCTGTTTTTTATTATTTGATGGCAAATTCTGTCCTTTTAGCTTGAAGTAAATGAATTACTGTGGTAAAAAGAATTTAAGTGTTCACATTATTCCGAAGAAACCCCCACACCCTACCTAGCCATAATCATAGGCCTATAATAGATGGACTATGCAGTCTATAAAGAGTGGAGCTCATAAGAAGTAAAGCTGTCCATGGGTCACCGGCCGCTACATCATTGTAGTGATCCTCAGGGGTCACTATGGTCAGATTCAGGACATTTGGATATTAACAACATATTCTAATGTTATGTCATGAATCTGTTTCATGACACATCTATCACAAGATAGCAAAATATAAATTGCTTATGTTAAGTAAGCCCCTTAGGCCTAATGAGAATGGTGTAATTAATGTGGACATCCATGTCTACATAATCGTATGTTAAGGTCTTTTTACATACACTGACAAGCAAAAGTATAACAATGTTTTGAACTTTTGACTTTCAGACTCCATATCTCACCAACCACTACAGATTTGAGCATGAGACTACAGGGTACTTTACACGTTGCGACATCGCTAGCATCGGCTAGCGATGTCGAGTGCGATAGTACCCGCCCCGTCGCACATGCGATATGTGTTGTTTGCTGCCGTAGCGAACATTATCGCTACAGCAGCTTCACACGCACATACCTTGTCGGCGACGTCGCGGTGACCACCACACAATCCCTCCTTCAAGGGGGAGGTGCGTTCGGCGTCACTGCGACATCACCACAACGTCAGTAAGCGGCTGGCCAATAGAAGCGGAGGGGCGGAGATGAGCGGGACATAACATCCCGCCCACCTTCTTCCTTCCGCATTGACGGTGGACGCAAGTAAGGAGATGTTTGTCGTTCCTGCGACTTCACACACAGCGATGTTTGTGCTGCAGGAACGACAAACAACATCGTATCTGAAGAAGGAGCGACATTATGAAAATGAACGACGTGACACAGATCAGCGATTTTTGACTGTTTTGCGCTCGTTCATCGTCGCTCCTAGGATTTACACATTGCGATGTCGCTACTGGCGCCAGATGTGCGTCACAACAACCGTGACCCTGACGATATATCGGTAGCGATGTCGCAACGTGTAAAGCACCCCTACCTTCATTTTATAGACAATCATCTTGGTTATCTCAGACATAAATTTGACTTGCAAATATTCTGTATATGATTAGTTATACAGCTTTTTGTCATGTCCCTGCATTGTAACTGTTTTGCTGCTGGTGGTGGAATTTTTTTGCTTCCTGTATATTACAAATTACAACCTGCTCTTACACTTTCTAATAGCTCAGTGTGTTGTTACGTTGATTATAAAGCGAAAGGTCATTAGTTCAAATTGAGGAGCAGCTATAAGAAAATTTCCTAAAAAAAGAGAAACAACATCATCCAGCTCATCAACAACGATCTCTCAGATAAAAAAATTTCCAAACTGCATCAGGTGATTGCCATGACAGTTGGAAGAATATGGAATAAAGTCCGTCCAACCATTCAAAAGCCAAAATATGTCTGTCCAGGCAAAATATCAAAGTCAACAAGATGGCTCATTACAAGGTCTGTTTTGTCTGGTGCGACAAACACGGCAATGGAGGTGGCTCATACAGTATGCTTCATAATAGTGAAATCACAGATGTCCATACAAACATAAGAAACGTCAGAGTTTTCAAAAAAGTGTACAATAAAAGATTGGAAACGGGTGATGGAGTGATGAGATGAAATTCAATAGATTAGGCTTTGATGGGTGCAAATTGGTCTCGAGGAAACAAGAGAAAAAGGGGCTAAGGGAATGAGTAATTGAAGTAACTAGAGAAAGCCTGATGATATGGGATTGTTTCACAGCCAAAGGCGCTGGATACTTTATCAGGTACAGGATCGATTGTGGTCCCAATCCTGAGCTATATGTGAGTATCCTACAAGAAGACTTACTTCGTACACTCAAGTAATATGGGTATGAAAAGGATGACACAATGTTCCAGTAGGACAAAGACCCAAAGCATACGTCAAGATTGCCAAAGAAATGGCTCAATGACAATGAAGTAGTGGTGCTGGATTGGCCCTCGCAGTCCACAGACCTCAACCCAATTGAACTCTTGTGGGTAGAGTTGAAGAAAAAAGCAGAATACATCCCCGAGTGAGGCGACCAGTATGTGACCCGCCACAGGGCCATGGGGTACTCAATTCCGGGTGTTGGTTAATGGAATTATGTCACGGGGACCTGTGCTCGCTCCAATGGCCCTGGTGGTCGCTGAAAGTCAGTAAATAATAAATTAAAAAATGAAATAAATAAAATAAAATAAAAAAAATGAATATAAGTATTTCGTAACGCCACCTACGGTTCCAGTATGTAGTCATAGAATATATATCTAAGATATTGCACATCTTTTCTCTAAATTCAGCTAGGGTATTGGGTTCCCCAGCATATTGCAGTAACCATGCCGCCCCTGGGACATACGGCAGAGCAAGCGGCACGATCGGGGCCACAGCTTCAGGTGCTGCAGCTGCTCCGGCGGCATCAGCAACGCCTTGCATTTCCATCCTCGCTGTGGCGCAGTTATGGCGGCCCAATTACAGTTCAACACAGTCAATACATGGCACACAGTACCATTGATTATGGGCACGAAAATCCTGTTCGTGACGCCAAAAGTTGACCCGTCCCAGGGCCGTCGGGTACTTGGTTCCGGGAGTTGGTTAATGTGATTATGTCACAAGGGCCTAGTGGTCGCTAAAAGTCAATAAATAGTAAATAAATAAATAAATAAATAAATAAAGTATTTTATGATGCCCCCTACGGTTCCAGTAAGGTTACTGGGGCTGCAGGTGAGACCTCCGGGGCGATGGTTAGGCAGCCGGTTGTTTACACTTCCCATAGGTAAAGCGGGATCCCCAGGGCAGTTTTAGTCTTTACACAGATATGGCAGTTTTTCTTCACAGCCTTTTCAACTGTCACTATAGTGCAGCAGCCTATGGCTCCTCAGATGAGAGAAATTAAGTGTGTCACACCAATTCATTAACTATGACCAGGTTTTACTTGCAGGTATTATTAAAAGTGGTTCAGTTTCTGATGTGACAGTTTTTGGTGATCTGGGAACAGTTCAGGATCTCTACACCAGGTGGGTTGTAAAGTCTCCCTGCTGCGCTGTGTCTCTCCTTGGTCCTAGGCTGCCTGTAGCTATACCTTGACCCTCTCTTTCTGTCTTCACCTGTATGGCAGGCGGCGGGAGCTTCTCTAAGGGGCACTGCTGTACTCACTGCGGTCCCTAAGCTCTGTGAAGCGGCTTTGCCTTCAGGTGCTGCTGCAGCCAGGAGATCTGTAATCTCCCTGGCCTCCGGTCTTTATTGCTGGGCAGATTAGATCCCTCACAAACTCGGACACCGGTGTCCGGTAGTCAGCGCTGTTCCTTGGGGATGAACTGGTCTGGCTCCAACTACCCGGTCACTCCTCTTTTGCCTCACTCCTGGATCCCTCAGTCTGTCTCACAGCTCACACGTACCGGCTTAGCACAGCCCTCTCCATCATGATGTCATCACAGTCCTCGCTTGAGCTCAACTCTACACTGTTCTCTCTCCTGCTCAACTGTCAACTCACTGACTCTGCCTCCAGACCTGGATTTAAAGGGAACTTCACCTGAGCGTGGTTTGTAGAGCTCCCCCTCCAGGCTTGGAGTGGAAGTGTTGTTTGTGGGATTACCTGATGTGGAGATCCTTCCCTGCCCCAGGTACAGGTTAGGTATATCTGTGGCAACCGAACCCTGGGGTGCCACATATGCACCAACATTAGGAATGTGCAGAAAAGACCTGGGATCAGATTTTGGTCAAGACATGCTTGAATCTGCATGCCCGGAAGGATTCAGGCAGTGGTGAAAGCCAAAGGTGAAATTGCAAAATATTAACAAAATAATACAAATTTTACTTTAGATTTTTAGGAGCAAAAAAGTAATAATAATGCAGTAACATGACAAGAATTTGCATAATTAATCATATGCTAAATAGTTCCAAGTCAAATTTATGTATGAGATAGCCAAGATGATTGTCTATAAAATGAAGGCAGCCCCACATTGGAAGCTGTAGTGGATGGTGAGATATAGAGCTGGAAAGTCAAAAGTTCAAAACATTGTTACCCTCATCAGTGTGCATATACAGACAGCTTAACATTAAAATTGCAACAACAAGAAAGAAAATTTGTGGAATTATGTAAATCACAGGATCTTCATGGCATTGCCCATGTCGTTACCAGACTACACTCTGGTGAATATTGCTCCTAAGACAAAAGTAAGACTCACTGCTGCAAATGATAGGCCTCCATTCCTCCTTTTCAGCAACAAGTCTCCTTTAGAGACCACAAGGACAACGCCAGGAAGAGGCTTTCATGAGGGAATGTAACATTGATCCTACTTCCGAGATTATGGTGTGGTGTGGCATAATTTATCGAAGCTAGACCTCTCTAGTTTTCATTTCAAGCACAATAACAGTTCATTGTTACAATGATTTACTTTATTAGAATGTGTCTCAGGAGCCATTTTTCAACGTGACAACTCCAGGTCACCTGTTGATCTTGCTACTGTGTGGTCTAATCATGGTACCATGGTACCATGGCCTGCAGCATCTCCAGAATTGTCTCCCTTCAAGCACATCTGGGAAGTCATTGGTCAGCAATTTCAAAGGAGCTGTCAGTATTGTATCTTAGGGATTTGGGTGCCCTAGTGCATTCGGTGAGGTAGAAGCTTCCTAACAACTAGAAGTTGGAAGTGGAAGTTCGGTTCGGCAGGTGCAGCTTGACTTTTGAAAAGGTTTGGTTTGGGACTTGGATTTGAACTGAACTTTAATAGAAGTCACTAATTGGGCAGTTTGGGTGGCTGCCCACATGCATCCAGCCATAAACAGAATACTGCCCTGGGCGGATGAGCAGGGTTTTTCCATTTCTTTTTTGTTTGGTACCCACTACATCTAATCACGCTGTTGTTACCCCCAGTGTGAACCATTCAAACACTGCAAGTGTCTCACACTGGGCTGAGCACCAAGTGTACCCAATCACAGCGATTCTCACGCGAGTGGTTTGCATATGTAAAGCACCTGATTTCCGAACTCGAATTCTGTTTTTTTTGTAAAGTCTGTGTTCAATACAAATACCGAACAACAGAATTGCTCATCTTCTTTAATAACCTCATTGATAGCAGCATAGATGAGTAAGTACAGGGATTTCAGCATGTAGCTCTCGTAATAAATAATAACATTACCGTATTTTTCGCTTTATAAGACGCACCGGATTATAAGACGCACCCCCAAATTTGGTGAAGGAATAGAGATTTTTTTTTAATAAATGCGGTCCGTCTTATAATGCCAGTGTCCGTCTAACAAATCATATAGAGTATATGTCCCTCATAGCCCCCCCATCCTAAAATTAGCCCCCTTAATCTAGATATGGCCACCTTATATTGAATATAGCCCCCTTGTGCTGGCACACGGCACCTATGGCTGGCACACACTGGCCCCCTGTGGCTGGCACACACTGGCCCCCTGTGACTGGCACACACTGGCCCCCTGTGGCTGGCACTTTGCTGCTCTTGTGGCTGGCACACACGCTGCCCCCTGTGGCTGGCACACATGCTGCCCCCTGTGGCTGGCACACACGCTGCCCCCTGTGGCTGGCACACACGCTGCCCCCTGTGGCTGGCACACATGGCCCCATGCTGTGGTTTTTAGTAAAATAAACTCTTTCCTTACCTTCTCCAGCACTATGCTCCCTTGTGTACCCCTCCTCGGGGTTGAGCTCCGGCCTCCTGCATTTCCTGGTTCTCCAGCACTATACTCCCTTGTATACACCTCTTCGGGGTTGAGCTCCGGCCTCCTGCATTTCCTGGTTCTCCAGCACTGTGCTCCCTCGTGTACCCCTCCTCGGGGTTGAGCTCCGGCCTCCTGCATTTCCTGGTTCTCCAGGACTGTGCTCCCTTGTGTACCCCTCTTCGGGGTTGAGCTCCGGCCTCCTGCATTTCCTGGTTCTCCAGCACTGTGCTCCCTTGTGTACCCCTCCTCGGGGTTGAGCTCTGGCCTCCTGCATTTCCTGGTTCTACAGCACTGTGCTACCTCGTGTACCCCTCCTTGGGGTTGAGCTCCGGCCTCCTGCATTTCCTGGTTCTCCAGCACTGTGCTCCCTTGTGTACCCCTCCTCGGGGTTGAGCTCCGGCCTCCTGCATTTCCTGGTTCATGGTCCCGGTCATGTGATCGGCACAGCAGTGTGACATCTCTGCGTGCCTGATCACAGCAGCAGGAGTGAGTCCGGGCAGACACGCTGGAGTAGGTGAGTAAAGAGTTTATTATTTTACTATGGGCAGCAGCATGGGGGCCATAGCTAACACAGGGGGGCATGTGTGATCAAAGGGGAGCACAGGCACATATAATATGCACAGCTCCCCCAGCCCATCGCCGCGGTGCAGTTTCAGCACCACAGTGGTGGACAGCGGCTGTGCATATTATATGACCGGGTGCAGGAGATCAAACGCTGCCGCCCGCAGCTTCACAAGCCTCTATCAGCCTCCACCAACCCCCCCCAGCACCGCTCCAGAGCTGCCCCCACCTCCCCTGGACCCTGCAGTATATAATCCGTATATTCGGTTTATAAGACCTACTTTCCCCCAAAATTTGGGTGAACAAAAGTGCGTCTTATAAAGCGAAAAATACGGTAATTTATATAGTGTCAACATATTCCGTGTGTATAGAATTAGTATTGTTTGAGTCTAGCTCCAATTGAGCGCATAAAATATTCACCTAAAAATCAAGATTACACTGCTGTTCTAAGGCCTAAGCCACACGGTTTGAAAATCGGAGCGAGTGGAATGCGATGTTTTATCGCATTCCACTCGGACCAATATTAGCCTATGTGCCAGCACCCATGAGTGATTATTTTCTCAGCCCTAATCAGACCAAAAAAACAATCGCAGCATGCTGCGATTGTAATGCAAGTCTTGTTTCTCTCGCATCCATTCAAGTCTATGGGGCGAGAGAAAAATCGCACTGCACTCGAAGTACACCGGTGTACCGCGAGTGCAGGGCGAGAATGGCAATAGCCGGTTACGGAGGAGAAAGGGCGATAAATCCTACCCTCCCCTCCTCAGAGCCGGCCCGCCCCCCAGCAGCTGAGGTCCGATCACATGATCGCATGACACTCGGCTCCTGCTGTGCTGCCAGCGTGAGCTGAGTGTCATGCGAGGATCGCAGTAGATCCCCGTATGGCCCTGGCCTAATGTGAATTTTCACAGTAAGTAGACTTGCCTCTTCATGTCTAAGAGATCTATTGTGTTGTGATATCTGGGGATAGAGCAAGGTGACTATTATGAGCAGTCATGGAGTTATGTCCCCACATTGGCTCACTCAGCTAGAATTCGGCCACCATGAATCATCTGACAGGAGCCCGTTATCTTGTTATATGGAGTTGAAATCATTGTAATAATTAGTGTTAGCAGTGGGTTAATCAGCGTGATGTCCACAGCGAGCAACAGAGAATGTTCATTTATTGAGAATTAAGAATATCCAGCTTACAACATGAGAATAGGATCAGTCTGATTTCTGGGAGAGAGAGAGAAATCTGCTGTGACCTTCAGCTTCCAGCTCCATACTAGAAAAAAACACAGTGGGAGAAGAAGGAGGAACATCCTATCTGTGAATGTGGACCTTTTTTTTTTTTTAACTTTGTTAACATCTGAACAATATGCATGCAGACATAACATCACATTATATTAAACAAACAATAGTTGTTGCAATACATACAGATCAATATGCATTAGGCCAACACCCCCACTCAACAACTACTTATTCTGTTAGTCCCATAGTGGTTCTCAATCCTTGGAACCTAGGTCGTGGCAATGGCTTGGTCAAAATGTCAGCTATCATTTTATCAGTCTCACAATAAACAAACTGAATTATGCCACGATCTATCAAATCACGTAGATGATGATATCTGACGTCGATGTGCTTAGTTCTAGCACTGATCTTTTCACTGCATGCAAGTTTAATGCATCCTTGGTTGTCCTCATATATCACCGTTGGCTGAGTTAACGGTTTACCAAGATCATCCATCAGTTGTCTTAGCCAAATGATCTCCTGACTTGCATAGGCTGCGGACACATAATCAGCTTCTGTAGATGACAAAGCAACAGATACTTGTTTTCTACTAGACCAGGAGATTGAACTTTCTCCAAGTTTAAATACGTATCCGCTTGTGGATTTACGATCATGCGAATCACCAGCCCAATCTGCGTCAGCATAGCCGGTGAGTTTTAGATTTCCTGCTGCAGATAATTTTAAATTTACACCTTGTGTCTCTTTTAAATATTGGAGAACTCTTTTAACAGCATTCCAGTCTTTTTGGCGCGGTTTCTCCACATATCTGCTCCACAACTGCTGTTGTAATATCTGGTCGAGTCATAGTCGATATGTATAGAAGTGCCCCCACTGCCTGTCGATATTTCTCATTGTTAGGCAACAGGTCATCTTCTTCCAGTTTCAGGTAGGATGATTCCATTGGCGTTGATACACCTTTGGCTTCTGTCATTCCAAACTGATTCAGAATTGAATTAATTTTTGCACTTTGATTTAGAAGAAAGCTTCCATCTTCCTCTCTCTGGATATGGATTCCTAGATAATGTGTCACATTTCCAAGGTCTTTTGTTTCAAAATGCTGGTTCAAAATTTCAGTAATTTTCCCAATTTCAGCTTCTTCTTGATGAACTACAATTACATCGTCCACATATAAGAGAATATACATCCACTTTCCATCTGTATATCTCGTATATAAGCATGGATCCGCTTGACCTCTTTTAAATCCTTCTTCTAACAAGACTTTGTTCATTTTGGTGTTCCATGCTCTTGCCGATTGCTTAAGACCATAAAGAGATTTTTGTAGTTTGCAAACAAGATTCTGTTCACCTTCCTTTATATAACCTTCAGGTTGAGTCATGTATAAGTGCTCCTCAATGTCACCATTTAAAAATGCAGTTTTGATATCCAAATGTCTGACAAACATCTTTTGTACAGCAGCTACGGCCATCAAGGCTCTAAATGTTGTCTGCTTGGCGACTGGGGAAAAGTAGCATCATAGTCTTGGCCATACTTTTGAGAATATCCTTTTGCGACCAACCTTGCTTTAAATCTGTGGACTTTACCTTCAGAGTCATATTTGGTTTTAAATACCCACTTGCACTTGATTGCCTTTTTACCCTGTGGTAACTCAGTGAGTTTCCAAGTTTGAAGTTGATGAAGCGAGTTCATTTCTTCATTAGCGGCATTGATCCACTTTGTTCTTTCATGGGCAGGTAGTTTTTGCATTTCATCCCATGACTGTGGCTCTGACTCAGGTAGTGTCTTGACAATGTAGGATAGACGTCTAGCTGGTATTCCTTTGTTTGATCTTGACGATCGTCTGATTTCAGGTTCACTTAGGCTTTTTGTTGTTCCTTCAGTGGTTGAAGAATCTAGCCAGACTTCTACATTCTCCCTTTCATTGTCTTGTAATTGTGACTGAGATTGTTGTTGTTGCTTCATCTGGACTAGTGGCATAATGTCATAAAACTTGGGTGACACGAAGTGTTCATCAATCACTACATCTTTGCTTATTGTGACCTTGTTTGTCTCTGGGTGTAGAATTCTATAACCTTTCTGGGTTTCACTGTAGCCTACCAGGATGCCTTCCTTAGCATGAGATTCCCACTTAGTTCGTTTTTCTTTGGGAATGTGTGCAAATGCTCTACTTCCGAAAATCCTTATGTGTTGTAGTTTTGGCTTTGTACTATTCCATTGCTCAAATGGAGTTTTCTCTGTCGCTTTACCTGGTAGTCTGTTCTGAAGATAGCAAGCCGTCATAATAGCTTCGCCCCAATATACTGTAGGCAGATTTGCACCAAATAACATACTCCTTCCGCTTTCACAGAGTGTTCGGTTCCTTCTTTCTGCTACACCATTTTGCTCAGGGTTGTATGGTACAGTAGCCTGAAATATGATTCCATTTTTCTTTAAAATGCTCTGTATCTCATCACTTGTATATTCAGTCCCATTATCTGCACGTAGAATTTTTGGCATTCTCCCAAACTTGTTATATACTTCAGCTAGATATATTTCAAGTTTCTCTGGAACTTCATTTTTGCTGTGAAGTAGATAGACAACTGTATATCTTGAATTGTCATCAATAAATGTAAGAAAATATCTCTTCTTTCCAGGGGTCTGAGTACGCATTGGACCACAGATATCTGTGTGTATTAAATCTAGATGTTGTTCTGCTCTTGTAGTACTTTTCTTAGGAAAGGCCTTTCTGGACATTTTCCCTTTGATACAGCTGTGACACCTCATTGTCTGGTTACATGGATCAATTGTAATCTCATCAGCTAATTGTTCTTGGAATAACTTTCTTATTGCCTCTGGGTCTCTATGCGCAAGCCGCCTGTGCCATACATGAATACAGTTCTTGTGCAGTTCTTGCTTAGCTGTGTATACACACTCTTTACATTTCAACTGATACAGTTCATCTCTGATTTTTCCTTTTGCTAGTGGGTGACCCTCCTTTGAGATGATGCAGATATCGTCCTTAAATGTAACTTCATTCCCTTGTTTTGTGAGCTTTTTCACAGATAATAGATTACTTTCAAGACTAGGCACATATAGCACATCTTTTACATGGATCCTTCTGCTTTGTGTTGCAGAGATGTTACAATCATTATAACCATCTCCTATGCCTTCTGAGTTCATACACTGACCATTCGCCATTATCACTTTCTCTGACTTGCTTTGGTTAAGCTTAGTAAAGAAGTCTCTGTCGTTGGTCATGTGACTGGTTGCACCAGAATCTATACACCATGCATGCTTTGATTTAAATGCATTGACTGATGTGAATGCAGCCTCAGTATTTACAGGATCATTATTTTCAGATACAGCGCTCTTAACTATTTGTTGACTGTTTTGCTTCTTCAGCTGATTCAGTTTAGCTTTCCAGACTCTGCATTCAGCTTTTAAATGACCTGGCTCCTTGCATACAAAACATTCACGTGTTTCTTTAGGGTGGTTTCTGCTGGTGGGCATACTCTGTGTTTGTAAAGCAGTTTCCTTGTTGCATATCTTCCGCTCACACTTTCTGCCTTTCTCTTATATTCATCTACAAGCTTTCCTCTGACGTACTCCAATGTAAGCTCATCATCTGGGCGTGCATCTAGTGCAGTTACAAGTGTGTCATAGCTTTCTGGGAGACCACTAAGTAGTAGTGCTGCTACATGGAAGTCCTTCATATCTTCCCCAATGCCCCGCAGGCGCTCTATGGTCTCTAGAGTGTTTCTAATGTAGTCCTGCATGTCCTGGTCATTGTGCAGCTTAGACTGATACAGCTTTCTCATTAGATAGAGTTTATTACTTAGATTTATCCTCTCATGTACTTTCTGCAGCTGCTTCCACATTTCCTTTGCAGATTCACACTTACACACATGCACAATCTGATCATCCTCTATGCTGAGTGATATGGTGCTCTGTGCTTTCTGATCCATCTCTAGCCATTCCTGTGGTACTGGGTCAGGCTTAGGCTCCTGAGTATATTTCCACGTACCTTCTCTTATCAGCAGCATCTTCACCTTGAATTTCCAGGATTGGTAGTTCTGGTTATTCAGGCTTGGCACTGTAAACTTTGCTGAGTTGCTGCTGGTTGCCATCTTTACTTCTTCTCAGTTCGCTGTTGTCTTTCTATCTCTGTGCTCTGGAGGTCTGGGACTGCTGTGACTCTGGGCCCATAACCTGTTAGCAGCGGGTTAATCAGCGTGATGTCCACAGCGAGCAACACAGAATGTTCATTTATTGAGAATTAAGAACATCCAGCTAACAACATGAGAATAGGATCAGTCTGGGTTCTGGGAGAGAGAGAGAAATCTGCTGTGACCTTCAGCTTCCAGCTCCACACTAGAAAGAACACACTGGGAGAAGGAGGAACATCCTGTCTGTGAATGAGGACCTTTTTTTTAACTTTATTAACATCTGAACAATATGCATGCAGACATAAAATCACATCATATTAAACAAACAATAGTTGTTGCAATACATACAGATCAATATGCATTAGGCTAAAAATTAGTGCGTACAGTTTTACCCTCAATCCTGTAAAAATTCTTTTGATAAAAGCCCATTTTTGACTGCTTTACGTTACTGAACCCCGTGCTTGAGAATGACATAGTGTGAAACTAACGTGTGTCACATGTTAAGGCATGCAGATACTTTACTTGGGGATAAGTGATGCAAGCCCTTTATGTAATAGTACATTTTGTGTCAGTACATTTTGTTGCGCAAAATAACTGTCTTCCAGTTAGACATTGGACAGAAATCTTTAGAACGTCAGGAATGTAGAAGTTTAGAAACAATTGTGGACGGTATTGCACATTTTTGGGATTGGGCTGCATTATGTGTTGTTGGTATATGTCAGACATGGGCTGATGGTGTGAGCAGAGGTTTTCTTCCTCTGGCTCCTCAGTCAGCAGTGGGGCTCACAGTCTAATTTCCTTGTCTCAGGCCTTCAGTCATGTATACACTCCAGGCATATTTCATAGAAAGCCAATGTGGTTTTAGAGCCTGAGAGGAAACTGGACTATACAGTGGAAACGCACATGTTCACAAGGAGGACAGAGAACCTCCGAGCAGATGTTGTGAGCCAGCGCTAGTGGCTAAGTCAGCAGGGATCACTACTTCTCTGTGCTGCGGTTTGTGCTTCGTGCTTCTTATGTAGAGTTTGTCTACTAAGGGGTGCTTCACACATAGCGAGATCGCTACCGAAATCGCCGCTACGTCACGGTTTTGGTGACGCAACAGTGACCTCATTAGCGATCTCGCTGTGTGTGACACTGAGCAGCGATCTGGCCCCTGCTGTGAGATCGCTGCTCGTTACACACAGCCCTGGTTAATTTTCTTTAAAGGCGCTCTCCCGCTGTGACGCACACATCGCTGTGTATGACAGCGAGAGAGCGACGAAATGAAGCGAGCAGGGAGCAGGAGCCGGCATCTGGCAGCTGCGGTAAGCTGTAACCAAGATAAACATCGGGTAACCAAGGGAAGCCCTTTCCCTGGTTACCCGATATTTACCTTCGTTACCAGCCTCCGCAGCTCTCGCTGCCAGTGCCGGCTCCCTGCTCTCTGCACATGTAGCTGCAGTACACATCGGGTTAATTAACCCGATGTGTACTGTAGCTAGGAGAGCAAGGAGCCAGCGCTAAGCAGTGTGCGCGGCTCCCTGCTCTCTGCACATGTAGGTGCAGTACACATCGGGTTAATTAACCCGATGTGTACTGTAGCTAGGAGAGCAAGGAGCCAGCGCTAAGCAGTGTGCGCGGCTCCCTGCTCTCTGCACATGTAGCTGCAGTACACATCGGGTTAATTAACCCGATGTGTACTGTAGCTAGGAGAGCAAGGAGCCAGCGCTAAGCAGTGTGCGCGGCTCCCTGCTCTCTGCACATGTAGCTGCAGTACACATCGGGTTAATTAACCCGATGTGTACTGTAGCTAGGAGAGCAAGGAGCCAGCGCTAAGCAGTGTGCGCGGCTCCCTGCTCTCTGCACATGTAGCTGCAGTACACATCGGGTTAATTAACCCGATGTGTACTGTAGCTAGGAGAGCAAGGAGCCAGTGCTAAGCAGTGTGCGCGGCTCCCTGCTCTCTGCACATGTAGCTGCAGTACACATCGGGTTAATTAACCCGATGTGTACTGTAGCTAGGAGAGCAAGGAGCCAGCGCTAAGCAGTGTGCGCGGCTCCCTGCTCTCTGCACATGTAGCGACGTTATGATCGCTGCTGCGTTGCTGTGTTTGACAGCTAAGCAGCGATCATAACAGCGACTTACAAGGTCGCTGTTACGTCACAGAAAATGGTGACATAACAGCGACGTCGTTGTCGCTGTCGCTATGTGTGAACCCAGCCTTACAAAAATAAGAAACATTTGCATGCCTTTGTGTCACAGAGCATTTTATGATGAAATCACCAAGAAATTAATAAGTAATTGATATCTGTCTTCGCAAATCCTTCTACTGAGATTCCTGAGATATTACAATATCTAATTGCTCAACTCTAATTAAAATAAAAATGTCCAAATTATTATTTTGGCTTGATTACTGGTTGTCCCAGGAATGTTTGGCTGTCCCCAAATTACAGACACACCTTTTTTGTGCCTGTCCCAAATGCATTTGAGAGAGGAGGATACAGATATACTTGGATCACAGGTCCAGGTGTGAAGCCCCGCTAGTATGTGTCGGTGCAGTACCTTCAGGGACTCCACGTGGATGGAACAGTCTGGTCACAGGTAGGGAACCTTCTTTTAGGATTGTCGTGACGCCACTCTCAGTATTGCGGTCAGCGGGGACCGCCACTGCAGATTAAGGGATGCCTGGGGCTGATGGTGGGTGCAGTCAGTATATTAGCCCCCTGAGAGTGAGGCAAGCCCCAGGCCCCGGTGTATGTGTGTGGGACCACAGGTCGCAGAATGACTCAAACACAGTCCAAGAAGTCTTTCAACGTGTTTACTCACTGTTTGGAGGTCACGGTGAGATGCCCGGGCGACACTGTGATAACCAGGTTGAACCAGGAATTCCAGGAGGCCGTTCTGAGGGTAGCTGTCCACTCGCCTTCCTTGCACTCTTTCTGTTTTAGGAGGATCCTTTGCTTGAAGCGTGGTAGGACCCCTCCAGGGAAGCTGTTACCACCCTGCTCCCCTCTCTCTGGCTCGTCTGCCGGCAGCGTGGCCTTGGTGGGATGGCTTCTGGCCCTGTCCCCTTATGGGCCTGGTGATTGCTGCTTGGCTCAAGCTCTGTGTAGTCGTGGTGAGGGCATGAAGTACCCCCCCCCACCTGTAGGTTAGGCAGCTCTGGATGATCTGCTGCCTGTACTGGGGACCTAGTTCCCCTTGTGTGCTCGGATACCGGGATCTCCGTACTCAGCCACCCTTCTCTCTCTGGATGGTTTTCAGGGCCGACCCACGGTACTCCTTTCTCCCCCGCTTTCAGCTACTGCACTCCTCAGGACCTGTCTCACACTCTAGAGCTCCTCTGCCCTGCTTCCTCACACTTCAACCCTCTTCTCTCGACCTCCTTCTTCCTCTCTCTGCCCTGCTTCCTAGCAACCAGCCCCTGAACACACCCCCAGCTGGGAATTGAAAGTTAACTCCTTCTGGCTACTCAAGGGTCCCCTCTGGTGATGTGGGAGGCTTGGTCACTATATGTTTGTGTGTGCACCTCATCCTGGCCTTTGGAGATTACCTGGAAGCATTGCTCCCGCATGGGTGCAATACTCTGTGGTGCCTGACCAAGTCAGGGGCGCCACATTCCCCCTTAGTTATCATCAGCACGTCCTCGGGCTGCAAAGACAGGAGAAAAAGGTAAATACAAACTTTTCCACGCAGGGCAATTATTTACATTTAAACATACCAGGTACCATTCCACCACCAACCACCCACATGTCCGAACCCCACCCAAAAACCTCCAGGAGGTAGGTCGCCGGTCCTTTTGGTGACCAGGGCTGGGCTATCACATTCCCCAGACCTTTCCTCCAATCTTCCTCTCCTGAGGAGAGTGGTGTAAGGTAGGCCCCATAAACAGGCGTACCCGCTTCCGAGTGTTGGAGGGCAGGCCCCATAAACAGGCGTGCCCCTTGTTGGTGCAGAGCCATGCCCCTCAACAGGCAGACTCTGTGGTTGATACCAAGGAGGTAACTTTTTACAATGCAAAAGTTTGTGGTTAAAGCCAGTTCATAACCGGTGGTCCATTTTTTAAAATGCACGTGAACTAGTGTAAAGAAAACATTTTAAAGAGGTCTCACAATAGTCCCTTGTGGGCACATTTCACTTAAACGTTACCTAACTGTAAACAGGTTAAACATTACATTTCATACAGTCACTTTGAACTAAACTGTACTTTCTCTATAGCGTAATGAGAGCTGACCAAAGTTGCTGCGGGTTGATCTACGCAGTACTATACTGTCATTTGTCTGAGGTTGTGTCCTCCCACCCGATGTATGTGTCTCAATGTGAATAATAGGTGTGCTAGGTATTGATGCCAGTGCATGGTCTTCTGCTTCAGCTACATTTGGCTCTTCCAGGTTCTGAACAGGTTCTTCTGGGTCTCTTACTTCTCCAGATTGAGGGAATGTAATAACCGGAATAACTACTGCTCCATTGTATTGAGGCCAACTTGCTGGAAAATCTCCAAGTACAGTATGGATCATCTTTTCTTTTGGTTCTTGAACTGGCAAAGGGTTGGGAATTTCTTCAGGGATTCTTAGTTGTTCAGGACATTTCTTTAAGCGATCTCTAGAAACGACAGCTGTTGTTTTTCCTCCATCTTTGCTGATAAGGCATGTCTTTTCACTGCTAAGCGTCGATGGCAACACAGTATAGGGTTCTTCTTCCCAGTGATTGTCAAGTTTATGACGTCTTCTCTTTCTCTTGAGAACTATATCTCCTGGCATCAAAGGAACAGCAGGTGCTTTTCGATTGTAGGCCTTTTCTTGTTTCTCACGCTGCTGAGTCAGGCTTCGCTCCACACACTCTTGTACTTTCTTGTATTGGGCTTGGCGGTTGGAATCCCAATCAGCACCTTGTAGATGGTCTTCAGGGGTCTCAACTCCCATTTCCAGATCTACTGGCAATCTCCCTGGTCTGGCCCTCATCAGGTATGCCGGTGTGCAGTTCGTGGAACTCACAGGGATGTTGTTATACATGTCCACTAGATCGGGCAGTTTTTCCGGCCACTGACTTCGTTCTTCTAGTGGGAGAGTCTTCAGAAGGTCGAGAATGATGTGGTTCATCTTCTCACACATGCCATTGGTCTGGGGATGGTAAGGCGTAGTACGGATCTTCTGGCAGCCGTATAGGTTACAAAACTCCTTAAACACTTCAGCTTCAAAGGCTGGTCCTTGGTCAGTGAGCACTTGATCTGGATAGCCATGTGGTCGACAGAAGTGTGTCTGGAAAGCTTTGGCTGCAGTTTGACCTGTCAAGTCCTTGACTGGTACTACCACCAGGAATCTGGAGTAGTGGTCAACCATAGTGAGAGCGTAGTTGTAGCCTTGTCTGCTGGGTGCCAACTTTACATGGTCCAGGGCCACGATCTCCAGGGGCCGTTTAGTTTGGATTGGCTGGAGTGGTGCTCTCTGGCTGTGCTGGTCTTTTCTTCTAAGATTGCAGGGCCCGCAGTTTCGACACCACTTCTCTAGGGCAGATCTCATGCCCACCCAGTAGAATCTTACTTTAAGTAGGGCCTCCAGTTTCTTCCAACCAAAGTGGCCTGCACCATTGTGATAGGCTTCTAGCACCATCCTCGTATCCTTCTGTGGTACAATCACTTGCCACACCTTCTCATGCGTCCTCGGGTCAATGATGCTCCTGTAAAGTTTGTCTTGATAGATGAACAATCGACCCCTCTCCTTCCATAGGTACTGTGCCTCAGGTGGGGCTCCTTTGTCAAGGCTGGCGCCCGGCTGGCTGATCAGTTTCTTTACCAAGCCTACCGCTGGATCATTTTCCTGGGTCTCCTTCCAGTTGTAGTGAGGTAGTGGGTTCAGGGTCACCTCTTGGCGGTTGGCACGCGACTGCCGACACTGTTTTGCTCCATGGCGATGGAACGCTGGCAGCTCAATCTCTTCAAGATCATCTACATCTTCACCCTCGTCTGCTAGGTGAGGCATCCTGGACAGAGCATCTGCGTTGCCGTTCTTGCGGCCAGCTCGATACTTGACAGTAAAGTCATAATTCGCCAGTCGGGCTACCCAACGCTGCTCCATGGCACCCAATTTAGCAGTATCCAAGTGGGTCAGGGGGTTGTTGTCCGTGAAGACAGTGAATTTGGTGGCTGCCAGGTAGTGCTTGAACCGCTCTGTGATAGCCCATACCATGGCCAGGAACTCTAGCTTGAATGAGCTATAATTCTCCGGGTTTCTTTCAGTAGGCCTGAGCTTCCTGCTGGCGTAAGCAATCACACGCTCTTTGCCTCCCTGCACCTGTGAAAGCACTGCTCCCAGTCCCACATTACTGGCATCTGTGTACAGTACGAATGGCAGACCGTAGTCAGGGTAGGCTAGGATCTCTTCACCCGTCAAGGCCCCTTTCATTTGTCTGAAGGAGTGTTCTTCTGCTTCTCCCCAGTGAAATGGCGGGCCGGAGATCTTTCCTCTCTTCTTTGGGTGGCCTACCAGGAGCTCTTGCAAAGGCGCTGCCATTTTCGTGTAGCCCTTGATGAACCTTCTGTAGTAGCCTACCAAGCCAAGGAACTGACGTACCTCCCGGACGGTAGTAGGTGTGGGCCATTCCTGGATGACTGTGACCTTCTCTGGGTCCGGTGCTACTCCTTCTGCACTGACCACGTGACCTAGGTACTGGACCTTTGGCTTCAGTAAATGGCACTTGGATGGTTTCAGCTTCATTCCATATCGGGATAGTGCTTCAAAGACTTCAGCCAGGTGTTTCAGGTGGTCCTCGTAGGTCTTGGAGTACACGATGACATCATCCAGGTAGAGCAGGACGGTTTCAAAGTTGAGGTGCCCTAGGCAGCATTC
The DNA here is from genome assembly GCF_048569485.1 of Anomaloglossus baeobatrachus. Classification (NCBI taxonomy): domain Eukaryota; kingdom Metazoa; phylum Chordata; class Amphibia; order Anura; family Aromobatidae; genus Anomaloglossus; species Anomaloglossus baeobatrachus. The sequence goes on along the minus strand of NC_134360.1, from coordinate 135,563,542 downwards.
CATAAGCCTCTGGAAGGTCCCGGGGGCATTGCAGAGTCCAAATGGCATGCTATTGAACTCACAGAGGCCCATTGGGGTGGTGAAGGCCGTCTTCTCCCGATCTTCTTCTGCTACAGATACTTGCCAGTAGCCACTAGTAAGATCTAGGGTAGAAAAGTAGTTAGAGGCTTTCAAGGCAGCGAGGGATTCCTCTATCCTTGGCAAAGGGTAGGCATCCTTGTGTGTTATCTGATTTATCCGTCTGTAATCCACACACATCCTCATCGTGCCATCCTTCTTTCTTACCAGGACCAGGGGAGCCGCCCAGGGGCTACAACTGTCCCTTATGACGCCTGCCTCCTTCATGTCCTTCAGCATGTCCTTTGTGCGCTGGTAATGGGCTGGTGGAATAGGCCTATGTCTTTCCTTAATGGGAGGATGACTGCCTGTGGGTATGTGATGTTGCACCCCTTTGATCCTACCAAAGTCTAGTGGGTTCTTACTAAAGACCTGCTCGTATTCCTGCACGACCCTGTAAACCCCATGTTTCTGGTAGTCGGGTGTAGAGTCAGTCCCCACGTGTAGTTTCTGGCACCAATCCTCTAACTGCTTTTGGGAGGTCTCGCCCTCTTTTGAGTCAGCTTGTGTCAGGGGACCTACAGGTGTTATGGCGTCATCTGAGCATGTAAACAGTTTGGCTATGGTAGCGTACCTTGGTAGTCTGGCTTCCTCCTCCCCACAGTTCAACACTCGTACAGGCACTCGTCCCTTGTGTACATCAACTACCCCCCTGGCTGTCAGAATCGTGGGCCAGTGGTCTGAATGAGTGGGCTCTAGTACAGCCTGGTAATCTTGTCCTCTGAGACCTACCGCTGCTCTACACCACATCATCATTTCACTCCGTGGGGGTATCACAATGGGGTTAGCATCCATCACCCGTACACTACCAATCTCACCGCCAGTCTGTTTTACCTGTTGCTTCCTCAGAATGATTCGGATCTCCTTTTGCAAGGCTCTTTTCGACCCGCCCTCAGCACCTTCAACAATCTGGTGAAGCAACAACAACACTTCCCCTAGGCAATTTTCTATGACATTAGTGCCTAAAATCATTTGCGGGTTCCTTTCTCTAATATCAGTGTCCACAACAATCAGTCCTTGTCCCTTCATTTCCTGCCTTCCCACCTTTATGGTTACCTCTTTGACCCCGATCTGGTCTATAGGTTGTCCGTTGGCAGCATAGATGGTGAGGGAGGGGTCCGGTGGTCGGAGATCGTCGTCCGACCAAAACCTACGATAAAGGACATACGGGATCGTGGTGACCTGAGAGCCGGTGTCCAATAATGCCGGGGTAGGGATCCCGTCCAGGACAATGGACAGGACAGGACGTCCACCCACGTACTGATCACAGCAGCGACCTGGGCCTGATCTTCTTAATCCTGAGGACTGGCCCCCGGCCCCAGGTTTGGCTCGTTTAAAGGACAGGCCCTTGCATAGTGACCTGCCTCCTGGCAACGACGACAGATGGGTTGTCCAGATGAGTCGTAGCGATCACTGCTCCTGCCTCGGGTTGGGGGACCTCTTCTCCTCCGCATCCAAGGGACGTCCTCTGGGTTGTCAGCTAGCAGGATCTGATGAGGGACTTTGGTCTCTGAGGGCAACTGCATTGCTTTCAGGATTTGTGCGACGTCCTTAGTGAGCTGTTGCACCTGGGAGGATAGCGTACTTATGGTCTCTGCTGGCGCGTTGAGTCCTTTTGCAGTTATCAGGGTCTGCGAGGAGGATTCCGCTCCTGCAGCCGTGGAACTGGCAGGCCATGCTGGTGCGACGGGGTCTGTGTCCACAGGAGGTTGGAGTGCTTTCACTGCCCTGTCTTTCAGAATGGCAAAGTCCACGTCAGGGTGTTCCAGGGACCACAGCTTCATCTGCTTCCCATCCTCAGGAGAGCGCAGGCCCCGCAAGAATTGTTCCTTCATCATCCGGTTTCCTTCCTGATCACTGACAGGGTCCACCAGCTTGAGAGCCCGTAGTGCAGCCTGCAGCCTGAGGGCATAGTCTCTTATGCTATCTTGGGGCTTCTGCCGGCAGTTATAGAAGTCCGTCCTCAGCTCTCCCTCGGTGCGGTGTTCAAAAGCAGCTGCTAGTTTGGCAAAGATGGTCTCAACAGAGCTCCGGTCATCATTGGTCCAGGACTCAGCTTCCAATTCTGCTGCTTCAGTCAATTGTCCCAGCACCACAGCGGCCCTCTGCTTACCAGTCATCGCGTGCATGTCTAGCAGGGTGTTGATCTTCTTCTTAAACCCGGTCAGCGTGTCTATTTTACCGGCGTATTGGGGCAGCCATTGCGCTCCTGGGACATACAGTAAGGAAACTGGCATTATGGGGGAGACTTCGGCCGGCGCGGCTGCGACCGCGGCACCGGCACCGGGCGCTGCTGCGTCCAGCGCGACGGGGGCTGGCATCGCTTGGGCTGCGTCGCCCTGACCAGGGGCATTACCTCCTGCAGCGTCCATTTTTCTTCAGAAATCTGCGCGCGCCCTTTTCACTTCCTGGATCAGAACGCTCTCTGAATTGTGGGGATTCTGGGGCGGCCACACCTCTTCGTGGGCGGTGCTCTTCTCCCTCGCGCGGGCTGCAGCGCGCGCTTTTGAAGATGGCAATATGGCGACGGTTCAATTTTTGCGGTCGGACCTCTGAGGCACACGGTCACCTGTCTGAACAGGTCTAGTCCTAATCCTGTTCGTGACGCCAGAAGTTGTGAAGCCCCGCTAGTATGTGTCGGTGCAGTACCTTCAGGGACTCCACGTGGATGGAACAGTCTGGTCACAGGTAGGGAACCTTCTTTTAGGATTGTCGTGACGCCACTCTCAGTATTGCGGTCAGCGGGGACCGCCACTGCAGATTAAGGGATGCCTGGGGCTGATGGTGGGTGCAGTCAGTATATTAGCCCCCTGAGAGTGAGGCAAGCCCCAGGCCCCGGTGTATGTGTGTGGGACCACAGGTCGCAGAATGACTCAAACACAGTCCAAGAAGTCTTTCAACGTGTTTACTCACTGTTTGGAGGTCACGGTGAGATGCCCGGGCGACACTGTGATAACCAGGTTGAACCAGGAATTCCAGGAGGCCGTTCTGAGGGTAGCTGTCCACTCGCCTTCCTTGCACTCTTTCTGTTTTAGGAGGATCCTTTGCTTGAAGCGTGGTAGGACCCCTCCAGGGAAGCTGTTACCACCCTGCTCCCCTCTCTCTGGCTCGTCTGCCGGCAGCGTGGCCTTGGTGGGATGGCTTCTGGCCCTGTCCCCTTATGGGCCTGGTGATTGCTGCTTGGCTCAAGCTCTGTGTAGTCGTGGTGAGGGCATGAAGTACCCCCCCCCACCTGTAGGTTAAGCAGCTCTGGATGATCTGCTGCCTGTACTGGGGACCTAGTTCCCCTTGTGTGCTCGGATACCGGGATCTCCGTACTCAGCCACCCTTCTCTCTCTGGATGGTTTTCAGGCCGACCCACGGTACTCCTTTCTCCCCCGCTTTCAGCTACTGCACTCCTCAGGACCTGTTTCACACTCTAGAGCTCCTCTGCCCTGCTTCCTCACACTTCAACCCTCTTCTCTCGACCTCCTTCTTCCTCTCTCTGCCCTGCTTCCTAGCAACCAGCCCCTGAACACACCCCCAGCTGGGAATTGAAAGTTAACTCCTTCTGGCTACTCAAGGGTCCCCTCTGGTGATGTGGGAGGCTTGGTCACTATATGTTTGTGTGTGCACCTCATCCTGGCCTTTGGAGATTACCTGGAAGCATTGCTCCCGCATGGGTGCAATACTCTGTGGTGCCTGACCAAGTCAGGGGCGCCACACAGGCACATTATCCAAATGTCTTTCCAAGACCGTTTTTATTTACAGCCGTATATACAGTGCCTTGCGAAAGTATTCGGCCCCTTGAATTTTTCAATCTTTTCACACATTTCAGGATTCAAACATATAGATAAAAAATTTCATGTTATGGTGAAGAATCAACAACATGTGGGACACAATTGTGAAGTTGAACGAAATTTATTGCTTATTTAAAATTTTTGTAAAAAATAAAAAACTGGAAATTGGGGTGTGCAATATTATTCTGCCCCTTTACGTTCAGTGCAGTAAACTCACTCCAGAAGTTCATTGAGGATCTCTGAATGATCCAATGTTGTCCTAAATGACTGATGATGATAAATATAATCCACCTGTGTGTAATCAAGTCTCTGTATAAATGCACCTGCTCTGTGATAGTCTCAATGTTCTCTTTATAGCACAGAGAGCATCATGAAGACCAAGGAACACAACAGGCAGGTCCGTGATACTGTTGTGGAGAAATCTAAAGCTGGATTTGGTTGTAAAAAGATTTCCAAAACTTTAAAAGGGTAATTCACCCATATTTTTTATTGTCTAGATCGATATTATATTGAGAAACAATGTTTTTCTCAAATACCTTGTGTTGGCAATAGTGCCTGTGAGAGGCGTTATTGCAGACCGCTGTTCCCTGCTTCGTGACCCCGGGCTCCATGACCTCGTGACGTCATGTCAAGTTCCGGACACGACACATCCCCGCGGCCAGCCCCAGTCTTCCTGACTCACTGACTTGTGGGCGGTGTTTCACCGCTTGTCACAGCACAGCGCGTCTCCTGCTTGCAGCGTTCTGCTGTAAAAGAGGAGGGAGGAGATGGGCTGTGACGAGCGTTGAAACACCGCCCACAGCCCATCACTCACGGACACTGCGGCCGGCCGCGGTGTCAGGAACTTGACGTGACATCACCGGATCCACGAGGTCACGGAGCCTGGGGGTCACTGAGCGGTCTGCAATAACGCCTCTCACAGGCACTATTGCCAACATAAGGTATTTGAGAGAAACATTGTTTCTCAATATAATATCGATCTAGACAATAAAAAATATGGGTGACCCACTCCTGTAATCGCAGCAAAAGGTGGCGCTACAAAGTATTAACTTAAAGGGGCCGAATAATATTGCACGCCCCAATTTTCAGTTTTTTTTATTTTTTAATGAAATAAGCAATAAATTTTGTTCGACTTCACAATTGTGTCCCAATTGTTGTTGATTCTTCACTGTAGCATTAACATTTTTAACTTTATGTTTGAAGCCTGAAATGTGGGGAAAGGTTGAAAAATTCAAGGGGGACGAATACTTTCGCAAAGGCACTGTACCTGGATCCTTCTCTTACCCAGCTTATTTGTAGCCCAGGCAAAAAGAGAGGTGAGTCTTTAGATTATGGTCTCATCCGAAATAGGCCGTCTTGTTATTGGCAGATGGGCATAAACACTTTGCCATTAAAAATGTGGAGGTTTTTGCCCTCCTTTTAATGAGAGTACTCTTACATAGTGTATGTATATATACATTATGAAATCATACTCTGCATAACCATATAGCAGACTGCATGCAGGGATATCACAGGCAGACTTTCTATTCAGGACCGGCAAGCCATTGGAAAATAGCAGATGCATGTATCCTGGGAAGTTAGAAAAAGGAAGTTCCAAAACCAATAGTGCAAACAGAATGCTTGTAAAGAAGAACAGCCCACTGAAAGGCAGTAGCTGGCAGTAACAGAGCAAGACAATTGGGTCAGTTCCTGGACTTATTTAACCAATATGCGCATCATAATCATTTAACTAGTTGTCTGTGATTAGGTCAGAAAGACCATGTTTTTCCATACATTTCCTAGGGAAGGGCAGGACCATTTTTATGAAAAAATACAACTTTACAACCACAGCAAAAAAAAGGCAATTCTGAATATATAGGTCAGAGTGAAGAGCCAATCACAGTCAGCCGCCCTTGTTCTGGAGGCCCAGCACAGCCATGTATTACATGGATGATTACTCATCTGAAAGTGCTTATATAGCACTGCAGCCCCCACTGCTGCCTCAGATGGGCTGTCTGGTCGTGGGCTAAAGATGCTGGACCCTCAGTGATCAACTGGGCTATCAAAAATGGGATGTAGCTATAGATACACTGAACAAAAATATAAACACAACATTTTTGTCTTTGCTCCCAATTTTCATGAGCTGAACTCAAAGTTCTGAGACTTTTCTATGTTCCTATGTGCGCAAAATGCCTTTTTCCCCAAATATTGTTCACAAATTTGTCTAAATCTATTAGTGTGCTCTTCTCCTTTGCCGAGATAATCCATGCACCTCACAAGTGTCATATCGAGATTCTGATTAGACAGTATGATTGCACAGGTGTGCCTTAGGCTGGTCACAATAAAAGGCCACAATAAAATATGCAACTATCACACAGCACAATGCCACAGATGTCACAATTTTTCCTACTGAACTGTGTTGTTGGTAAAATCAAATCTATTTTAGCAGATGGATTAAATGTTTACAGGATTTAAGGGATTTTGCAGTCTCCACATAAATTATTGCAATATTTCTAGAATTGCAGATTTCTGAATCCTGACAATGTACAATATACGCACAGTCAAGATTGTGCTTTGTTAACAGCTTTGTGTGCAGTTTTATAGGTACGCTGACGTGCTGACTAGCTTCTCATCTACTTTGAATTGAGAACATTGAGAAAAGCAGAATAATTTGGTGACCGACACATGACGTCAGGTAGGCAGTGTACAGCATATCACAAAAGTGAGTACACCCCTCACATTTTTGTAAATGGTTTATTATATCTTTTCATGGGACAACACTGAAGATATCACACTGACACAATGTAAAGTAGTCAGAGTACAGCTTGTATAACAGTGTAAATTTGGTGCCCTCTAAATAACTCAACAGAAAGCCATTAAAGTCTAAACCACTGGCAACAAAAGTGAGTACACCCCTAAAGAAAAATGGCCAAATTGTGCTCAATTAGCCTAATATAACTATTTTCCCTCCCCGGTGTCATGTGACTAATTAGTGTTACATATTCTCAGGTGTGAGTGGGGAGCAAATGTGTTACATTTGGTAGTATCACTCACACACTCTCACACTTGACCGACCAAAGGAGTTGAGTGCATGTGCTCAGAATCATCCAGAGGTCGTTTTTTCAAAATAGACATACGAGTGCTGCCAACATTGCTGCAGAGGTTAAAGGGGTGGGGGCAATCTGTCAGTGCTCAGACCATATGCCACACACTGCATCACATTGGTGGTCTGCATGGCTGTTGTCCCAGAAGGAAGCTCCTTCTAAAGATTATACACAAGAAACAACAAACAACAAACAGTTTGCCAAAGACAAGTAGACTAAGAACATGGATTACAGGAGCCATGACCTGTGTTCTTATGAGAGCAAGATAAACTTATTTTGTTCAGATGGTGTCAAGCGTTTGTGGCGGAAACCAGGTGAGGAGCACAAAGACAAGTGTGTCTTGCCTACAGTCACGCATGGTGGTGGGAGTGTCATTTGTTTGGTGTTGCATGAGTGTTGCCGGCTGTGAGGAGCCACAGTTCATTAAGGGAACCATGAATGCCACCATTTACTGTGACATAGTGAAACAGAGCATGATCCCCTCAATTCATGTTCCAACATGATAACAACTCCAAACACACCTCCAAGGCGACCACTGTCTTGCTAAAGAAACTGAGGGTAATGGTGCTAGATTGACCAAGTATGTCTCTAGACCTAAACTCTATTAATCATCTGTGGGGCCTCCTCAAATGAAAGGTGGAGAAGTGCAAGGTGTCTAACATCCACCAGCTCCGTGATGTGGTCATGAAGGATGGAAGAGGATCCAGTGGTTCCTGTGAAGCTCTAGGCAGTGCTTGAAATTAATGGCGGCCACACAAAATATTGTCACATTGGGTAAAATTTGTCCATTTTCATTTAGGGGTGTACTCACTTTTGTTGCTAGCAGTTTAGACATTAATGACTGTGTGTTTAGTTATTTAGAGGGCAGCAACTTTATACTGTTATACAAGCTACACAGTAACACTGTACATTGTATCAAACTGTCAGATCTTCACTGTTGTCCCATGAAAAGATATATTAAAATATTTACAAAAATATTACAGGTGTACTCACTTTTGTGGCATATTGTATATGAGCAGTCACGTGATGACAACTCCAGCTAATAATGGAGCCATCTGAATTTAGCAATTGGCAGTCAGAGTGACTGGAGAAATGTATGTGGAGTTCAGAAAACCCCTTTAAAGGGAACCTGTCAACAGATTCATCCCCTATAAGCTGTGGCCACCTCCAGTAAGCCTTTATATACAGCATTCTAGAATGCAATGTCATCCACACAGAGGTATTCATCACATCAATGATATGTGCCCTGCTGTGAACAAAGCAAAGTACTGTAATGCGCAGGCGCTGGGAAAGGTCAAAGACCGCCCATGCATGCGCACTACAATACTTTGCTCTGCCCTCACCTGCGCAGATAGAAATCGTGTGCAAGAGCACAATGGAGGCCTCTGTGTGGATGACTTAGGATGCATCATCCACATGGAGCAGGGAAGGAGGACGGCGATCTGAAGAAGATAGGAGGCGCCGCACCGAGACCAGCAGGCTCATTGGACCGGACCACCCCACAGGTGAGTATAATAAATCTCTTTTTTATGTTGTACATGTTGACTTGGGGACGTATATACAGTATACTAGAATGATTTATATAAGGGCTTACTGGTGGTGGCCGCAGTTTATAGGGGAAAGGCTTAATCCACCTGGTAGGGTAGATTTGGTTTTGCCAACAACTCAGTTCAATAGGAGAGGTTGTCCATTACAATTTATCACGGAGCCTGGAAATCTCCCTATATACAATTGAGCAGACACTGCAGGATCATCAGAGTTCGGTATCCACCGGGGAGGACAGCGGACGACACTTGGAGGTAGCACTGGCAAGCAGATGTGCTGGACTGCATACTATAAATATTAACTGTGACCGCCTCATAAATTATTTTTGTGCAGAATAGCTAGAAACTGACTCATTGTTGTGATAAACTGTTAAATATGGAGGGTAATCTTTTTCATATATAGAAGCATTATGTTAAATCTTTTGGAGACATCTTTATTGCTTTTCCATGACTCTGGGGAATATTATCAGCATCCAATTACCAGCTGGGCATTTAACTGGTCCCAGTGATATCAGTCATTGTATCAGTACTGTATGTAGTTTTAGAGCATTTTCGAGATGTATCAAAATTATTAATGATTTCACAATTTGCAACAATTTTATGATTTATTTTGTTTGTTTTAGGGCAGGAACGGATCACAATATTGATAACACCACAACTGTGTTACGGGAATGGTTAAAGAATGTTCAAAAATTATACCATTATGTTGAGTGGAGGCCGATGGGAGAGCCCCAGTAAGTACCCTTGTAAATCTGTCATTCTGAGTAGGAAACAGTACCACCATAGTATTCACTTCTCCCTGCTGAACATGTTCATGTGCTCAAGAATCTTTAGAGCTCCACTCCTATGGTTTTGTTTTATTTCACTGGTGGAGTGGTGCTTTAAATCTTAAGCCTGCTTTACACGTTGCAATTAGTTGTACAATCGCATTTGCGATGTGACACGCCCAGGTTGCATACGGGATCTTATGAGATTGCACGTAGGTCGTTCATTTGCTGTCACACGTGCGTTAGTAGTCTATGTTAAATTGATCAATTTTGTGTGCGATCCTAGATCATGTGTTCTGTGACGTATGCATTGGGCACCTTTTTTTTTTTTTTTTTATTTATTGACTTGCCAAGCGTGTGTAATGTGTAGGGATGCGTTTTTACTATGTCATCTGCCATTCAGCTCTACTACATGGCCGCTGACAGCAGACACAGACAGCCATGTAGCAGAGCTGAATGGCAGATGACAGCAGACACAGACAGAGACGCACGATAAGAATGAACTCGGGTTAACTTCACCCGACTTCATTGTCATGCTGCGGCTCTGTCTGTGTCGCGTCCTGATTAGCGGTCACCTGTGAAGGACTCACCGGTGACCGCTAATCCCCTGAGTAACTGAATTGAGCAGCCCTCTCTCATACATATACTCACTGATCCCCGATCCCCGGCGCGGCGCTGCACGGCATTCACACTGCTCCGGCGGCTTTTACTATTTTGAAAAAGCCGGCCGCCCATTAAACAATCTCATATTCCCTGCTTTCCCCGCCCACCGGCACCTATGATTGGTTGCAGTGAGACACGCCCCCACGCTGAGTGACAGGTGTCTCACTGCACCCAATCACAGCAGCCGGTGGGCATGTCTATACTGTGCTGTGAAATAAATAATTAAATAATTAAAAAAAACGACGTGCGGTCCCCCCCAATTTTAAAACCAGCCAGATAAAGCCATATGGCTGAAGGCTGGTATTCTCAGGATGGGGAGCTCCACGTTATGGGGAGCCCCCCAGCCTAACAATATCAGCCAACAGCCGCCCAGAATTGCCGCATACATTATATGCGACAGTTCTGGGACTGTACCCGGCTCTTCCCGATTTGCCCTGGTGCGTTGGCAAATCGGGGTACTAAGGAGTTATTGGCAGCCCATAGCTGCCACTAAATCCTAGATTAATCATGTCAGGCGTCTCCCCGAGAAACCTTCCATGATTAATCTGTAAGTGACAGTAAATAAACACACACACCCGAAAAAATCCTTCATTAGAAATAAAAAACGCAAACATATACCCTGGTTCACCACTTTAATAAGCCCAAAAAAGCCCTCCATGTCCGGCGTAATCCACGGACCTCCAGCTTCCAGCTCTGCTGCATGGAGGTGACCGGAGCTGCTGAAGACACCGCCGCTCCTGTCACCTCCACGCAGCAACTGAAGACAGCCGCGCGATCAGCTGAGCTGTCACTGAGGTTACCTGAATCCAGCGGTGGATGCAGCGGTGGCCGCGGGTATCCTCAGTGACAGCTCAGCTGATCGCGCTACTCACCGCCGCTCCTGTCAGCTCCACGCAGCAACTGTGGTGAGTAGCGCGATCAGCTGAGCTGTCACTGAGGTTACCCGCGGCCACCGCTGTATCCAGTGACAGCGGGTAACCTCAGTGACAGCTCAGCTGATCGCGCAGCTGTCTTCAGTTGCTGCGTGGAGGTGACCGGAGCGGCGGTGTCTTCAGCAGCTCCGGTCACCTCCATGCAGCAGAGCTGGAGGCAACGCTGGAGGTCCGTGGATTACGCCGGACATGGAGGGCTTTTTCGGGCTTATTAAAGTGGTGAACCAGGGTATATGTTTGTGTTTTTTATTTCTAATAAAGGATTTTTTCGGGTGTGTGTGTTTATTTACTGTCACTTACAGATTAATCATGGAAGGAGAATACCAGCCTTCAGCCGTATGGCTTTATCTGGCTGGTTTTAAAATTGGGGGGGACCGCACGCCATTTTTTTAAATTATTTAATTATTTATTTCACTGCACAGTATAGACACGCCCACTGGCTGCTGTGATTGGGTGCAGTGAGACACCTGTCACTCAGCGTGGGGGCGTGTCTCACTGCAACCAATCATAGGCGCCGGTGGGCGGGGAAAGCAGGGAATACGAGATTGTTTAATGGGCGGCCGGCTTTTTCAAAATAGTAAAAGCCGCCGGAGCAGTGTGAATGCCGTGCAGCGCCGCGCCGGAGATTGGGGATCAGTGAGTATGAGAGAGGGGGTAAGAGGGATAGACTGACATGGACAGAGAGAGAGGGACAGAGATAGTGACCGACTTACAGAGATTAGTGAATGACAGACATTGTGAGGTGCTTCAGAACGCAGCTTTTCAGCTGCGCTCTGAAACTGACCTTTTTTAAGCTGCGGTGCAGAGCGCACACCTGCGCACATAGCCACAGACATCAAAATCGTATGAGGGATGTCACACGTTACAATTGACTAGGTTCGTGCAACAAAACGTTCAATTCTAGACAAAGATACGATGTGTTTGCGATCAACGGTTTTGCGTTCAATCCTGATCGCACTTAGGTGTCACACACAGATACCTCACAAACGATGCCTGATGTGCGTCACTTACAACTTGACCCCAACGACGGATTGTGAGATATATTGAAGCGTGTAAAGCGGGCTTTAGTCCCCTGACCCTTGTGTTATATTCACCTTCTGGTGGCTTCCTTTTCTATCACCGCTGCTCTGGCCGATCTCGGCAATTTGTGACCTGCCGGCATCTCCAGTGTTTCATCGAGCATGACGGAGGTCACAACTCAGTAGAAGTCTATGAGAACCTTATTTTGTCTCTCAAAGAGTTACATTAAGACCTTGTGATGTAACTTCTGACTTTCGACAAATCAGAAGTTACTGTCACAAGATGGCACCACGGGACCGGAGCAGCGTCAGTAAAAGGTGAAGCCCCCAGAAGGTGAGGATATGACAGGGGGTGGGGGATTACATTTAAAGTGCCACTGCAGTGCTGAAAACAAAACAAAACACTGGAGTGGTGCTTTAGTCTGAATTAGATGTGGAACCTGAAAAAATAAAAGCTCTAAATTAGAATAAGGAGGAATCACCTAGTAACAAGGCAAATAGATCATTGAGTACACAAGATTGTATTTACCTATATATCCATTATCACGAACATTTCCCACCCACGGCACACATGACTGACGTATGAGTATAGAGCGGTACTTCTTCTCACACTCACTTGCCCCCTACCTATCGCAGAAAAATTGACCAGAAGCTAAGCACACCCCACACCCCACACCCCTGTCCATGCATCCACACCACACTTTTACTGAGACCACCCACCATTATATGAGGACAATGGCACTACTGCACTGAGTAATATAGCAGGACACATGCCACACACCTTTACCAAGCACCTGACAGGTACAGTTCTTGCACACTGACATTTACAGGGTTACACAACCAGGTTATACTTTCCCTCTTCACGGTTGTGGATTCATTTAAAGCAGCAAAGAACAAACTTATAAAATGTTAGATTTAACATACAAAAAAGGTTCAGTGCTTATACAGTTAGAAAAAGATTAATTATCAAACAGCAAAAAATGTGTAAAACAAAAAGGGACACATGAAGGAAGCGGTAACGATTAGGGGTTTTGAATTGGGGGTTGAGGTTCCATTTCTGTGGTTTTCGCAACGTCAAAACCTTGTCTCTAAAATCCACAGAAGCGATCATTTCCCCTGATCACAGGTATCTCTGTGGGTGGTGGTGTTGATATCAGTTTATTATCGATATGTCATGGAAATCAGGCATTTTCAGTGCCATGGGATTATCTGGTGCAAAGCTGTCCAATCTGCTTTAAGGGGGCTTTACACGCTGCGACATCGCTAATGCGGAGTCGTTGGGGTCACGGAATTTGTGACGCACATCCGGCCGCATTAGCGATGTTGCTGCGTGTGACACCGATGAGCGATTTTGCATCGTTGCAAAAATGTGCAAAATCACTCATCGGTGACATGGGGGTCCATTCTCGATTATCGTTACTGCAGCAGTAACGATGTAGTTCGTCGCTCCTGCGGCAGCACACATCGCTATGTGTGACACCGCAGGAACGAGGAACCTCTCCTTACCTGCCTCCTGGCCGCTATGAGGAAGGAAGGAGGTGGGCGGGATGTTACGTCCCGCTCATCTCCGCCCCTCCGCTTCTATTGGGCGGCCGCTCAGTGACATCGCTGTGACGCCGCACGGACCGCCCCCTTAGAAACGAGGTGGTTCGCCGGTCACAGCGACGTCGCCGGGCAGGTAAGTATGTGTGACGGGTCTGCGCGATGTTGTGCGGCACTGGCAGCGATTTGCCCGTGTCGCACAACAGATGGGGGCGGGTACCCACGCTAGCGATATCGGGACCGATATCGCAGCGTGTGAAGTAGCCTTTACTGGCAGTTAACGTCACCTTTGCTAACAAGGATGCACATAGGCAAAGTTTGACCTACTTGAAACGGTCAGCTTCCTGCTAATTGAATTTATCATAACGCACAATGTCTGATTGGTATTTTCAGAACAATGAAGCTATAGAAACTAAGTAATAAAATATGAATTTTTATTCAAATATTATTAAAAAATGTTACAAATATAAAATTTCAATAAGAATTCCACATAAATACAACAGAGACATTATGAGTCAACAAGCAAGATAAAGGATTATTTTCACAGTGAGAAATTGTCTATTTTTTATAAAAGTACAAATATATATAAATATAGAAAAATATATCCCTCATATATATAACAGTGATTAATAAATATTAGCACTAGTGCACATAATTATTCAAGGGCAAAATTCATATAAAAAACAGGGGGTAATTGTTATTATGAAAAAATATAAATTTATATATAATAATATCAAAGTTTATTTGCAAAATGCATTATCTTAATCATATATAAATATTTTAAAAGACCAAGTATACAAAGAATTAAACCATGCAATTAATAGCAGGTTAAAACATGTATAAATACAGTGCCTACAAGTAGTATTCAACCCCCTGCAGATTTAGCAGGTTTACACATTCGGAATTAACTTGGCATTGTGACATTTGGACTGTAGATCAGCCTGGAAGTGTGAAATGCACTGCAGCAAAAAAGAATGTTATTTCTTTTTTATTTTTTTTTTTAAATTGAGAAAAGTTTATTCAGAGGGTCATTTATTATTCAACCCCTCAAACCACCAGAATTCTGTTTGGTTCCCCTAAAGTATTAAGAAGTATTTCAGGCACAAAGAACAATGAGCTTCACATGTTTGGATTAATATTCTCTTTTTCCAGCCTTATCTGACTAATTAAGACCCTCCCCAAACTTGTGAACAGTACTCATACATGGTCAACATGGGAAAGACAAAGGAGCATTCCAAGGCCATCAGAGACAAGATCGTGGAGGATCACAAGGCTGGCAAGGGGTACAAAACCCTTTCCAAGGAGTTGGGCCTACCTGTCTCCACTGTTGGGAGCATCATCCGGAAGTGGAAGGCTTATGGAACTACTGTTAGCCTTCCACGGCCTGGACAGCCTTTGAAAGTTTCCACCCGTGCCGAGGCCAGGCTTGTCCGAAGAGTCAAGGCTAACCCAAGGACAACAAGGAAGGAGCTCCGGGAAGATCTCATGGCAGTGGGGACATTGGTTTCAGTCAATACCATAAGTAACGTACTCCACCGCAATGGTCTCTGTTCCAGACGAGCCCGTAAGGTACCTTTACTTTCAAAGCGTCATGTCAAGGCTCATCTACAGTATGCTCATGATCACTTGGAGGACTCTGAGACAGACTGGTTCAAGGTTCTCTGGTCTGATGAGACCAAGATTGAGATCTTTGGTGCCAACCACACACGTGACGTTTGGAGACTGGATGGCACTGCATACGACCCCAAGCATACCATCCCTACAGTCAAGCATGGTGGTGCAGCATCATGCTGTGGGGCTGTTTCTCAGCCAAGGGGCCTGGCCATCTGGTCCGCATCCATGGGAAGATGGATAGCACGGCCTACGTGGAGATTTTGGCCAAGAACCTCCGCTCCTCCATCAAGGATCTTAAGATGGGTCGTCATTTCATCTTCCAACAAGACAACGACCCAAAGCACACAGCCAAGAAAACCAAGGCCTGGTTCAAGAGGGAAAAAATCAAGGTGTTGCAGTGGCCTAGTCAGTCTCCTGACCTTAACCCAATTGAAAACTTGTGGAAGGAGCTCAAGATCAAAGTCCACATGAGACACCCAAAGAACCTTGATAACTTTGAGAAGATCTGCATGGAGGAGTGGGCCAAGATAACTCCAGAGACCTGTGCCGGCCTGATCAGGTCTTATAAAAGATGATTATTAGCTGTAATTGCAAACAAGGGTTATTCCACAAAATATTAAACCTAGGGGTTGAATAATAATTGACCCACACTTTTATGTTGAAAATTTATTAAAATTTAACTGATCAACATAACTTGTTGGTTTGTAAGATTTATGCATCTGTTAATAAATCCTGCTCTTGTTTGAAGTTTGCAGGCTCTTACTTATTTGCATCTTATCAAACCTGCTAAATCTGCAGGGGGTTGAATACTACTTGTAGGCACTGTACATAACACCCACGAAAAAAGCCCTGTATTGCAGCCTAAAGTGCTGATAGAAAGTGCCAAGTGCAATGCTCTAATCACTGGTTAACATAAGCCTGTTAGTATTGAACAATGTGCCCGGTACAAGTTTCTCCGTGTTTAACCCTAGAACGCATACCTGGGGCCTCGCAGGCCTGCTAGGTCATTTGTTTTCTATGGTAGATTGTTATGCTTGCGCATTCTAGGGTTAAAGTGACGGACATCAGTCGTATTCATTAAATAGTTATAGGAGGCAAGAGAAACAGACTGCACAATACTTACAAAAGACTCACACCACGTCCCGTCACCCCAACATATGTTTCGCCTTTTCTTCTTCACGCCCCCCGAAGAAAAATACAGGGCTTTTTTCATGGGTGTTATATATTTATTAATCACTGTTATATACCGTATTTTTCGGACCATAAGACGCACTTTTTTTTCTCCAAATTTGGGAGGAAAGTGTGGGGTGCGTCTTATGGTCTGAAGCAGCGGGGTAGGGAGCTGTGGGGGAGTCAGCGCTATGCAGTGGGATCACAGGAGGCAGGGAGGGTCGCTGCTGCAGGATGCCGGCTGCTGGAGAAACCACGTGTGCCCGCTGCTTAAAGTCAGTGAATATTCATTAGCTGCTCCCCGCCCCCCTCTCTCTGCAGTCAGCGGGTGTGAGGAGCAGCTAATGAATACTTGTTTACTGTAAACAGCGGTCACACGTGGGAGGTCCAGACGGCTTCCTGCAGCGGCTGGGGAGACTGTGTGTCCGCTGTGTAGGAGGCAGGAGCAGGGTGCCGCTGCACTCATTTATGGCCCGGGGGGAGTGCAGATCACTGCAGTGTCCGGGCCAGAGCACGGCATACCTTCACAGCACAGCCGCAGTCTCTGTGCTGAGGGCTCAAATTACTTTCACTTTGATCCTTCCTCTGCACTAGAAACAGTCTCGCGTAGCTGACAAGGACCTACAGTGATGTAATGCAGAGGGGTGGGCCAGAGCAGCACAGAACAGCACAGTGCCCTGCCTCTTCATTACATCACTGCAGGTCCTTGAGATATGGGAGACTTTGTTTGTAATGCCAGGACCAAACTGAAGCATGGTGAGCATCACATCAGTAAAAGTAAGGCAATAAATAGTATAGTATATAAAGGCATTACTGTACACCTGGATGGGGTTGGATCATATACATTATATATATATATATGTATATCTCTTTACACATACATACACACACAAACTATATAACTATATACACACGGACACACACACATTATATACACACACACACACACCAGATTGGAGGATCATACACATAATGATGGGGAACATACATATTCCACGATGGGGGCCATATATACCTGGAAGGTACCCAGAATGGAGGATATGAGGACAGAATTTGGGGATATTATTACCTCAGTAACACTGTCAGCAGTAAAATAACAGTGTGTCATGACCACATTCTTTTACTTTAATTTTATTTTTTTCTATTTTTTCCTCCTCTAAAACAAGGGTGCGTCTTATAGTCCGGTGCGTCTTATAGTCCGAAAAATACGGTATATAAAGTATATATTTTTCTATATTTATATATATTTGTACTTTTATAAAAAAAAATAGACAATTTCTCACTGTGAAAATAATCCTTTATCTTGCTTGTTGACTCATATTCATGTCTCTGTTGTATTTTTGTGGAATTCTTATTAAAATTTTATATTTGTAACATTTTTTAATAATATTTGAATAAAATTTCATTTTTTATTACTTAGTTTCTATAGCTTCATTGTTCTGAAAATACCAATCAGACATTGTGTGTTATGTTCTAGTTGAAGCTTATCCTTATTGGGGAAAAAGTATTTGTATGGGCACCTTTTTGATTAAATTAATTGAATTTATCTACACAAAATAAGCTGCCAGGTGTCCATGGATATAAGATTTTGATTTATCTAATTCATACCTTAATTCATAACACCTATTTTAGCCTGTGTCTAAATTAAAAGGAATCTGTCAGCAGATTTCTGCTATTTAATCAGAGAGCAGCAGCAAATAAGGAGAGAGACCCTGATTCTAGTGATATGTCACTTATTGGGCTGCTTGTTTTTGCTTCAATAAAATTATTATTTTAAATCGGCAGAGAACTTGACCTTAAGGTATTTCATTAAACTCAGTGACCCCACTTGGCGAGGTCATTTTGTTACTGAGGTCACCTGCAGTCAGGTTAGCTGCGATCACAGGTGGAGGACTGTGAGAATCTCCAACTGTGCCCACAATTAACCTAAGTGACGTCACCGCTGATTGCGCAGCTCCCTCAGTCTCTGCCTGAAGCTAACAGTAGGCAGTCAGTTTCTATGGTGCTCGCTGTGAGCTTCAGATGTATCAAAGCTGGAATCGTTGTAGGACCTTGTATGGATTACGTCGGACCTGCAGTGATGTTTTTGGGGTTACTAAAGTAGTAAAAGAGGTTTTTTTTTGTATTGTTATTTCCTCCCTGCTCTTGTTTCTCTCCTAATCTCTTGTTGTCTTATACTTCTGTGTGTGCGTGCTGTGTGACAGACCAGTGGGCACTCACTGCAAGTGGAAGAAAGGAGTTTCTGGCAGCTAAATAGTAAAGGGTTCTTAACAGTTAGAGTAGTCAGACTGTGGAATGCCCTATCACAAGAGGTAGTAATGGCAGATACTATAACAGCTTTTAAAAAAAGGCTGGATGACTTCCTCAGTTCACACAATATTATTGGTTAGAAATGATTTAGTGTCAAAATATATAATTGGTAGAGAAAGGTTGAACTAGATGGACTAGGTCTTTTTCAACCTATGTAACTATGAATTACATCGGTGAGGGCAGAATTTGACACAAGCAAATATAAAGATTACAACCCTAAACAAAAATTAGCATATCAAGAGAACAAAGGGGTAACGTAGTCATGGTCCTATATGTGACCAAATAGTCACACACAAGTCAAACAACTTCTTGCAAAAATGTAAAAAGTGTTTATTACATAATTTAATAACAAGAAGTGACAATAACAAAAATCAAAAAAACAAATAACACTTTATCAGGCTTTTGAGGAGTATCAATGATGGCAAATCATATAGGGCCCACATCCCACATGTGGTGAGAGTATATAAAAATGAATGGATAAGGTTAATGAGATAAAAAACCTCTAGACATGTCTATACATTATCATACATTACAGACCAGCCATAGGCTAAAAGTGGGAACTCTATAGAAAAAAACTCCCATATAGTAATTATTCCAAAGCAAGAGTATGTATAAATAAGGGATATTAAAAGTTCTATAGATAAACCCAATATGGATGGATTAAATAGCCAAAGTTATAAATGCTATATACATGTCTATGAAACATTAATACCATACATTAAAGAGTGGCCATAGGCTAAATTGGGAACTCCATAGAGAGACTCACAGATAGTAAATGCTCCAGATTAACGCAATGTTAATATCCTAAGCCTAAAAGCCAGACCATAATAGTCGTTCACTCATCCCATAGTAGCTAGTGGTGCCCAAGGAAAACGTGCCCCAACGCGCACGTTTTGATTACTTCCTGTAATCCATGTCCTTAGTCTACTTGTCTTCAGAAAACTGTTAGTGGGCTTTCTTGTGCATCATCTTTAGAAGAGGCTTCCTTCTGGGATGAATTCCATGCAGACCAATTTGATGCAGTGTATAGCGTAAGGTCTGAGCACTGACAGGATGACACCCCACCCCTTTAACCTCCTGGAGCAATTCTTGCAGCACTATTAAGTCTATTTTGAAAAGACAACCTGTGGATATGACTCTGAGCCAGTGGCGTAACAACTGCTTTTGCCACACCGGGCGGTCGTCAAATTTGCCGTCCCCCTCCGTTGACGAGGGGTGAGGGGGGGAAGGGAGGGTTATAAGTGAGATTGGGGATAGTTACCTTACAGAATGGATCTAGACAGCAGGATCACAGCAGATGGAGGAGGCAGCAGATAGAATGTGAGGATGTACCGTATTTTTCGGACCATAAGACGCACTTTTCCCCCCCCAAATGTTGGGGGAAAGTTGGGGGTGCATCTTATGGTCTGACTGTGGCTGCGGGGAATGAGGGTGCTGCGGTGGAGCGGGTCATTGGGGGCACGAGCAGGCTGTAGCAGCCTGCCGTGACCACGTGGACCCGCTCATTTAATATGCACGCCCATCCTCCCGCCCATCTCTCAGCACTGAAGCCGGCACTGATAGGTGGGCGGGGTGATGGGCAGGGATAAACAGTCGGCCCGCATGATCACCCCTGGCAACTGCAGCCTGGAGTGATCATGTGCGGCTGTATTCACTGCCCCCCGCGCATCATCATCAGTGTGGGGGGCAGTGAATCAGTACAGATTACTCACCGTTCCCCTGCAGCATCACTCCTCCTCCCATCTGTCCGGTCAGCTGACTTGCGTGAGTAGCGGAGCGCACAGCGATGACGTCATCGCTGTGCGCACGTGTCCACACGCAGCCGCCGTCACAGACCACCGGAGGACATCGCGATGCTGCAGGGGTACGGCTGCATTCAGCGGCGCTGCCGCTGACATAGACGGTAAGAGGAGCGGTGCTGCAGGGAGTGAGGTGAGTATGAACGTTTACTTTTTTTATGTGCCACAGGATACACCAGGATGAGGGCATATAGCAGAATAGGGGTATATTATGAGCAGCATGGGGAGTTTTTGAGCAAGATGAGGGTATATAGCAGGCTGGGGAGTATATGAGCAGGATGAGGGTATATAGCAATAAGGAATAACGTTTGGAACACCATTCTAAGTCTGAACTGGGTGCAAAAACCTAAAAAAAAATCACTATGGGGAGATAAGGTATGCACACCAGTGACTATGTAAGGGGAATACATGAAATAGCAGAAACTGCTGTGTGAATACTGACTTGAAAAATCCAATAGCTATATGTAAGAATGAAATGGGAAAAATGGAATCTGCATTACTGCCATGAACATATGAATAAAGAGAAATGTAGCTACTGAATTGATCAATGCAATAGAGTCCCAACACTACGCCAAAGTATTTTTCTACGTTGGGGTCCCTAGCTTGTGTGTGTCCTCTCATGCAGTTAAAAAACTTACCGTGTATGGGAAGCTGAGACCCAGGCTATTTATGCGTATGATATGGATTGGCAATAGGTGTGGTTGGGGAGGGTTCACAAACGAAAAACTACTAACAATAAGGAATAACGTTTGGAACACCATTCTAAGTCTAAACTGGGTGCAAAAACCTAAAAAAACATCACTATGGGGAGATAAGGTATGCACACCAGTGACTATGTAAGGGGAATACATGAAATAGCAGAAACTGCTGTGTGAATACTGACTTGAAAAATCCAATAGCTATATGCAAGAGTGAAAATGTGAAAAATGGAATCTGCATGATGACCCCTTACATAGTCACTGGTGTGCATACCTTATCTCCCCATAGTGATGTTTTTTTAGGTTTTTGCACCCAGTTCAGACTTAGAATGGTGTTCCAAACGTTATTCCTTATTGTTAGTAGTTTTTCGTTTGTGAACCCTCCCCAACCACACCTATTGCCAATCCATATCATACGCATAAATAGCCTGGGTCTCAGCTTCCCATACACGGTAAGTTTTTTAACTGCATGAGAGGACACACATAAGCTAGGGACCCCAACGTAGAGAAATACTTTGGCGTAGTGTTGGGGCTCTATTGCATTGATCAATTCAGTAGCTAAATTTCTCTTGATTCATATGTTCATGGCAGTAATGCAGATTCCATTTTTCACATTTTCACTCTTACATATAGCTATTGGATTTTTCAAGTCAGTATTCACACAGCAGTTTCTGCTATTTCATGTATTCCCCTTACATAGTCACTGGTGTGCATACCTTATCTCCCCATAGAGGGTATATAGCAGGCTGGGGAGTATATGAGCAGGATGAGGTTATATAGCTGGCTGGGGAGTATATGAGCAGCATGGGGAGTATATAAGCAGGATGAGGGCATATAGCAGGATATGGGTATATTATGAGCAGCATGGGGAGTATATAGAAGGCTGGGGAGTATATGAGCAGGCTGGGGAGTATATAGCAGGCTGGGGAGTATATGAGCAGGATGGGGAGTATATGAGCAGGCTGGGGAGTATATGAGCAGGCTGGGGAGTATATGAGCAGGCTGGGGAGTATATGAGCAGGCTGGGGAGTATATGAGCAGGATGAGGGTATATAGCAGGTTGGGGAGTATATGAGCAGGCTGGGGAGTATATGAGCAGGACATTACCCCATAACAGTGTCAGCAGCAGATCCTCGCCCCATAACAGTGTGTCATGACCATATTTTTTGCTTAAAATGTTATTTTCCTATTTTCATCCTCTAAAACTAGGGTGCGTCTTATGGTCAGGTGCGTCTTATTGTCCAAAAAATACGGTACTCACTTTTGTAACATACAGTATCTATGTAAACAGATAAATTCATAGTATCAGGACAGGCCATGAACTGTTCATAAGCCCAGGATGTCTTTGGTCTAAATAGTGGTGGGAAACGGGGGCTCCTTTCTTCTAATCTTGTGTTTACACTTTATAATTGAATCTAAAAACTTTTAGTAAAAAAAGTTTTCATTGTAAAAGAAACTTGTCATTGTATCCAACTAATGTAAACAGGATTTGCCCAAATGTATAAGCGGAGCTATTCTGTTCTTAATCTGAACTATTCACCCAGCGTTCCCTTTGCAAGTGATAGGCAGCAGAGGTGTCTGATCTCCCTGTATCCACCTGTAATGTATCCCCCTGTAATGTGCATATTCACCTGTCAGGGCTTTTGCTGACCATTTGGATGTCAGTTGTCCTAAAGTTTATTTTGAGGTAGCAGTAGGTTTTAGATTTTACTAGTTGACTCCAGCTAAAGCTGGGTTCACACACAGCGACGACGACAACGACATCGCTGCTAAGTCGCCATTTTCTGTGACGTAGCAGCGACCTTGATAGCGAAGTCGTTATGTGTGACATGTAACAACGATCAGACCCCAGCTGCGAGATCGCTGCTCGGACTCGAATGTCCCAGTTCTTTTTTTGATCGCAGCTATCCCGCTGCGCCTCATGAATCCTTGTGTTTGACACCGCAGCAACGACGATCGTGATGACGCTGTAGGCAGAGACATGGGCGTAACAGCGACGCGTGTCGTTATGATTGCTGCTGCGTCGCTGCTTTAAAGTGCATTATTGACAGCTAAGCAGCAATCATGTAACGACTTACAAGGTCGCTGTTACGTCACAGGATATGGTGACGTAACAGCGACGTCGTTGTCGCTGTCGCTGTGTGTGAAAACAGCTTAAGCCCTGCAGTTGGAGAAAAAATTCAATAGGGTAGATAAGTAATACATAGTTTACATTCGCTATCTCCCCCGAAAGATCCTCTACAATTATCGGAACAGAACATGCATCTTCATGGGGCAACTGGGACCAGTAGCTGTCAATGTTTTACAGTCTCACATGCGGTTGTCATCATCTTGTAGTTGTATACTGTATGACTTGCACATTTTTTTTAAACTAGTTACCATATGGGGAAAATTCTTGTGGGTTCTAACAACTATAACTGTTTTTAATGAAAGCTGCTCATTCTCTATTACTTTATCCTGTTTGTTAAAATTCTCCATTTCTAATACCCCTTCTATGTCCACCTTGTTAATCTAAATGTCACTGACATGACCATTGAGGAAGGATTCTCCAGTCGTGCTGTGTGTGTTACCCACCAATACCATCTGTAAATAATACACGAACTGCATGTGACTTGGTTTAAAATTGGCCACAGCAGCCTTTATTACCTATTATTTACATACTAACACAAGGGGGCGCCGTCCAACGGGCGACCCCAACAAATAACAATAGGTAACACAGTAACCAATACAGTAAATATACAACCCTGGGTAGGCCCAGTCCAGAAACCACTTCTCACTCCAGTATCCCTGGCCGCAACACACCGACCCAGAGATGAGGTATTAATCACCTACGGATTAACCCCCCAACTTTGCAGAACCCCGTGCCTGCAACATCCCGGAACCTGGAGCCACCATACCAAGATGGTGTCTCTCTGTCCAGTTACCATTGCCTTCAACCGCCTCTGGACCAGACCTACCCCCCGCCACAGGACAGGGCACGTGACTCCTTACGTGGCCTGGACCCGCCACACACCAAAAGCTTGTACCACACCTCCACGCAATCACAGCGTCCACAAAACAGCACCAATAACGTTAAGATACACCCCCATCGCATCTCCAAAACCACCAGTTCAGCGTCACCAACTTTGGCGCCGCCCCCAATAAGGCTCGATTGATACTGCCTACCACACGAGCCCCACGCCATTCCAACCTGGTCACACTATCAAAACTACCCCACGCTTAAGCCCGGGTATGTCTTCCACAATGCAACAAACCAACAACAATTTTTTTTTTTTTTTAAACATTCATAAATAACTTCTCGAGGTACCAAATCGCTGCCTCCCACTTACTGGACCAGTACCATCGACCCGTCCAGACCCAACTGGCAAAATTCGGGCGAGCCTCAGACCCCCGAGGCCCCGAGAACCAACGAATGCCCAAATATCCAAATGAGGCACACCCTCACCACACAACCCAGAGGTTATAAACCCACAGATAACACCAACCTGTTACACCAACCCATTCCACTCCTAAAATTACTCAAACGCCCCCATTGGCCTTAACCCGATAACAACTGAGGCCAAACGTAACGCCGACAAACGAGAGGACTCCCACCTCCCAATACTTTTCACAACCCCTTTTCTGAGACCACCGAGGGGCCTCCGTGGCAGCCCAATCCAGAAGGAATACGACCCGTAGTATTCCGGGCGCCCACCCCCGCCACTTGCAATCAAGTCTGCAGCACTGCCACAAAATGGTACCTTAACTAACGTGACACAACAATAACCCTGGGCGTCCTCATAACATAATTCCGCACCCGGGACCGCATACAACAACACCAACCTTCACCATCCGCCTAACCTGATTCAGTGAGCGACGAAGCCGGCGCTCAACCCACTGCACCACCGCGGACACATCCTCCAACATTCAACCTCCGCTCTTAACCGTAGATGGGCTGACCAACCCCACAATCTCAAAGCCCCCCAAAAGGCTAACACGAACCGTTGTGGACAAGAGGAAACAAAACCCGCTCGTGCTCAGATGAACATAGCAACCACAAAACACTCACCAAACGCTGCCACAAAACAACGGAGACGGACCCTTGTGTCCCGCTCCCTCACACCCGTACGACAAAACCCCTTCAAGGCCTGCCGCGCACTAAGATCCTGCGAAAACATCTCTCCACATCTAATCCTCAACAAGACAGCCACAGCCGCCACCCTCTGCTCCACTGCC
Source organism: Anomaloglossus baeobatrachus (assembly GCF_048569485.1). Lineage (NCBI taxonomy): Eukaryota > Metazoa > Chordata > Amphibia > Anura > Aromobatidae > Anomaloglossus > Anomaloglossus baeobatrachus. The sequence continues at coordinate 135,538,290 of NC_134360.1, read as the reverse complement.
GACGCCGGCCTAGCAACCTGAAAACCGTTACTCACCACTGCCAACGCCGCCACCAAATACTCCACCAGGCTTTCCTCACACATGGCCCCAAACCACGTTATCCGCGCCACCCACACTTCTGGATATCAGCACCAAATAACCTCAGTCACTGAGCTCCGAGCCGCTCCCCAACACAGCCACACCAGACTCCACAAGCCCTCCGGACACACCGTGCCCACCTCGTCTGCTACCCGGCCTCAACTCTCGAAACCTGCAGAACTGGAAGGAAACAAAGCAGCTGCTATACCCTTGGCGAACCCCCAGTACTGGTTGCGCCACGCATAAAATTTTTTTTTTTTTTAAAAAACGCATACAATTGAGAAACCAACTGCCAAAAGAACGCCACCCTTGGCCCCAGGATTAGCAAACCAACTATTAATCTAATTCTCCACCAACTGATAGTCAGAATGACAGCACACCTTCCTCTCGGAAAAAACTGCCAACCTCCACAACTCGACCCCTACCACCGATTGGAAGTGCTACCCACGATGCCCAACCCGAAAACAACTGGACCCGCTGCAACCGAGTACCGCAGCCACGTTCCATCAGGTACCACCTTACCCAGCCAGAATCCGCGGCCACTAAATCGCCGTAAGAAAAACAAAAAAACCTCCTACACCATCAGATCATCATTGATCTCCCTCGTGACCCACACAAATGATCCGATGGCTGCACCCTTGGCGCAGCCATCGCCAGCCGTCCAGCAGACACTCGCCCCAGCGGCGTAACTCTGCACCCGTGGTTCGACCGCCCCAGCAAAGACTGCACCGCCTGAAACCACACCGTCTTAGCTGGCCTAACTGCCTCTATCACAGCCCATAGAACCACCCCATTACCCACGAAGCCTACCTCTCTGACCATAACATCAAACTTTATCCCCCACAAACCGTATCACTGGCGTTGGACCCTCAGTCTTCGCCTGCGCCAACCGGCCCAAAAAAAAAAAAAAAAGAGTATCCACCACCATCTGCAATGAAACAATCAACCCAAACGAATCATCAACCCGCCAACCCGATGGAAAGAGAATCAACCTATAATGAATGAGAGGTGTAAGCTTGGACACACCACGCACCAAACACTCCACCGAGGAATAACCGCCTCCAAAGGAACATAAAATGGGACAAAACCCATTAGCCCCCACCGATCAACATAATAATAACTCCCCTCCCCCCCGCAGCACCCGAACTGCTAGCTAGCAGGGTAGACCAGTAACAACCTAATGCCGCCTCCAAAACCGCCTTTGCCATCAATGCTCCACGGCTCACCGCCTTTACCAAATCCCACCCTCTGTCAAACGAGACATAATAAACCGCCGACATTTCTGGAGCCAAGCAGGCATACACCGATGACTCCTCCAGATAAGATACGTTTTGAACTAGCCGAAATATATATACACACACATACATATACATATATATATATATATATATATATATATATATATATATATATATATATATATATATATATATATATATATATATATATATATATATATATATATATATATATATATATATATATATACATACATACATACATACATACATACATACATATATACACACACACATACGGCTCCTTTCCGGCACTGCCCCCCCAACAGAGAAACCCAATCATGACAAGGAGGGCCCCGAATGGCCCACCCATCCTGCCCAAAGCCACTTCCTGACCCCTATTTCCACCGACAACCACCAGGCGTCCCCTAGCCCAGCGCAAACTTCCAATAAGGAGGCGAAGATCCACCAATACAAATAGAAAGACACAGAATTACTATGATCTTTACCACCACCCAACACTTATGCTTAAGACAACCGTCCGCGCCAAATCTGCACCACCCATCATTCTATGCCCCCCAAACAACCCTCATTGTCCGTGTAGCCGGGGTTCCAAGCCCCGAACCGCCAACTGCCCCCCAAAAGGGGCTGACTAGGAGCCGCCATCCACTGCAGCCCTAAGGATGTGCCCGTATGATCCTACCGCACACCTTCCCTTGCTGAAATTACTCGGCGTACTGAAGCCAGACTAAACCGCCATATGACCTAACACGCCACCCCAAATGGATCCATATAACCAAACCATGCCAAACCAATTACCCAATTCCTTCCCCTGATACCCTTGCCAAAAACGCAAATCCCCGCAGCCACGTTGCAAATGTACGAGGGGTGAGCCTCCACCGGCGCTCCCCCCCCCCTCTCTACTTATCCTTCCCGGAATCACTTGGCTTAACCTAATCCAGGTGCCACTGTTCCAGGGGGAGCAGCGAAATTATTTCTACACTTTCCCCCATTCAAATCTTATCCCTCACATCCTCCAGCAGGTGAGCCCCCCCCAACGGGCCTTCGAAGTACCCATACCTCTCACACTTGGCCACTGTCATCCAGACGCACCACCTCACCCCCTCTTCTTTCCTCACCACTCACTCTGTCACAGCCCTTGCCGCCTCTGCCCGAAAATGCTCCCCTGCCGCCTCATGCGCCCTCACTCTGCTTGCCGCACCTGCGCCCACTAACCACCGATCCCGTCCATGCCCCCGGCGGTGCATGCGCACTCTCCACAACCGTATATACCACTGCAGTAAAATACCCCATGCCTGATCAAAACACAAAAACCCACTCGGCGCTGCCGTGTCCGCAGCCGCCCCCCCACCAACTGCGCCCCAACCCTGCCGAATCCACGGCCGTCTCACCCGACCGCGACCCGGCGTATCCTGGAATAAAAGTCACGCCATCCGGACATCTGATTCTTCCGTCGCTGCTTCCTCCTCCTCGCTGGAGCCAACCGCCTCTGGTTCATGTAACGCAGACGCCGCCGAAGCGCTGCCACCACGGCCGTCCTCCTGGTACGCCGCGTGGGCACCATCCTCCGAGCTCCATCTTCTGTCCCGCGGCGACAACCCCGGAAACCGTCCCGTCCCACGGGCTGCCACCGCGGGCCTCATCTTCTGGCCCGACCCCCCCCCCCCCCACCGCTGCCTGCAAGGACGGGGGGGTACCTGTGGCCCGACCCGCTGCCAGCAGACTCCCATCCAGAGCCGCCAGCCTTCTGCCCTCCTGGGCCCAGAAGGCATCCGTCCGCCGGGCCCTCCCCCCCCTGGGGGAGACCGCCGCTGCCGGGAGCTGCACGCCTGCTCTGGGTGACCAGGCAGGGACCGCAGGGCCCCCGCCGTCACCCCCACGTACCGTCGCCTCCCGGGCATCCGTCGCACCAGGCTCGCCTGCGCTGGTGCCGGACCCCCTGCTGGCTGCAGCCCCCCGGCCCCCCCCCCTCCACCCGCGGTGGGGGGGGGGGGATAACGCTGGCCTCCGTCCTCGCCGGGCGCTCTCCTGGCCAGGAGCCGCCGCATCCAGCCCTCCTGGGCCCGTGAAAGCCTCTGTCCGCTGGGCCCTCCCCCTCCTGGGGGAGACCGCCGCGGCCGGGAGCTGCACCCTGATCTGGGTGACCAAGCAGAAACTGCAGGGCCCCTGCTGTCACCCCACTCACCGCCGCCTCCTGGGCGCCCGTCGCACCAGGCCCGCCTGCCCTGGTGCCGGACCCACCACTGGCTGCAGCTCCGCGGCCCCCCCGCCGTCCGCGAGGGGTAAAGCTGGCCTCTGTCACAGCCGGGCGCTCTCCCCGTCCGGGAACCGCCGCATCCAGCAATCCAGGCCGCGGCTCGGACCGGAAGTAGGCCGCAGACTAGCCACGCCCCCTTCCCGGTTGCCGCGACCCGGACGGAGATTCCTCCCGCGGCCGGAGCAGCAGCTAAGTACTGCCCTGCCCCACGTCACTACCGCGGAGGGTCCCCGAAGGGGCTCTCGCATCTCCTCCTCGCTCCCCCCGCACACGGCCAGTACCTGAGAGATGAGGGAGGGGGGGGGGGGACGCCGCCCGCAGCTGACAGGGGAGCGAGGGGAAAGTGCCAACGGGTTAACCCCCAGCAGCCAAGACGTGGGACCGCGCTGCCAGGGGCCCGTGCACTGCCATGATGAATCCGCTGGTCCCGGATAGCAGCCATCCTGTCGCACGTCCGGATCATTCCATATCCGGAAGTCTGGTGATGTGAGGGGCTGGGGAACCTCCATCATGACGTCCTTGTACAGATCTTTGTGTCCTTCTAAATACTCCCACTCCTCCATGGAGAAATAGAAGGTGACGTCCTGACACCTTATAGGAACCTCTCCAGTCAGATCGTTCCATATCCGGAAGTCAAGAGAGAGGGGGGTAAGTCAAGGTCCTTTATTTACACCCCTCAACTGTCCCACCTCTTCCTCCAGGGAACTCCTCCTACCCACCAATCCCTCTATTCTGCCTTATAAACAAACCATTCCTGTTTCCATTAACCCCATCACTCCTTCCCTTCCCTCTAGTCATGTCGCCCCTCCACCCTATGGGTTCCATGGCTTTCTTATACTGGGCACACCTTTGTGGCTCTTCATTCTTTGGAAAAGACGATGGATACGAAGTGTAAAGGCTACTTTTCACGCTGCGATATCGGTCCCGATATCGCTAGCGTGGGTACCCGCCCCCATCTGTTGTGCGACACGGGCAAATCGCTGCCCGTGCCGCACAACATCGCGCAGACCCGTCACACATACTTACCTGCCTGGCGACGTCGCTGTGACCGGCGAACCGCCTCCTTTCTAAGGGGGCGGTCCGTGCGGCGTCACAGCGACGTCACCGAGCGGCCGCCCAATAGAAGCGGAGGGGCGGAGATGAGTGGCCGGAACATCCCGCCCACCTCCTTCCTTTCTCATAGCGGCCGGGAGGCAGGTAAGGAGAGGTTCCTCGTTCCTGCGGCGTCACACATAGCGATGTGTGCTGCCGCAGGAGCGACGAACTACATCGTTACTGCTGCAGTAACGATAATCGAGAATGGACCCCTATGTCACCGATGAGCGATTTTACACGTTTTGCAACGATGCAAAATCGGTCATCGGTGTCACACGCAGCAACATCGCTAATGCGGCCGGATGTGCGTCACAAATTCCGTGACCATAACAACTCCGCATTAGCGATGTTGCAGCGTGTAAAGCCCCCTTTAGACAAACTCTGATACATATAATGCATGTCTTTAATAAATCTCCCCGTATACACTTTCTGCAGCAGATCATTGACACGAAGAAGCTGCTGAAGGCAAATTTGAGCTACTTTTTAATGGCTGTTGGCCTATGTCTAAGGCCCCCTTCACACGTCCGTGAAAAACACGCACGTGTGTTACGGGCCGTTTTTCGGGTCCGTGTCCCGTTTTTGTGTCCGTTTTCATGGTCCGTGTGGCACCTGTGTGAATTGCGTATGCTAGCCGTGTTTGTGTGCAGAACGTCCGTGTGTGCGTGTGGAATTAACGTGTATGTGTACGTGTAATGTCCGTGTGTAATGTCCGTGTGTGTGATGCACAATGTCGTTTATAAATGTCGGCTGACAGCAGACAGAGTTGCGCGATGAGAATGAACTCGGGTGAACTTCACCCGACTTCATCCTCATACCGCGGCTCTGTCTGTGTCGAGTACTGATTAGCGGTCACCTGTGAAGGATTCACCGTTGACCGCTAATCCCCCGATTGACTGAAGTGTCCCCCCCTCTCTCATACTCACCGATCCCCGATCACCGGCGCTGCACGGCATTCACACGGCTGCGGCGGCTTTTACTATTTTGAAAAAGCCGGCCGCTCATTAAACAATCTCGTATTCCCTGCTTTCCCCGCCCACCGGCGCCTATGATTGGTTACAGTGAGACACGCCCCCACGCTGAGTGACAGGTGTCACACTGCACCCAATCACAGCAGCCGGTGGGCGGGTCTATACTGTGCAGTAAAATAAATAAATAAATAATTAAAAAAAACGGCGTGCGGTTCCCCCCAATTTTAATGCCAGCCAGATAAAGCCATACGGCTGAAGGCTGGTATTCTCAGGATGGGGAGCTCCACGTTATGGGGAGCCCCCCACCCTAACAATATCAGTCAGCAGCCGCCCAGAATTGCCGCATACATTATATGCGACAGTTCTGGGGCTGTACCCGGCTCTTCCCGATTTGCCCTGGTGCCGTTGGCAAATCGGGGTAATAAGGAGTTATTGGCAGCCCATAGCTGCCACTAAATCCTAGATTAATCATGTCAGGCGTCTATGAGACACCCTCCATGATTAATCTGTAAGTTACAGTAAAAAAACACACACACCCGAAAAATCCTTTATTTGAAATAAAAAACACACACAAATTCCCTCATTACCAATTTATTAACCCCGACAAACCCTCCATGTCCGGCGTACTCCACAGTCCTCCAGCGTCGCGTCCAGCTCTGCTGCATGGAAGTGACAGGAGCTGCAGAAGACACCGCCGCTCCGGTCACCTCCACGCAGCAAATGAGATGAGTAGCGCGATCAGCTGCTGTCACTGAGGTTACCCTCGGCCACCGCTGGATCCAGCGGTGGCCGCGAGTTACCTGACTGACAGCAGCTGATCGCGCTACTCATCTCATTTGCTGTGTGGAGGTGACCGGAGCGGCGGTGTCTTCTGCAGCTCCTGTCACTTCCATGCAGCAGAGCTGGACGCGACGCTGGAGGACTGTGGATTACGCCGGACATGGAGGGTTTGTCGGGGTTAATAAATTGGTAATGAGGGAATTTGTGTGTGTTTTTTATTTCAAATAAAGGATTTTTTCGGGTGTGTGTGTTTTTTTACTGTAATTTACAGATTAATCATGGAGGGTGTCTCATAGACGCCTGACATGATTAATCTAGGACTTATTGGCAGCTATGGGCTGCCAATAACTCCTTATTACCCCGATTTGCCAATGGCACCAGGGCAAATCGGGAAGAGCCGGGTACAGCCCCAGAACTGTCGCATATAATGTATGCGGCAATTCTGGGCGGCTGCTGACTGATATTGTTAGGGTGGGGGGCTCCCCATAACGTGGAGCTCCCCATCCTGAGAATACCAGCCTTCAGCCGTATGGCTTTATCTGGCTGGCATTAAAATTGGGGGGGACCGCACGCCATTTTTTTTTAATTATTTATTTATTTATTTTACTGCACAGTATAGACACGCCCACCGGCTGCTGTGATTGGGTGCAGTGTGACACCTGTCACTCAGCGTGGGGGCGTGTCTCACTGTAACCAATCATAGGCGCCGGTGGGCGGGGAAAGCAGGGAATACGAGATTGTTTAATGGGCGGCCGGCTTTTTCAAAATAGTAAAAGCCGCCGCAGCAGTGTGAATGCCGTGCAGCGCTGCGCCGAAGATCGGGGAACGGTAAGTATGAGAGAGGGGGGGAAACTGACCGACAGACTGTGAGAGAGGGACAGACAGACAGAGAGACCGACAGAGAGACAGAGAGACTGACCGACGGACTCAGGGAGATTGACCGACATACACAGAAATAGAAAGAATAGCCGACATCACTAGAAATAAAAACACCAAACGGACACGGACTATAGGTATATGCATACGTGTTTACTAACGTGTGTGCACATACCCATAGACTTTCATTGTGTCCACGTGTGCGTGCTCCGTGCAGATAACGGACATGCATCCGTGCCAAACGCAAAGACATACGGATCACGGACACGCACACACGGACATAATGAAATAACGGACGTGTGACCACAATCATAGATTAACATTGGTGCACGTTTGGCCGTGTCTCCGGTATATACGGAAACGGACCAAACACGCACGTGTATCACGGACGTGTGAAGGGGGCCTAAGGCTAAGTTCACATTTCCGTTGTTTTGTATCAGTCACATGCGTCGCTTGACGCATGTCACTGATGCGTTGTACAACGGGTGACAACGGATGACAAAGAAAAGAATTTCATTGTCGAACTCCGTTGTGTGCGGGAGGGGGCGGAGCCGAGTGGAGGGCCGGAGCCAGGCGCTGAGGATGTCAGTGGCATTGCTGCGGTCTGCATGGCTGGGGACAGGTGAGAGTGTGAGTGTTGTGAGTGAGTGAGTGTGTGTGTGAGTGTGTGTGTGTGTGAGTGAGTGTACACATGCGGAGTGCGGGAGGGGGCAGAGCCGAGCGGGGGGCGGAGCCAGGCGCTGAGGATGTCAGTGGCAGTGCTGCGGTCTGCATGGCTGGGGACAGGTGAGAGTGTGAATGAGTGTTGTGAGTGAGTGAGTGTGTGTGTGAGTGTATGTGTGTCAGTGAGTGTACACATGCGGAGTGCGGGAGGGGGCGGAGCTGAGCGGGGGGCGGAGCCAAGCGCTGAGGATGTCAGTGGCAGTGCTGTGGTTTGCATGGCTGGGGACAGGTGAGTGTGTGAGTGAGTGTTGTGAGTGTGTGTGTACATGTGCGGAGTGCGGGAGGGGACGGGGCTGAGCGGGGAAGTGTCGGCCTCCCTGCACACGTAACCAGACTAAATATCGGGTAAAGCAAAGCACCCGATGTTTACCTTGGTTACCCAATATTTACCTTGGTTACGGGCGTACACTGCTTAGCGCTGGCTCCTTGCACCGTAACCAGGGTAAATATCGGGTAACCAAGCAAAGCTGGTGACGTGTGCAGGGAGCTAGAGAGCATGCGCAGCGAAATCCGACGGATTGCACTGCTCAAAAAAACATTGGATGCTGCGTTCCTCCCGCCCAGCGGTCAGTCGTTCCACGACTGATCAGTCGGGCGGAGGGTGCAACGCAACATCATCAGTCACAATCCGCTGCTCATACAAGTCTATGGGAACAACGGAATCCGCTAAACGGATTCCGTTGTTTGCCAGAGCAGCGGATTGTGACTGATACAATTTAACGGAAGTGTGAACCTAGCCTAAATTGGGAAAGTGAATAAGCGACTGCCATAAAAAACAGATTAGGCACATCAAAATCCATACTTGACTTGACCTTTTTATTTCCTGACATCTCTAGTCAGGGGCCTTTGAAGAAATACTCCACATACAAAACTTCAGGGTTCCTTCTTTCTTCCTTCCTTGGTATTAATGACCCTGGAAAGCAAAAGTCTTGGGATTGTTCACATTATCCATAGAAATGAGATGACATCAAGGTCAGGTTCCATTATGCACCATTTAGCAGCCACCAGGCTTAAAGGGAACCAATCACCAGGATTATATGTACAGTTAGGTCCAGAAATATTTGGACAGTGACACAATTTTCGCGAGTTGGGCTCTGCATGCCACCACATTGGATTTGAAATGAAACCTCTACAACAGAATTCAAGTGCAGATTGTAACGTTTAATTTGAAGGCTTGAACAAAAATATCTGATAGAAATTGTAGGAGTTGTACACATTTCTTTACAAACACTCCCCATTTTAGGAGGTCAAAAGTAATTGGACAAATAAACCAAACCCAAACAAAATATTTTTATTTTCAATATTTTGTTGCGAATCCTTTGGAGGCAATCACTGCCTTAAGTCTGGAACCCATGGACATCACCAAACACTGGGTTTCCTTCTTCTTAATGCTTTGCCAGGCCTTTACAGCCGCAGCCTTCAGGTCTTGCTTGTTTGTGGGTCTTTCTGTGTTAAGTCTGGATTTGAGCAAGTGAAATGCATGCTCAATTGGGTTAAGATCTGGTGATTGACTTGGCCATTGCAGAATGTTTCACTTTTTTGCACTCATGAACTCCTGGGTAGCTTTGGCTGTATGCTTGGGGTCATTGTCCATCTGTACTATGAAGCGCCGTCTGATCAACTTTGCGGCATTTGGCTGAATCTGGGCTGAAAGTATATCCCGGTACACTTCAGAATTCATCCGGCTACTCTTGTCTGCTGTTATGTCATCAATAAACACAAGTGACCCAGTGCCATTGAAAGCCATGCATGCCCATGCCATCACGTTGCCTCCACCATGTTTTACAGAGGATGTGGTGTGCCTTGGATCATGTGCCGTTCCCTTTCTTCTCCAAACTTTTTTCTTCCCATCATTCTGGTACAGGTTGATCTTTGTCTCATCTGTCCATAGAATACTTTTCCAGAACTGAGCTGGCTTCATGAGGTGTTTTTCAGCAAATTTAACTCTGGCCTGTCTATTTTTGGAATTGATGAATGGTTTGCATCTAGATGTGAACCCTTTGTATGTACTTTCATGGAGTCTTCTCTTTACTGTTCACTTAGAGACAGATACACCTACTTCACTGAGAGTGTTCTAGACTTCAGTTGATGTTGTGAACGGGTTCTTCTTCACCAAAGAAAGTATGCGGCGATCATCCACCACTGTTGTCATCCGTGGACGCCCAGGCCTTATTGAGTTCCCAAGCTCACCAGTCAATTCCTTTTTTCTCAGAATGTACCCGACTGTTGATTTTGCTACTCCAAGCATGTCTGCTATCTCTCTGATGGATTTTTTCTTTTTTTTCAGCCTCAGGATGTTCTGCTTCACCTCAATTGAGAGTTCCTTAGACCGCATGTTGTCTGGTCACAGCAACAGCTTCCAAATGCAAAACCACACACCTGTAATCAACCCCAGACCTTTTAACTAGTTCATTGATTACAGGTTAACGAGGGAGACGCTTTCAGAGTTAATTGCAGCCCTTAGAGTCCCTTGTCCAATTACTTTTGGTCCCTTGAAAAAGAGGAGGCTATGCATTACAGAGCTATGATTCCTAAACCCTTTCTCCGATTTGGATGTGAAAACTCTCATATTGCAGCTGGGAGTGTGCACTTTTAGCCCATATTATATATATAATTGTATTTCTGAACATGTTTTTGTAAACAGCTAAAATAACAAAACTTGTGTCACTGTCCAAATATTTCTGGACCTAACTGTATATAACCTAAAGCCAGTGCTATACTGGCACCATCAGGCTGATTCTCTACATACCTGTAGTAGTTAGCTCAGATGTTTAGGTTTTGAAATCCAAGAAAGTAAAGTTTATAAAATTAGCTGCTGGTTGAGTGACATATCATACTAATCCCCTCCATCTGTTAGAATTAGCATTAGTATTATACAAATGATTCACTTTGTCTGTTGCAGGACCTGTGTGAGGTCATATGTAGCGCCCATGAGACCATCAGGGTGCTACAAGGTTCTGCATCCCCACAAGGATGCAGGGCCGACCCCCTTAGGTACCCAGAACCCCAGTGCCGGTACCACCAAAAACCCAGGTAATCCCAGTTTTCCCCAACAATCCCCCATACAGTGGTACTTAGCTAGGGTGGGACCATGGATGGCTGACTAGAGGTGGAGCCATTCCAGTCCACTAGTTGACCAGGTGGGAGGGGCAGACTGTGGAGAGTAGTCAGTTGAGTAGTAACTGTAGAGGAGTGAAGGTGAAAGTGAAGTGACACCCTGACTCGGGTTGACGGTGACCTGGTACCCAGGAGAGGTGGTTGCCGGTGGAGTACTCGAGTATGGAGTTGTGCCGAGCCTGCTCACTTTTCAGTAGTATTAACCTAACACCATGCACTTACAGGCAATTACATGATAATTACAGCAGAATTTGCAGCTAAACCACATGTCTGTGCTTTTGCTATGGTCATAAATTAAAAACTTGCCTCCATGTGTGTAAAATTGTTACCCTGAATTATCGGGGCCGTACGGTATCCAGGATAGGTCATCCTTTGCCAACATGCCCATTACCATGATTGATAGCTCCAGTCTGGTGACGTCAGCACAGGTGTTTTTGATATCCAGCACAAACACTTGCAGGGTTCGGGCTCAGAACGCCTCCATCATACAGAGTAAAGACACCTCAGCTAACTGCGCATGATGTGTGCCTGTCTACGCTTGATATCAAAGACACATGCACCAACGTCACAAGACTGGAGAGGTCATACTACCCCGACGACTCAAGGCCACGGTTTTGCAGACATGGAGGCAAGTTTTTTATTCTTAACTATAACAAAACCTTAAATTTATAGTTTAGCTGCAAAAGCCATTGTAATTATCATGCAGTTGCCTGTAGTTGAGGTTAGATTAATCGGCTATTTTCTGATGTCAGGTTCCCTTAAAGCCAGAATATAACATTATCTGAACACATCTTAGAATTTTGTATATAAATTTAAGTCATACTCCCCTTGCTCATCTCCCAGTACAGACTATAAAGCTTTTCTGCCCATCATTGGTGTCTACACTGATCCCATCAAGTACAGTGTAACCTCTTGACTATTGCAGCTACTTGCAGGCCAGGAGTACAGGGTTAATACGCCTTTTAGCCATGTGAAGGTGCATGATCAGCTGTGGGGAACTTCAGGGATAGGCACTAGAGATAAGGGGACCCGTGGAAGTTTGGTTCGGCAGGTGCAGCCAGACTTTTGAAAAAGTTTGGCTTGGGATTCGGACTTGACCTGAACCCCAATGGAAATTACTAATTGGGCAGTTCTAGTCTCCACTCACATGCAGTCAGCCATAAACCGAACACTTCCGCGGACGGGTTTTGGTTTTTTTTCCATGTTTTTGGGGTGTATACTACATCCGATTATGCTGGTGTTAGCCCTAGTGCAGGCCATTGAAACACTGCAAGCGGCTCACACTGGGCTGAGTACCGAGCGTACCCGAGCACAGCGATGCTCGTGCAAGTGTTGATCAAACGTAAAGCACCCGTGAACTCTGATTTTTTTTGTTGAGTCTGTATTCGGTATGAACACCGAATCTCGGGTTCGCTCCTCTCTAATAGGCAGGTAACCAAAATGAATGTGGAACCTATACTATGGGCAGTAAGGGGAATGTTCTTTTTTTTCAGTTTCTAATAAAATAAGTTGTAGAGAAGAGAGGACCCATGGAAGTTTGGTTGGTGCATAAAGTTTGGTTTGGGACCTGCACTTGACCTGAACCTCAATTGAAGTCACTAATTGGGCAGTTTGGGTCTCCACCCACATGCAGTCATAAGCAGAACTCTTCTGGGTGCGAGTGAGCAGGGTGTTCCATTTTTTTTTTGTTTGGTGCACACTACATCCGATCCATTGAGAGCTGTTCAAACACTGCAAGCAGCTCACACTGGGCTGAGCATTGAGCGTACCTGAGCACAGCGATGCTCATGCTTGTAGTTTGCATATATAAAGCTCCCGAACTCTGAATCCAAACTTTATATTTTATGTAACGTCTGTGTTCACTACGCAGACTGGACCTTGGGTTCACTCATCTCTAGTAAGCAAGTTTTTTCTTAACAAGATAATTGCTTTATCCAATCCAAGTAAAGGAAAGTTATGGAACAGTTGAAAAATGAATATCTGATTTTATAGGTCGTCTTTTTTTTTTTTAGATCTTACACTGATGAATTTGGCCCTAAACATTGGCCGGCATCCAGATTTGCCCATGTGATGAAACTTCGTCAGGCAGCACTGCGTACTGCAAAGGAAAAGTGGTCTGATTTTATCTTTGTAAGTAAAATAGGAATCTTTTATCTTCATAAGTAAAGTATACTGTTCAATGGAGCAAAGGAAAACATGTTTCATTAGACTTAAAGAGAATCTACCATCAGAAAATAACCTTTTGTTTACATCAGGTGTTTGTATTACATGTAGAGGTGGATGAGTACTAAAATATTCAGTTAGATAAATAATAAAACAAAGGTGTGTGGTCCTCCCCAATTTTGATCGCCAGCCAAGATAAAGACGACAGCTGGGGGGCTGGTGTTCTCAGGTTGGGGAGACCCATGGTTATTGGGCCCTTCACAGCCTAAAAATAGAAGCCCGTGGCCACCTCGGAATTTTTTCATCCTCTAGATGCAACAATTCCGGCGCTTTACCCTGCTCATCCCAATTACCCTGGAACTGTTGTAATCTGGGTAATATAAGGGCTTAATGACAGCTGATTTGTCAAAAAATAACAGCTGTCATAAGCCAGAGGTTAGTAATGGGGAGGAGTCTGTGAGTCAAAAGAAATAAACACAAACACACAAAAAGCCTTTATTTTAAATAAAAAAACACTCTCTTTCACCAATTTATTAACCCTCAAAATACTCTGTAGGTCTGACGCAATCCACACAAGGTCCCATGACGATGCTGGTTCTGCTGCATCATGAAGTAGCAGTGTGTAGTCACATTAAAAAACGTGACCACTCACTGCGGCCTTCAGGGACACACTGACTGTGCCACAGTAGTGAGCACTGACATCACTAAATTCACCTGACGTCACAGGTATTGGTTCCCATGGTATCCCTGCTGTGATTGCAGGTGAACTGACCTGAGATGAACTCAGGTGAAGTCATTGAACTCAATGCCGGGTTACTGGATTAAGCAATTGGTGCACATTAAGTATTTGGTTGTAGTCATTTCTTCACCAAAAATGAATTTCCATTTATGCAGTTTGGGTGCGTTTTTCTGCCAGGATATACAGATTTGGTGCAGACGTCCAGCAGCATGTTCCACTTTCACTGAGTGCAGCAGCTTCAACTTTCACTGAGGACAGCGGACAGCCCCGAGTATGAACTCCGGTGGCCTGACTGCTGGATTGCCGAACTGCTGTGATGCCGTATCTTGCAATCCAATTCTGTTTTTTTGTTTTGTGCAGGTATCAGTGTGCCGCCCCTGCAGTAGATCGAACTGCTCGGATCCGGTGGTGGTGATTGCTCGTGGCTCTAGGGTCTCCGGACCCGGGGGCTAGGGGCCACACTCAAATGGAAAAGGGAGTATTTACAGGGGATTTGGTATAGTTCGTGACGACACCCGTGGTGTACGGTAATTGGGAGTACCGCCGATGCCGTTGGGAGTACCCGGGGAAATGGAGTGGGGCAGCAAGATGACATTACCCTCCACGGGTAGGGGTAGGCCCCGGGAGTCTGGATGGATGATGCGGGGATACAGTGCAGGGGCCAGTCGGGTACTCACTCAGCAATGAAGCAGACACTGACAACAGGGTAAACCAAGTCTCTGACTGTCGTTGCCTCTCGAGGGGAGCTTGTCCGGGTCCCGTCCCCTGCAGCACTGCCTGGGGGTCCGTAACCTGCCTCCTGGCACAAAAGTTTTGATTGTCCGTTGTGGCCCAGTAACTTGGAGCTTTCCGGGCCCCGCTCCCCACTATGGCTAAGTGAAGGCGCCTGCTCTCAGGAGCTCATGCTTGGGATTTCAGTGGGCTGCTTGCTAGGAAAGCCCTATCCCCCTCGTTGCGCTAGTGCCCCTGATCTCTGAGCTGGTGGGAACAGTCCATAAAGGCCCTGTCCTCCGCAGGTTAATTGCCGGGTCTCCTGAAGCTTCTTCCCGACCTAGGGTCCGTGTACCCCGATGTGCCTTCGGGCCCGGACCGGTGATAGGACCAGGCTGCTGACTGTCCTCCTTGATGGGTTCCAGTCACCTAGCCTCAATCCCCTGCGACCGGGGGTCTGACTCCTCTAGGACTACCGTCTGCGACCTAGTTTACTTCTCCCCTGGGAGCTACAACTCCCAGCTTCCTGAGAGCTCCTCACAGCTCGAGGGTTCCTACTCGACTCCCTTGACACTTCCCACCCCCTGCCTGACCTCTAGGTGGGCGGCCTTATTCATGCTTAAGCAGCCCACTGGTGTGCCTGACAGGTGTGGTGCAAGGTGTATTGTCACGCTCCCCGGGTCCCCTACGCTGCTCCCCGGCTCACCTGTCACGCTCCCCGGCTCCCCTGCCTCGCTCCCCGGTTCTTCAGTCCGGTCTCCACCGCTCCCCACTCTCCAGCATCCATTGCCGGCGCTTCCCAGGCGTCCTGGTCCCCGCTCCCGGCGCCCGTCGGCGTCTCAGCCCCAGCCCGGCTCTGCTGCTTCCTCCTCTCAGCTTCCTGCTCTGGCTTCTGGCACCCGGGCCGCGCGCATGCGTATTAGGGCGCGCGCGCGGTCATTGACCCTTTCTTAAAGGGCCAGCGTCCATTGACAGGAAATGAAGCACACAGGTTCAGGGTATAAAGGGGTTTAATGTCCAAGTGGGCGGGGCCTGATCTTCGTGTTTCCCAAGCTAGGAGTCAGGTCTCCTTGTGTCTCTCTGCCATACTTACGTACCTCTCTTCTAGAGCCGATCCTGCCTCGCCATCCGGTCCTGCCGCATCCCGCACCCCGAACGCTGCTTATCTGCCATCCTGACAGTCCGTACCATCTCGGATCCCTGTGGTGACCCGTCATCTCGCTCCAACGGTTCCGGACTCCGCCTGACATCATCTCGGCTTCCGAACCTGAGCTCCGTCACCCGGACTACCATCAGTGACTCCGTGGTCCCAGGGACTTCTCCATTATACTCTTGTGCACGGACTGCCCTGCTACCTGTAGTGCTCCAGCTACCGGACCCCTTACCATCATCAAGGAGTTCGGTCCAGTGGATCCACCTCCTGGGTCTGCCCGTCCACCTGGCCCTAACAGTAAGATCAGGCCATGGATCCCGCTGAAGCACTAGCGGCCTTGCAGGAGGAACTCCAACGCCAGCGTGAAACCCAGACCCGCATGCTGAACTTCATGACTTCGGTGGACGCCCGCCTGAACACGCTACAAGCGTCAATTACATCTTCAGCGTCTCGGGCTTCCACTAGCCAATCCACGGCTCCAGCCCCCGTGGCAGCCTCTTCGGATGCTTCCAGACTTCGTTTGGCCTCACCACCCCGGTACGCCGGAGATCCCAAGACCTGCAGGGGTTTCATAAACCAATGCTCCCTCCATTTCACGCAGCTGCCGCATTTGTTTGCCTCCGACCAAGCCAAGGTCGCCTTCATCATGTCCCATCTAGAGGGTGAGGCACTGGCGTGGATGAACCCCTTGTGGGAGAAGGAGGATCCTGTGACCACGAACATCCAGGAGTTCCTGCAGGCATTCCGTGGCACCTTTGACGAGCCCGGACGCGCCCCCGCGTCTGCTTCATCTCTTCTCCGGTTACGTCAGGGGACTCTGACGGTGGGTCAATACGCAATCCGTTTTCGCACCTTGGCTTCGGAACTCGGCTGGAACAACGAGGCCCTAACCGCCGCCTTCTGGGAAGGACTCTCGGGTCGAATTAAAGATGAGCTGGCTGGTCGTGACGTACCGTCCACCCTGGATGCCCTGATTACCCTAGCGACTCGAGTGGACATTCGCTTTCAGGAGCGATCCAAAGAGGTGTCCCGTGAGAGACGTCCGGTACGGCATTCCTCTCCTCCGCAGAAGCCCGCCGTACTACAGTCAACGGCATCTGGTGTCTCCGTCCACGAGCCCATGCAGATCGACCGTGTGCGGCAGTCTGAACAACGTCGAGCAGAGCGGCTCGCCAAGGGCCTCTGCTTCTACTGCGGAGAGGGCATGCACCTGCTACGCTCCTGTCCAGAGAGGCCGGGAAACTCCAAAGCCTAGGGTTGGTAGGAGAGGCCACCCTAGGTGCTGGGACTCTCTCAGACCCGGTTACGTGGACTGTGCAAGTGACAACGGGAGAGACGCGGTTCACGGCTGAGGCGTACCTCGATTCTGGGGCAGCAGGCAATTTCATCCAGCAGGCCACGGTGGACAAGTACCAGGTGCCTGTTACTCCACTTGACAAACCCCTCATGATTGCCTCTGTGGATGGGAGACCCCTCTCTGACACCATCTCCTGGATCACCAGGCCGGTCGAACTGCGTATCGGTGCCCTGCACACCGAGAACATCGCTCTCTACGTCCTCCCACACATGTCCCATCAAATCCTGCTGGGACTTCCCTGGTTACGGACACACGAGCCATCAGTCAGCTGGGGCACTGGTGAAATCACCCGATGGGGCTCTTCGTGCCATGAGAACTGTCTGAAGGCCATACAACCCATCCGACGACCTCCGGTTCCAGAGAACCTACCGGGACTGCCCTCGGCCTATTGGTCCTTCGCGGACGTCTTTGATAAAAAGGAATCTGAGGTACTTCCGCCACATCGTCCGTACGATTGTGCCATCGACCTGCTCCCAGGAACAACACCACCTCGAGGACGAATATATCCATTGTCTCCAGCCGAAACAAGGGCCATGTCTACTTACATCACAGAGAGCCTGGCAAGGGGATTCATTCGGAGATCCTCCTCTCCTGCTGGAGCAGGCTTCTTCTTCGTGAAGAAGAAAGAAGGCGACTTACGCCCATGTATAGACTACCGGGGATTGAACCAAATCACCGTGAAAAACAAGTACCCTCTGCCGCTCATCCCCGAATTGTTTGACCGGCTTAGAGGAGCTCGTGTGTTCACCAAATTGGACCTTCGGGGTGCCTACAACCTGGTCCGCATCCGCTCTGGGGACGAATGGAAGACCGCGTTCAATACTCGCGATGGGCACTATGAATACTGCGTAATGCCCTTCGGTCTGTGTAACGCACCAGCAGTCTTTCAAGAATTGGTGAACGACGTTTTCCGGGACCTTCTTTACGTCTGTGTGGTGGTGTATCTGGATGATATCCTTGTCTTCTCTCCGGATCTCCAGACCCACAGAGAGAACGTGCAGCTGGTTCTACAAAGACTGAGAGAGAATCGTCTGTACGCCAAGTACGAGAAGTGTGTCTTTGAGCAGTCTTCTCTCCCCTTCCTGGGTTACATCATCTCCGATACCGGACTGCAGATGGATCCAAAGAAGGTCTCCTCCATTCTCAACTGGCCTCCTCCTTCTGGACTGAAGGCAATCCAACGCTTTCTGGGATTCGCCAACTACTACCGCCAGTTCATCCCTCACTTCTCTGCTCTGACCGCTCCTCTCTCCGCCTTGACCAAGAAGGAGGCTAATCCAAAGGACTGGTCACCTGCGGCCGACGCCGCGTTTGGCTCGCTGAAGCGGGCATTTGCCTCCTCTCCTGTGCTCCACCGTCCGGAGTTAAACCGCCAGTTCACCTTGGAGGTGGATGCCTCCTCCTCGGGAGCCGGAGCAGTGCTCATGCAGAAGTCCTCCTCCGGGAAGATGGTGACTTGCGGTTTCTTCTCCAAGAGCTTCTCAGCGCCTGAACGCAACTACACCATCGGTGACCGAGAGCTATTGGCAGTAAAACTGGCTCTGGAGGAATGGCGCTACCTTCTGGAAGGAGCAGTGTACCCCGTAATCATTTACACGGACCACAAGAACCTGGAATACCTGCGGTCCGCTCAGCGACTGAACCCACGGCAAGCCAGGTGGTCCTTGTTCTTTGCCAGGTTCGATTTCCAGCTCCATTTCCGACCCGCGGACAAGAATGTACGCGCTGATGCCTTGTCCAGGTCTTTCATGCCCATGGAGCAGGAGGAGGAGACATCCCAACCCATCATTTGTCCTAGTAAAATCATTCCGGTGGCCCCTGTCACCCTGGCCCAGATACCGCCCGGGAAGACCTATGTCTCTGAGACTGATAGGCAAAAAGTGTTACACTGGGGCCATGCCTCGAAAACAGCCGGTCATGCTGGTCAAAAGAGAACATGGAGTGCGATTGTACGTCATTACTGGTGGCCATCCCTTCGCACGGACGTCGCTGCTTTTGTCTCTGCCTGCTCCTCTTGTGCCAGGAACAAGACGCCCAAACACCTGCCATATGGCCGTCTTCTGCCTCTGCCTATACCCTCAGTTCCGTGGCAACACATTGCAATGGACTTTATTACGGACTTGCCATTGTCCTCCGGATACACCGTCATATGGGTTGTGGTGGACCGGTTCTCTAAAATGGCTCATTTCGTCCCTATGGCTGGACTGCCCTCTGCTCAGGAACTCGCGGACGCCTATATACATCACATCTTCCGCTTGCATGGCTTTCCATCACACATCGTGTCCGACCGAGGAACTCAGTTCACCTCCCGCTTCTGGAGGGCTCTCTGCAAACATCTGGGAGTGACTCTGGACTTTTCTTCTGCCTACCATCCTCAGTCTAATGGCCAAGTGGAAAGGGTCAATCAAATCTTGACCTCCTTCTTAAGACACTACGTCAACGCCAATCACGACGACTGGTCCACGCTTCTTCCTTGGGCTGAGTTCTCCCATAACCACCACGTCAGTGAGTCCTCCTCCAGCTCTCCCTTTCATGTCGTTTACGGACTTCAGCCCTCCGTCCCATTGCCTGTATCTCCTTCTTCGGATGTCCCTGCTGCTGATGCTGTAGCCCGTGACTTTGCAACCATTTGGGACTCTGTCAAGGCGTCCCTTGGGCGTGCTTCCCTGCGGATGAAGAGACATGCAGACAAGAGACGTCTGGACCCTCCGTGTTTCTCTCCTGGAGATCTAGTCTGGCTTGCTTCCAAGTACGTCCGATTGAAGATACCATCCTACAAGCTGGGTCCTCGCTACATCGGGCCGTTTAAAGTCCTCAGCAAGATCAATGAGGTCTCCTACAAGCTCCAGCTCCCGGCCACGATGAGGATACCCAACTCCTTCCACGTCTCCCTGCTCAAGCCGGTTGTCCTTGGTCCCTTCTCCGCTGCTGCCAGTTCGGCTCCTCCTCCTATTGCCGATGACGACATCTATGCGGTAAGGGATATCGTGGCCATGAAGACCGTACGGGGTCGACAGTTCTTCCTGGTGGACTGGGCAGGGTATGGTCCTGAGGATAGGTCCTGGGAGCCCCGGGAGAATGTGGGTACTCCGCTGATCCGTGCCTTCCTGTCCCGGTTGCGGGGAGGGGGGCGTGGGGGGGGTGTACTGTCACGCTCCCCGGGTCCCCTACGCTGCTCCCCGGCTCACCTGTCATGCTCCCCGGCTCCCCTGCCTCGCTCCCCGGTTCTTCAGTCCGGTCTCCACCGCTCCCCGCTCTCCAGCATCCATTGCTGGCGCTTCCCAGGCGTCCTGGTCCCCGCTCCCGGCGCCCGTCGGCGTCTCAGCCCCAGCCCGGCTCTGCTGCTTCCTCCTCTCAGCTTCCTGCTCTGGCTTCTGGCACCCGGGCCGCGCGCATGCGCATTAGGGCGCGCGCGCGGTCATTGACCCTTTCTTAAAGGGCCAGCGTCCATTGACAGAAAATGAAGCACACAGGTTCAGGGTATAAAGGGGTTTAATGTCCAAGTGGGCGGGGCCTGATCTTCGTGTTTCCCAAGCTAGGAGTCAGGTCTCCTTGTGTCTCTCTGCCATACTTACGTACCTCTCTTCTAGAGCCGATCCTGCCTCGCCATCCGGTCCTGCCGCATCCCGCACCCCGAACGCTGCTTATCTGCCATCCTGACAGTCCGTACCATCTCGGATCCCTGTGGTGACCCGTCATCTCGCTCCAACGGTTCCGGACTCCGCCTGACATCATCTCGGCTTCCGAACCTGAGCTCCGTCACCCGGACTACCATCAGTGACTCCGTGGTCCCAGGGACTTCTCCATTATACTCTTGTGCACGGACTGCCCTGCTACCTGTAGTGCTCCAGCTACCGGACCCCTTACCATCATCAAGGAGTTCGGTCCAGTGGATCCACCTCCTGGGTCTGCCCGTCCACCTGGCCCTAACATGTATCTAGGATTTGTGAATGCTGGTGGAGGATTTACTGCAGGAAAGAGACCCAGAACCATGGGGGGTTGAAAACTGCACGGGGAGGGCAGTTTGTGCAGTACCGTGTGACGACCTGAATAGTCCTGGTTACATCAGCACCAAACTACACAATAACAATCTTCTCTGATTATTGCATATTTTCTGCATTTTTAATGCCTTTTCTGATTTATTTGCTGTGTTTTTTTTTATAGTGCAGAAAAACTTTGATTATGCACTTTTTTACATGCATTTTCTTAAGCTCCACATAGAATCCTTTAGAGAAAAAAAAAGAAACATAACTGCCGAGTTCAGCGGTGTCTTTTCATGGAATTGTGGCGCCCCTGACCTGGTCAGGCACCACTGAGTACTGCACCCATGCTGGGTCAGTACAAAACAGGTAATCCCAGAGGCTGACTAGGGTGTGGACACACAGACACCAGTAACCAGGAACACACACACAGCTAGAGGAGACCCCTGAGCAGACTCAGGGAGGGGGCGTGGCCCTCGCCTCCCAGCTAGTGGTAGGTGGTGTCAGTGGGAACAAGGGAGTTGTGCAGAGGCAGCCGAAGGAGTAGGAACTGGAGGAGTCGCGTCTGGAGGGCAGAGCAGTGGAGCAGGGCCCTTCCAGACACTGCACCATTCGTGGCTGCTGGCGGGGGAGAAGAGCTATTGTTTAGTGCTGCCTGAAATCCACCTGACGCAGAGGTGGCTGAGTAAGGGGACTGTCAGTAGACCCAGCCCGCACGGGGTACAGGTCCCCAGAGCAGGGGCCCATTCAGTTGGCCTGCCCAACCTGCCGGTGAGGGCACTTTATGCGCCTCACCAACCTACACCGAGTCCGCAGCTACAGCAGTAACGAGGGGCCTATAAGTGACAGAAGGCAAGCAGCCAGAATTACTTGGTCCACGCTGCCCGCAAACGGGCCAGAAAGGGGAGAACGGCGTATGCAACTTCCCTGGTTGATCCCAGCAAGACTTCAAGTCGGGGGTCAACTCAAAACAAGAAGGGTCACCTCAAAACAACAAGGGCTAGGAAGGCGAGTCAGCAGTCACCCCTATATCAGCCGAAGGGATATCTGGTTCCACCTGGTCCACCATAGCATCGCCCGGGTTAACTCACCCCTGCCACCTGAAAGTGAGTAAAAACCCTGAAAGACCAATGTCTGTTTGTGTGTGAGTTCTTCTGCGACCTGTGGTACTGCTCACTTACACCGGGCCCTGGGGCCAGCCTCACTCTCGGGAGGCCACAACAACTAACTGCAACTAACATCAGCCCCAGGTGTCCCCTAAACTGCAGTGGCGGTCACCCCCCTGACCGCAAATACCAAGAGTGGCGTCACAAATCCCTCATTAAAGTTAACCTACCTGTGACCAGAAGATTTCCAAACCTGTGGAGACCCTGCGACGACCTGCACCTGAAGGTAATGCGGGGCTCCACAGAATCACATCCACTTTGCTTGGACAGTTAAATGCAGCAGAATTTCTGTGCAAAAAAAGCAGCAGAAAAATAAAAAAAATGTATGCAACATGTGAACACGGTGTAATTGTCCAAGCAAAATGGATGTGATTTTATGAAATCTCTACTCACTGTGCATCTAAAGACGCTACTGAACTGCTTTAGTTGGGTTTTTCTATAAGCGTCTATGTGGAGCGTAAAAAAAATGCAATAAAAAAAAATGCAGTTGCAGTTTTAGGGTGGAAACACATCTATGCGAGTAAAATCGGTCCGACTGGGCTGAAAAAAACTCGGCTGATTTTAGTTCACGTTAGGTGCGAGTGCAACGCAAGTGCGATGCTTTTTCTGAATAAATTAATGATTTTACTAGCGTGTGTAATGCGTGTGTAATGCGTATTTTTTACTATGTCATCTGCCATTCAGCACTGCTACATGGCCGCTGACAGCAGACACAGACAGCCATGTAGCAGAGCTGAATGGCAGATGACAGCAGACACAGACAGAGCCGCACAATCAGAATGAACTCGGGTGAACTTCACCTGACTTCATTGTCATGCTGCGGCTCTGTCTGTGCCGCGTCCTGATTAGCGGTCACCAGTGAAGGGCTCACCGGTGACCACTAATCCCCCGAGTGACTGAAGTTAGCTGCCCTCTCTCATACTCACTGATCCCCGGCGCCGCGCTGCACGGCGTTCACACTGCTCCGGCGGCTTTTACTATTTTGAAAAAGCCGGCCGCTCATTAAACAATCTCGTATTCCCTGCTTTCCCCGCGCACAGGCGCCTATGATTGGTTGCAGTGAGACACGCCCCCCACGCTGAGTGACAGGTGTCTCACTGCAACGAATCACAGCAGCCGGTGGGCGTGTCTATACTGTGCAGTGAAATAAATAAATAAATAATTAAAAAAAATGGCGTGCGGTCCCCCCCAATTTTAATACCAGCCAGATAAAGCCATACGGCTGAAGGCTGGTATTCTCAGGATGGGGAGCTCCACATTATGGGGAGCCCCCCAGCCTAACAATATCAGCCAGCAGCCGCCCAGAATTGCCGCATACATTAGATGCGACAGTTCTGGGACTGTACCCGGCTCTTCCCGATTTACCCTGGTGCGTTGGCAAATCGGGGTCATAAGGAGTTAATGGCAGCCCATAGCTGCCACTAAATCCTAGATTAATCATGTCAGGCGTCTATGAGACACCCTCCATGATTAATCTGTAAATTACAGTAAATAAACACACACACACCTGAAAAAATCATTTATTAGAAATTTAAAACACAAACAAATTCCCTCATTACCAATTTAATAAACCCCAAAAAGCCCTCCATGTCCGGCGTAATCCACGGACCTCCAGCGTCGCTTCCAGCATGAAGGTGACAGGAGCTGCAGCAGACACCGCCGCTCCTGTCACATCCACGCAGCAACTGAGGTGAGTAGCGCGATCTGCTGAGGTGTCACTGAGGTTACTCGGTGGCTGCCACTGGATCCAGTGGTGGCCGCGATTAACCTCAGTGACACCTCAGCAGATCGCGCTATCACCTCAGTTGCTGACAGGAGCGGCGGTGTCTGCTGCAGCTCCTGTCACCTTCATGCTGGAAGCGACGCTGGAGGTCCGTGGATTACGCCGGACATGGAGGGCTTTTTGGGGCTTATTAAATTGGTAATGAGGGAATTTGTTTGTGTTTTTATTTCTAATAAATGATTTTTTCATGTGTGTGTGTGTTTATTTACTGTAACTTACAGATTAATCATGGAGGGTGTCTCATAGACGCCTGACATGATTAATCTAGGATTTAGTGGCAGCTATGGGCTGCCATTAACTCCTTATGACCCTGATTTGCCTACGCACCAGGGTAAATCGGGAAGAGCCGGGTACAGTCCCAGAACTGTCGCATCTAATGTATGCGGCAATTCTGGGCGGCTGCTGGCTGATATTGTTAGGCTGGGGGGCTCCCCATAATGCGGAGCTCCCCATCCTGAGAATACCAGCCTTCAGCCGTATGGCTTTATCTGGCTGGTATTAAAATTAGGGGGGACCGCACGCCATTTTTTTTAATTATTTATTTATTTCACTGCACAGTATAGACACGCCCACCGGCTGCTGTGATTCGTTGCAGTGAGACACCTGTCACTCAGCGTGGGGGGCGTGTCTCACTGCAACCAATCATAGGCGCCTGTGGGCGGGGAAAGCATGGAATACGAGATTGTTTAATGAGCGGCCGGCTTTTTCAAAATAGTAAAAGCCGCCGCAGCAGTGTGAATGCCGTGCAGTGCCACGCCGGAGATCGGGGAACGGTGAGTATGAGAGAGGAGGGGAAAATGACCGACAGACTGTGAGAGAGGGGCAGAGATAGTGACGGACCGACAGAGAGAGAATAGAGACCGAGAGGGAGAGACCGACTGACAGAGAATAGTGATTGACAGACATTGTGAGACATCGCTCGTTTCCAGTGTTTTAGGAAACCTGCGAGAAATGTATTTAGAAAATCGGATGTCACTAGGATGGTGTGAGTGCCGTCCCGTGACATCCGATTTTTTACACGCTCCCATAGACTTGCATTGGAGAGACTCGCAGTGGAAACTCGCAAAAAAGCAGCATGCTGCGATTTTTTTTCTCAGTCTGATTTGGACTGAGAAAAAAATCGCAGATGAGAGCTGAATCATTCACTAACGTGTCGATTTTCTCGCATTGCTCTACTGCGAGAAACTCGCAAGTGAGAAGCAGCCCTTAGACAGAGAATCACACCTTTTCTGTAGTGCTAAAAAAACATTAAAAAACGCAGATTTACATCCGCACCAAATATGTATAAAATATCGGGAAAAATGCATTAAAAATTATTATTGCGTTATGTGGTGTGGACACCTGGAGGAAAAATGCAGCGTTTATGTTATGTGTGAACACGACCTCAGCGTTACATTTTTATTACATTTTTTAATGGGTTTAATAGAGAAAAATAATTAATCACATGTTTTTAGACCATTTACTGATCCTTATAAATGATCTTATTGCTGTGTTGTTTGGGTCGTTACGATTATAGGGACACCAAATATGTCTATATTATTTGCTGATTTTGATGTTTATTATTTTGTTAAAAAAAACACATTAAAATGACATTATTTTATTTTTTTATTACTTTTTAGTAATTTTATTAAAGGAAAAAAATTGTTTTATTCTCTCTCTAGAATACAGGACATAGAGATGCATTGCTCTGTACAATGGATTTCTATGTCCAGTGTAATCTGCCTGTGGAGTCAGAGTCTGCACTGCAGCTTCAAGTATAGAAAATTCTCTCTGTGACATCACCAGGGTCTGTGGCTCAAATGTTTATTTCCTGCTAAAATGTTAGAAAATTGTTGGTTCAAGTCCTGGGGAAGGAAGAAAAAAAATCAGATTGGGACAGTCCTGCTGATTCCAGGATGATTGGGAGCTATGTATATACCTTTATTGGAAGGATGGGAAATAGGAGTCTAAATTAAAAACCCAGTGGCCAGTGTGTAAGTTTGTGACATTGCTGATTTTGTTTCCTTATTGAAGATCGAGTTATGAAAATTAAAACATCGCCAAATTAAACAAATACATATCACGCAAAAAACTTTATTTCAACATTAGGTAATTTTCTGATTATAGCTTCATTTTAACATTCTATAATAATTATTTTTAATCTGAGATACATAATTTCCAATGCTTAGGTGATAGTGGAATTAATGAATTATTCAGAACATAATGGATTATTCAGCTCATGTATCAGACATCATGCAGAGCAGCTGCAGGAATCTCATATATTAGAGGATATATATGAACTGCATGGCTTCGCCGTTCTCCTTACCTGTAGTAAATGCTTCCATTTGGAAACAGGGCTCATCTTGTACAATAGCAGAATTAGCAATGATCCGATAAGTTGAAAATGCGGCCTAGCATAGATACAGTCAAACTTAATACTGGTGGACAAAGTATATATATATATATATATATAAATATATATATATACGCATATAAAAGATCAAATGTGTATTATTAATGTTTCAATGTAATATTATTAAAAGGAATCTGCCAACAAGATTTTTCTACCTCATCTGAAAGTAGCATAATGTAGGAAAGGGGACCCTGATTGCTATGATGTATCACTTAGTTTACTGGGTGTAGCACTTGTGACACAGTAAATATTGTCGGTAAGCTGCTTATCAGAGGATGGAGCATGAATAAGTGAATGGATAACTGCTCACAAGCTCCATAGTCCTTGCAATGATAATCTCTTGGTGATTAAACCTTCATTGTAAGTAAACAGCACACAGCCTATTAAGTGACACATCCCTACATTAAGTGTTTTAACCCCTACAGCATTCTATCCTCAGATTACATAACAAAAACCCGTTGACAGATTTCCTTTAATTTTGTAAGGGTTTTTGCTATGGCTTTTCTAACTATTGTATAGGTGTTTTTATTGTCACAAATATAATGGGTCTATATTTATTTTCTCTTTCAAGTACATAGATGTAGACAACTTTCTTACCAACCCACAAACCTTAAATCGACTCATTGAAGAAAACAAAACTATTGTGGCCCCAATGCTAGAGTCTCGAACGCTTTATTCAAATTTCTGGTGTGGAATGACGCCACAAGTGAGTATTTCAAATATGGAAACAGTATGTAATAATTGCCAATATTTCTGTGTTGATTTTAGTGTGCAGTGAACTAAAAGGACAAAACATGTCTGTAGTTTTGAAAACCCAATTCAGATAAATAAGATAGTCGCAGACATTTATGCAAAATAAAAGTACTATGTGTGTCATGATTGTCTCCTGGCTCAGCTGGAGCTGAGCCTTTTTTTAGTTTCACTTCTGATGCAAGTCACGTTAGGGGTTAATCTTTTCTGCCTCGTTCTGGAGGTCAGGCTGCTTTATTAGGGCACTGTTTCTCTTGGACTTTGCCAGTGATATTTCTGGCTCTGCTGTGTTCTGCTCTTGAGTGACCTGTTGTCTGCCCTGCCCTCTCCTGACCTCCGTGTTCACCTGACCTGTTAACCTCCTCTGTTGTCTGTTTCCATCAGTGTCTCTCCCGCTGTCTCCCTGTTTGTTCCTTATCTGTTTACCTTTATTCTGTCTTGTCTTCCCACTCCCCCTCGCTTCTAGGCTCTGATTTCCCGGCTACTGACTATTTGCTTCCCTCTGACTACGTTTAGACTTTGCCCTTGTGTACTTACAAGACCTCATGCTGTGAAACGGCTTTCTGACAATTCTACTGCCATCTGGTGGGCTTGACTAGTATTACCTCCGCTAGGGAATTCCCTGCTCATACGTTTCCTCCACTTTTATGCCCCCTAGTGGTTTACCAGCTAACTACCTTCTCAGATAGTTTCAGGAATCCTCTCAGTCCCACATTACTGCGCTGTACTGCTATTGTACATCTTAGAGTACAGCGTGACAATGTGTCAATTTATCTTAAAGAAGTCAAACTATGTAAGATGTTAGAGGTAGGATTATACATATGTGTATATAATCAGTTTTCTTTAGATGACAAAAAAAGTATTTTTGGCATACACAGCAAACATAAGGATGCAAATTGACTCTTCAGTGAGGAAATAGAGGAACTCAAGTGCCCACTGATGGAGACAGCAATCCTAAGTCAAAAGTGACCCTTGAACAAGCCTTGCTATATGACTTAGAATTTATGTCAGATTAGAACCTCAATTTGCAGACACGATGTTTCGGAATGGTTGTCCCTCGTCAGTGCAAAGTATGAGATCTGATCTTGCTGTATGAGAGTCTAAGACGGGGTCTAAAGGGATAACTATTATACTTGCATAGACTGACACACCATTTCAGCATGCCAGTGCTGAGGAGACTTTAAGCTGTAATGCTTCTCTGGGAAATATGTAAACTGCCTCTTCAGTGAGGAAGTAGACAAACTCTAGTACCACCTTTTGCAATTAGCAATTATTAAAGTCAAAAGTGACCCTTTAACAAGCTTCATCATATGATTTAGGATTTATGTCAGATCAGAAGCTCAATTTGAGAACACGATGTTTCAAGGTGGTTGTACCGCATCTGTGCAAACTATGAGATCTGATTTTGCTGCATGATAGGCTAAGATGGAGCCTAAAGGGCAAGATATTGTCCCTGCGGAGACTGACACACCATTCCAGAGACTTTAAGCCACAAAGCTTCTCTGGGAGTTATGCAAGGAGAATAGCTTCCCCTTTAGATGCCATCTTAGCCTCTCACACAGCCAGATTAGATCTCATACTTTGCACTGACGAGGGACAACTATCCCAAAGCAGCATGTCTGCAAATTGAGGTTCTGATCTGGCATAAATCCTAAGTCATATGACAAGGCTCGTTAAACTGTCACTGTAGACTATTAGGATTGCTACCTGCAATAGGTGGCACTAGAGTTCATTTACTTCCTCACTGAAGACACGATTTGCATATTTTCCAGAGGATCGTTGTGGCTTAAAGTCTCCTCACCACTGGCATGCTGGAATGGTGTGTCAATTTCCGCAATAAGAAGAGCTTCCTTTTTAAACATAAAGATGTAATGTTATGTGAGCCTTCTACACCAGAAGTGCACATCATTTTTGGTCCAACTGCCACATTGTCATACTGAAACAATCCCAAGGGCCACAAATATACTTAAATGCATACTTGACTGGAATATATCACTAGATCCATCATCTGTACATTAATACATTAACAGAACCACATTTTAAGAAATTTGAGTTTTTGAGGATTTGAAGAATTTCTTCTCCAAAAACTCAGTGTGACTGCCCTAACTTATTAATTATTATTATTTAACAGGCTTCAGCTCAATCTCGAGCCATGGCGACTGGATGGATGAATGATCTGTAGGAAGATCAATCTTGTGCAAGCTTAGATATGTCCACTCGAATCTTCTCCACATTCATTCTGATTGTATCAGGCCATCGGGTTGCTGGTCTTCCTTTTCACCTTGTTCCTTCTATTCTTCCAACCATTGTGTTTTTCTCCTGTGATCGCTGTCTTCTTATGATGTGTCCAAAGTAAGCAAGTCGTAGCTTGGTGATCTTTGCTTCAAGTGACAAGTCTGTCTTGTTTTGTTCCAGAATTGATTTGTTTATTCTTCTTGCCATCCACGGTATTGATAACATCCTTCTCCAGAATCACATTTCGAAGGCACTAATTCTTTTTCTGTCTTGTTTCTTCATCGTCCAGGTATTGCATCTATATGGTACTACATAAAAGACCAGATTATGTACGAGGCGTGTCTTCGTCACCAGTGAAATGTTCTTCAATTTGAAGACCTTGTCAAGTGACTTCATTGTTAATTTGCCCATTGGTATTCTCCTATTGACTTTTGGTGTCATCGCTGCATCTTGAATGATCATTGATCTGAGTAGGTTGAAGTCCTTTACAACTTCCAATTTGTCGCCATCCATCTCAAATGTGTCTCGGTCGTACATGGCAGTAATCAATAGCTTTATAAACAAAGAGACGTTGTCAGCTCACCCCTCTTCACTCCTGGACTCCACACCGATGCAAGGAACGCCCTGGCCCGGGCGGAAGGCAACATTAGAAAAAACAAGGATCCAGCATCATGGAGAATGGATGAATAAAACTTGCTTTTATTGGAATTCGTTAAAAACAGATATTCAATCCAGTGGGCACAGAGGCACAAGTACTGTAGCAGGTCATCCAACGCGTTTCGACCAGAGAGTCTTATTCATGGCATGTGATTTACCCCAAACTAATCCTGTATAAAAAGGTACACATTACACGTCATTGGCAGAGCTAAGTGCTTGATTAAAACTAAAACCAAACAGGTGTGTGTTCCCATGCAATAGGGACACATTGGACAGGAGTAAAAACATGTATGTAGGAAACTGCAATTGAAGGATAAATAAATACATACGTATATATACAGATCATAAAGTACATTACAAAGGATTAAATTTGTCATGAAAAAATATATATGCAATTAATCTGATTGAATGAAATCAGATTAATTGCATATATATTTTTTCATGACAAATGTGTCCCTATTGCACGGGAACACACACCTGTTTGGTTTTAGTTTTAATCAAGCACTTAGCTCTGCCAATGAGGGGAATGTGTACCTTTTTATACAGGATTAGTTTGGGGTAAATCACATGCCATGAATAAGACTCTCTGGTCGAAACGCGTTGGTAACCCGCTACAGTAGTTGTGCCTCTGTTCCCACTGGATTGAATATCTGTTCTTAACAAATTCCAATAAAAGCAAGTTTTATTCATCCATTCTCCATGATGCTGGATCCTTGTTTTTTCTAATCAATAGCTTTGTCTTCTTTATATTGAGCAGGAGTCCCACATTTGAGCTTCCTATCTTGACACTCCCTAATAAGTCATTTATTCCACCAATGCTTGTTGCTGTCAATGTTGTATCATCTGTGTATTTAAGATTGTTGAAGATTCGTCAAACAATTCTGATTCTTTCTTTTCTGGCAAGTCCAGTCTTGCTGAAATTATCTTCTGCATATAAATTGAAGAGAAATACTGGCAAGATGCAGCCTTGTCTGACTCATCGCTCTACTTTGAGCTATGCCGTGTCACAGTGTTCTGTTCGGACTGTTGCTTCTTGTTCAATGTAAAGATTCCTAATGAGGCTGATCACATTGGATTGGCACATCCATATTCCTCATGGTATTCCAAAGTTTCTGGTGATCAACACAGTCGAAAGCTTTGGTGTTGTCAATGATGCAGAAATAGATCTCATTGTTGTATTTGGCCTTTTCCATTATCCATCTATTGTTAGTGACACATCCCAGGGCATTGGGGTACTCGGTCCTGGGCCTTGAGTCACAGGGATGTGTCACGAGGGTGGCCGGTGCCCATTCCGTGACCCTGGGGGTCGCTTAAAAAAAGGGAAAGGAATAAAAAAGGGAAATAAGAATAAATAAAATGTTTTTCGTGATGCCACTTGCGGTTGTGGCTATGTAGGGAAAGCCGCCGCTGCAAAGTCTCTCACTGCTGGGACTGGTGGTATTCAGCAGCTTGGATGTTATGGCCCTCCGCAAGTAGGGCTAAGTCCCAGGGGAGTATGATGGTGGTTGTAGTATGGTGATGCAGAGGTACAGGAAAGATTCAGACAACACAGGGGCTGTGGTTTAACTTGTTTTTTACTCACTGGTTCTGAGTAGCTGCAACCAGGCTGGTGCTGGTTTCTACAAAAATCTGGACGTCAGGTATTCCCTTGATCCCAATGCCGGTGTAGTGACCTGGTGAGCTTTACTTCCATGCATCCGTCTGCAATTGGTGGGTCCCTGTGGCCTGGAGCGTTTTGGGGTCCCCTCCTGTTGTCACAGTCCTGCTCGTATGGCAGGCAGCTTGAACCTCTCTTGGGTCGGACCTCTGTCCCCGTTCCCGAGTTCCCTCTTTGCTGCTGTGCCCTAGACGCTAACGTTGGTGAGGAACCTTGATGATTCCCTCATTGGGAAGATTTATCAGGCGAGCTTGAAGCATCTTCCTGAACTAGGGCTCTGCACACCGCCAGTGCTCGGCCCCGTAAGTACTCACACCGTAATCTCCTGGGCGACCATACTCCTTTAGCCCAATAAGTCACTTTACACTCTCTGTCTGAGCGTCGACTCCTGACTGACCATCCACAGACTGACTGACTGTCTGACCATCTGACAAGATGTCCGTCCCCTGTCCACTGCACTGACTAGCCCCTCCCCCTCCCAGGTCTCTGACTAACAGATTGGATAAGTCCCGACCAATAGACGGCCATCCATCAGATCCGTTTCTAGCCTGTTATACAGTCTGGGGAAAAAGGGCATGGATGTGTGTTGGAATGGTATTTACCGGCACTGGTCTTCCAGGAATCCTGGGGTTAGCTCCGCACCTGTTACTGGGTGCAATACTCTGTGGCACCTGACTCCTCATTAGCAATTACATCTCTTGTTCCTCTGCCTGTTCTGAATCCTGCTTGTTCCTACGGCAGCTCTTTGTCAAAGTAAGGCTATAGCCATCTCTGTAGGATCTTCAGTAGTATTTTGCTTTCATGACGTATGAGCAGGGGTGGGATTCAGCCGGTCCTGTCCAGTTCAGGCGAACCGGTTGTTAAAATAGCAGCCGGTTCCTCGAACCGGCAAGAAACAGCTCGGGCGATCCGATTCCCTGTATTCATCTGTGTTAATGTCTTTAAGACACTAGCAGAAATGAATCCCCGTACCTCTGCGCTGCACTTCCGGGTACAGTGGAGCCTGTCTGCTCCCTGACTCGGCGTGCAGCGACGCGCTGACGCTGCAGAGGTCATGGCAGCATGGTGAGGTAGCTCCTCCTACTGCTGTCTGTCAGCGTCAGTGTGCAGAGTGCCGCGGTGGACGGAAGACAGAGGTGAGGCTGCCAGTGCTTGGAGAAGGTAAGCACTCAGTGAGCCAGAGATGCAGGGAGAGGGGGCCGCATAAGATGGGAACTATACGGGGAGAGGGGCCGCAAAAGATGGCAGCTATATGGGGAAAGGGGCCGCAAAAGATGGCAGATATATGGGGAAAGGGGCCGCATAAGATGGCAGCTATATGGGGAGAGGAGGCTGCATAGATGAGAGCTATATGGGGAAAAGAGGCTGCATTGATGGGAGCTATATGGGGAGAGGAGGCCACATAAGATGGGAGCTATATGGGGAGAGGAGGCCACATAAGATAGGAGCTATATGGGGAGAGGAGGCTACAAGATGGGAGCTATATGGGGAGAGGAGACCACATAAGATGGCAGCTATATGAAGAAAGGGGCCGCATAAGACGGCAGCTATATGGGGAGAGGGGCCGCATAAGATGGCAGCTATATGGGGAGAGGAGGCTGCATAGATGGGAGCTATATGGGGAGAGGAGGCTGCATAGATGGGAGCTATATGGGGAGAGGAGGCTGCATAGATAAGAGCTATATGGGGAGAGGAGGCCACATAAGATGGGAGCTATTTGGAGAAACGAGGCCACATAAGATGGGAGCTATATGGGGAGAGGCGGCCACATAAGATGGGAGCTATATGGCGAGAGGAGGCCACAAAAGATGAGAGCTATATAGAGAGAGGAGGCCACATAAGATGGGAGCTATATGGGGAGAGGAGGCTGCATAGATGGGAGTTATATGAGGAGAGGAGGCCACATAAGATGGGAACTATATGAGGAGAGGAGGCTGCATACGATGGGAGCTATATGGGGAGAGGAGCACATGGGATAAGATCTGCTGGGAAAAGAAGCCATTATGGGATGGGATCTGCAGGGGAAAGAGGGCACATGGGGGGAGATCTGTATGGGGAAGGTCGTCCGTTCCAATTTTAGCAGGACTCCTTTAGTAATAATTTATAAAAATTGTAGAAAAAACATTTAATACAATATGACTGACAGTGACTGGAACAACTGGTACTGGGCAGGAGAGTGAAGGTATAGGAGGGTAAGAAGGGGATAGAGATTTTACTTTAAATTACTTGTATTTTTTGGTTGAGGAAAGTGCGTGTAAATGGGTATGGCTAACAAAATGGGTGTGGTTACTGAATGGGTGTGGTTTTCAACTGGGCGTGGTTTACAGAGAACCTGTTGTTAAAAATTTGAATCCCACCCCTGCATATGAGCACAATAGTTGGATAGTTTCCACAGCCACTAGCAATTCCCTTCTTTATAATAGGAATAAACACCGATCTTGTCCAGTTTTTGGGGCATTTACCAGTTGTCCATATGTGTTGACACAGGCGAGTGATGACACCAACTGCTGCTTCAGAAGACGTTATAAGATCTATTGGAATATTGTCACATCCAGGTGCTTTGTTTTTTAACAGAAGCTTTATCACACCAATGACCATCCTAATTTTCAGTTTGTTTTTGGAGCAGAGTAAGAAACTTACCAAATCTTCATAAGCTCAAAACTCTAAGTTTTGAGGAGTTCTGAGATTTAACACTGCCCTGTAGAACACCATCTAACCCGTTATGGATTGTACAAAATCAGAACCACCATCGGTGCGTAAATCTAGCATCAGATTCACCAGTGGTACAAGAATCCTTCACCAGAACTACCGGCAGTACAAGAATCTAGCACCAGAACCATGGTCGGTATATGAATCCAGCATCAGAACCACCATCGGTACATAACTAAAACACCGCCACCACCATCGGTATATGAATTCAGCACCAGAACAACCATTGGTCACATGAAACCAGCACCAGTACATAAATCCGGCATCAGAACCACCATTGGTACATGAATGCTTCACCTGTACCAGAGTCAGTAAATGAATGGAGCACCAGACCTAGCATTGGACATGAATCCAGGAACAGAATCACCCTTGGTACATGGATACAGAACTAGTACCACAATCTGTAATTGGAACCATTGCCAGAACCACCATTAGCAGATAAATACAGCACCAGAACTGCAATCAGTACATTAATACAGCCCCAGAACCATCATCAGTATATGACTGCAGCACCAAGCTTAGTACAGCGATCAATTGCAATGTCAGGTAACCCTTTTTAGACTTGAGTGGCATGAACCTCAAACTCCCAGTAATATTCTTAACAATAATAAGGAGATGGTTTGAGTTTTTGTTACCAGCCATCATCAGACCATACAAGAACCACAGTACTGATGAGACACAGGTAGTTTCAAAAATAAACATTTATGTGCAGGTACCTTATATCTGCCTTCTTCTTTGAATGACATTGTTCCCATCTTTATAGTCTGAATGTAGTACAGATGCCAAGATGAGATTTCAAGCCCACTGCTAATCTATCAAAATTTCCAATTTCTCCAGTCGTCTCAACACAATGCCCTCAAAAATAAAATGATCATTATAATGCCCCATTAATTAAAGTATCACCCATGCTGTGACCCTGAATAAATGCTTGTCCCCCACTGTGCATCCTGAACAAAATATGATTCTCATGCTGCACAACCTATGATACATTGCCTCTACCATGTCTCTCTTATATATTATAACCATCACTCTGTCATCCTTTATGAACTATAACTGCCATGATGTTTTTCTTTACAAAATTTTGCCTCCACTCTGTCCTTCATGCTGTCCCATCTTCAGTATCCTCCCATGTTGCTACCTCTCCATAATGACCCCCACACTTCCCCTCTCCATAATGTCCCCCCACATTGCCCACCTCCCTACTGCCCCCATTGCCCATCTCATTAATATCCCCTCAGCTGCCCATGTCCATAATGTCCCTTCCCACAGCTGCCCTTCTCCATAATGCCCTCCACACTGTACTTCTCAATAATGTGTCCCATTGCCCTTGTCCATTATGTCCCCCCAACACTGCCCCGTTGCATAATTCTCCTCCTCCACAGTGCCCCTTTTCATGATGTCCCTCCACACTGCTCCCGCTCCATAATGCCCACCATACTGCTCCCTCTTACAATTCCACCACCTCACTTCCTCATAATGTGTACTACCAGTAACACAACCCCTCTTACATTTATAATAATAGTTAATAGATGCATGCTTTCTTTCATGCTATTTCTATCTTCAGTATCCTCCCATGCTGCTATTTCTCCATAATGTCCATCCTACACTTCCTTTCTCCTTAATGTCCCCCAATATTGCCCCTCTCTATACTGCCTCTCTCCGTAATGCCCCTTAGTTGTTCCACCCCATACTGCCCCTTCAATGCCCACTCAATAATGGCCCCCAGTTGCCCCTTTCCATAATATCCTCCCTACACTGCCCTCTCCATAATGCTCCCTCCCTCACACTCTCCCTTTCCATAATGTCCCCCCAAACTCTCCCTCTCTATAATGTCCACCACACTGCTCCCTCTTACAATTCCCTAACTTCGTCATAATGTGCCCTTACAGTAACACAACCCCTTTACCATTTACAATAATAGTCCATAGATTCAATATTCGGCTCCTACCTAGAGGGCTTATGGTTCCTTACTGTGTTTGTCACATTCTTGACATCTGAAATATGCAAAAAGAATTGAATACAGGAAGAAGGCAACCGGCATCCACAAGTTCTCTGCGGTCTGTGGCCATATGTTGTACAGGCCTGGCCTCTACTATTTGTAATTTTGGACTTTAAGGCTGAAAAATCATTCTCAATTTCAACTGTAGTGTTGTTATGCTGTAACTATCGGGGTTTTGCATAGGGCAAGGGAACCTCCAATAAGTGCCGCCACAAACAGGGTACATTGCAAACATGGCGGGTCCTGGCACTAGGGAGAGAGGAGCAAGAACACCTCTTGGACTCACCTGAGGCTGTTCTCTTTACTCCCTAATGTCCCTATACAGGTTCTTTCACCCTGTCGCAATCATGTGCCTAGGGCCTCGCTTACCCTAAACTCACCCGGGCTACTGAGAAGGCCAGGTAGAGCACTAGTCCCACCAGATGCAATAATCAAACACAAGGGTCAGTAGACAAATAGGGGGAAATAGATAAAAAGAATATAACCAAACTAAAAGGCTGCAGGCAACACAGCTCACAAAACAGCAAAGCTGCAGCAGCTTCTAAAGGCTTTCTCCAGCCATGCGTGGTAACAACAGATTTGATTTTCTGTTTCAATATCAGGTGAAAGACCATGTGACTATTTATAGGAGATGGGAGTGGTCACAAACAGGCAGCACATGAAGTGAATTAATCAGAAACTGACATTAACCCTTGCTGCACCAGCAAAAAGCAAATACATTTAATATATAGAGTCTCACAAGTTAATGTGGAGCTCAGATCCCACAACCATCACAAATATCAAGGGACAAAAGACACTTGTGACAAGTGTATTATTGCTTTTGACCATAAGACTATGTTTCTTATGTTCTTTATATTACCTGTAAATGGTAAGTCTTGGTTATGCAATATAATATTTCTGGAAAATTAGTTAATAAAGGAAGAATTAATAAAAATGTCTGTAAATGTGACAAGTTGGATTGCTCAACATTAATGAGCAACATCAAACACATAATACTTAGGCTTCGCAGTAAAATGTCTTTGGAAATTATGGGTCATTGATGGCATAGACATTTGTCAGTGTTCTTGTAAGTTTCAGCAGCTAATAAAAGTAAATGCTACCCAAAGCTATTGATTTTAGTGTTGTGTGGAAACAGGCAAGTTGTGTCAAACAAGGAAATGCATAGGTGGAATAAGTGGACTTCATCTCTAACATCCACAACTTGTTCTTTCTCTCTATTATGCTGTGTTGTTACTCTTTCATAGTTCACTTCCTTGGCACCAAAACGAGCCTTAGACAATAGGTTTCTTGTGATTTGTGAATGCTGAAGAATTTTTACAAGATCCAATTTTTGCTTTTACCGTTATCTGTAAAAAGTGAAATATGCCATTGTTATAGTGTATTCCTATCATACAATTGGTATGCTGTTATACTAGTGAAAGTTTTCTTCACATTTCAAAAACTTTTTGTCTGAATCCATACACTTAAAGTTGGATACTCTCACAGAAAAATGTAAAGGGGTTAACAAATGTATACTTCAGTATGAAATTGATCACCATGTAAATAAATGGACTAGGTTCATTAAAGGGGGAGCTGCTTCTACTTAGTTGGATCCCAGAGAACTTCTATAATTTTTATATGCCTAAAAGTAACATATGGACCAGGACTGTCATCATGAGACAACCCCTTTTAAAAATCCAGTGTGATTAGCTAATAATGAACATGCAGTCATAATGAAGATAAATTAATAAAACTGGCCAAATTTTAACCAACACTGCTGCAAAATACTGCTATGTAAATGTGGCCATATTCTGTGTACATTGGAAAACTGCTTTGCGGTCCTTGCATAATTACTTTCTGCCTTATGTTTCCTTCCTGGTTTGGAATTTCTAGTTCTTTTTCTATTTTCATTCAAAAGCTTTGTCTGTGTTACTACATCTAAGTGGTTGTCTAGACTGCTTTTTTCAGGAGCACACTGCTCCTCTGCCTCTTGGCTTTGTACTTGCTGAGGGTGGTGTGCTCCTGATGATTGACAGTTCAGATCTGTGGCATGGTTGTGTTGCCAGTGTGAACTCTGTGATCTCCCATACTGAAAGCTTTTCCTCTGCAGCATTGGAGGAACGCAGAGTGACTAGAAGCTTTCTATCAAATAGCTTACAATCGTGTTCCTTCTCTAGGAAACCATCCCCTTTGATAGACTACAGAGGTGGCCAATAACCTAGACAACAAGCCGCACACTATAAAATTATGAAGCCCTTCATTCATTTGAGAAATATGCTGCAAAGTTTTGTTTTTTTACAAGTACTGTATAATTTTACCGATTTGAGAAGCTAAGACAACCTCTTTAAAAGAAGCGGCCCCTGGACATTATGATCTAGCAGAAGAAATTCAAATATTACAGATGTGACGGTGAACTGCAAATTCCCTCATTCCCTCTATCAAGAACTTCAAGTTGTTCTCAGATCTTCTAGCTATTTTTCATGTTTCATAGTTTTTAAGTTGAAAGTAGACTTAAAGTACATTGAGTTCAACTCATGACCTAACCTAACATATTGATCCAGAGGAATGAAAAAAATCCCATGGGGCAGACAGTAAGCTCCACATTATGGAAAAAAATTCCTTCTCGACTCCACATATGGGAATCAGAATAGTTCCCTGGATCAACAATTACCGAACCTGGAGAACATAACCAGTAATATTATATTTTTCAACTAAGGCATCCAGGCCTCTCTTAAACTTTAGTAATGAATCAACCATTACAACATTATGTGGCAGAGAGATCCATAGTCTCACTGTTCTTACAGTGTTATTCTCTTATAACAAATGTGTTTATTGTGCTAAAATATGTAAAACTCACCAACTTGTATCATTAGACATGTCTACCCACTTACACTGGTTTTTAGCAGCCAGTGGATTTAAAAATATTATAATTAATATTAATTTAAAAAAATAATAATGATAATAATAAAGTGAATTCAGTGTACTCTCAGTGTAGGGAGGACCATCATAGCTGCATACGGGTTTTCTTCCCGGAAGTTCAGGTAGTTACCAATCACAATAAATGACTCTCCTCACCTTTTTGGCTGTGAGGTGATGAATGCATGGATGAAGTGGGAGAGGTGATCTTGGAGGATAAGTATATAGTCTGATCTGCGTTCTGATTTCATTTAGTGGTGTTAAATATACGCCACACCCTACAATAAGCCACTCACATTTTTAACATGACCTGCTGCTCACCTCTACCAGCTTGACATTGCTGTGAGATATATTAAGCTCCATTCACCCCTATCCTTATAGTTAGCCATCACAAATGCTAGTCATATACCTAAATAACACTCCAATACTTCAGGATAAGAGACGGAAGCTCCATGTGTGCAGATCATCAGCCAATGGTGCCCCCTTCATTGAAAATAGGTCATGCCTCCTTTAGGACCACCTAGGTCATGAACCACTAAGATTGGCCCATTGTGATGAAATATTATGTGATAGAATAGAATGAAATGGTAATGCTATAAAAGCATAAATGGAAAATGTGTTTTTTTTTGTCCATAGCAAACAATTACAGTATAGCTTTAGTTTTGAAGCTGTGTTCTGATTAATTGCCATGAGCAACAAAGACAGTTTTCTTTTATGTAGTTTCAAAACTCTGACCCACTTTTTTAATATTATTATTTTCAGGGTTATTATAAAAGAACCCCAGACTATGTTCTCGTAAGGGAATGGAAGAGACAGGGATGTTTTGCCGTCCCAATGATTCATTCAACAATGCTTATTGATCTTCGAAAGGAAGCCTCCACGAATCTACAGTTCTACCCTCCACATGAAGACTTTACATGGAGTTTTGATGACATCATTGTATTTGCCTTCTCCTGCAGACATGCAGGTGTGTATGTAAAGAGCTGAGCAGTTGTTTGGCAGCTACTTATTGTGCTTAGACTAGTAGATAATCAGTGAACCAGCACTTGTTGACAATTATCTGCCTATATAAACATGTTGGCAATCACACGGCAATCATCTTATGATGTGTTGTTCTAATCACCTGGCCAATGCAGCCAATCACAGGCTGCAGGGTCCTGGTCACTTCTGAAAGGAGCGGACAACACTTCCAGAGCTGGTGGAGACCTCCAGAGTGGGGTGCTGGAAGGTGAGTGTGCCTCTTTTTTGTTTTTAAAATATAAATGAATAACAGAAAATTAATGTTTGATAACTTTAAATATTTAGTCCAAAAACATGTATGGTCTACATGGGGGGAATTTTATCTTGGCCACCGGAGATGAGTGAATTGGTTTGTTGAATTTAATTAAATTTTCAGGTCCCAGCCAGTTTGAACAATTTGCAATTAGAGTTGAGCGAGTACCTAACTATTCATACTTCCTATACTCATAATGAGTACTGTCTAATACTCGCGTATTCATTCCGAATAGCGTGTGCAATGCAAATCAATGGGGAAAAGTTGCAAAGTAACGAGTAACCCGAATGCCGCACTATTTGCTACTCGCACGAATAGTGCAGCATTCGGGTTACTCTTTACTTTGCGAGTTTTTCCCCATGACTTGCATTGCATACGCTATTCGGAATGAATACACGAGTATTAGATGGAACTCATAATGAGTATAGCGAGTAAGAATAGTTAGGTACTCACTCCACTCTATTTGCAACACAATTTGTGTAAATCGCCCCTTAAAAATTGCCTGCCAGCATTTCACATATTACAGGAGACAGCAGCAGTTACTCACATGACCTCAGTTATGTCCACCCAGGCTTCCCCTTAATGCCTTGCAACTAATAACTCACATTGTATAGTACAGCCAATTATTTGGAGCTAAGATAGCCAGTAAAAAATGCCAAGGAAGGGAATGCAGCAGCAGAGTGATTTAGGATAACGAGAGTTTGTCAGAGCTCTAATCTCAGCAGTATAGCATGAAGAGAAAATTGTAAAATATTGCACAAATACTCAAGACAGTGATATGGTGTTCAGTTATGGCCAAAAGTTTTGAGACTGACACAAGTTTTTGGGTTTCACAAAGTTTGCTCCTTCATTATTTTTAATTGTTTTAATCAGGTGTTTCTACAGTTTCTAAAGTACAAGTGTAATAATTTCATAAGTTTTTAAGATTTTATTGACAAATACATCAAGCTTATGCAAAGGCTCAATAGCAGTGGCGTCCCTGCACTGCCCCACTTCCTCCTCCCAGCAAGGACGCTGCTGCCCTCACCTTCCCGGCCTCTCTGTTCCTTCTCGGCTTCTGTCCCAGCCGCTGCTTTCTGCTCCTTGTGCCTGTGCAGGTTTCTTGGGAGCACGCTTAGGAAGCACACGTGTTCCTCCTGCCTATTAAAGGGCCGGGACGCTCAATTAAGTCATGCCTCCAGCCTATCGCTGGGAGGCATTATGTATTTAGGACACCCTCTCCCTTAGGGAGGTGCTTTTTCAACAAAGTTCCTGATCCTGTACTACTGTGAGTTTTACCTGTTCTTTTATCCTGTCCTGAATCCAGTACCCATGTGCTGTACGCTGCATCTCTATCCAGTATACAGTGTTTGTGTCCTGTGGCTGCAACCCCCACCAGACTGATCCACCTGTGCCTGTACTTGAACCAGTTCTGTCCGTGAACCGGAACCTGACTAGATTGCACCATCCATTCTGTCCATTCTAGCACCCAAATCCTCTCCAGCCTGTGGTCCTGCTCTGCCCGCCTTCCAAATCCATACCAAGGTTCATGACCATTTGGGGTCAACTGCTACTGTACTGAGTGGTCCCCTGAATTGGCACCTGGTGGCTGCCAGTAGCAGCAAGCCTAGCCTCACTATCAGAAGTTCTAGTAAAGAACCAGGTAGTGGCATAGTTACACCACTCCATGATAAGTCCGGTCTTGTGACGCAGTGGGTCCACACCCGCATGCATTACAATTTACAGTGTTGATCCTTACTTTTCAAGACTTCTGCAATTTACCTTCACATGGTGAAAAACATTTTTTAGGCCAAATACTGACTAATGACAACGCATTATTAACTATCACTTACTTAACACTGCTTGTAGTTTATCACAATTTCTTTATTTTTATTTGTCCACTACCTCTTAGAGGATTGACTGTGATGTGGTTTTGATGCAGTATTGATACAGTTTTTTGCCAAGAGTTGCAGATTTGGTGCAGGAATTTGGCGTATATAATCTGCATCCCTTGGCAAAAAAAACACAAAAACAGGTTTGACGCAGGATGATGCAAAATTTGTGCTGAAAGTTATACACCATATTCCTACACCAAATCTGTATCTCCTGACACAAAATCGCATCAATACTGCATCAAAACCGCAT
The DNA here is from genome assembly GCF_048569485.1 of Anomaloglossus baeobatrachus. NCBI lineage: Eukaryota > Metazoa > Chordata > Amphibia > Anura > Aromobatidae > Anomaloglossus > Anomaloglossus baeobatrachus. The sequence goes on along the minus strand of NC_134360.1, from coordinate 135,495,394 downwards.
CGCATTTTGATGCGTTTTTTTGCCAAAGGATATAGATTTGATGCAGGAATATGGTAAATAAATTTCACAAGCAAATCTGCATCTTTTGACAAAACAAATGTGGTTTTCTGCTAGGCGATGCAGATCTGATTGAACTCAGTTCACCTGAGGTGAGATTGCTGAGTTCAATCAGTTCAACCCCGTTTTACTGTTGTCGTGTGGCAGTAGATCTGTTCCAGTGTACAAGAATTACTGTGTGCACTGTGAGTCAGGCAGTATGATTTGCACTGTTATATTTGTCCACTGAGGAGTGTAAAATGTACTTTGCTGCCATCTAATGGTCAATGTATGCATATGAAAGTCAGGTGTTCATTCTCACTATTGTGTCACCACACTCCTGACTCTTGTGTCACCACGGGGAGCCAACCCATTAAGGTCCCTCCATCAGCAAAGCATTACCTGGACTGTGCAGAATATTACCTCCTACAGCAAGTGAGGAGAACTGTACTCCAGCTGCTCTGAGAGGCCTAAGCTTGTTGTGAGGAGAATGAACACCTGACTTTCATACGCATACATCAACCATTAGATGGCAGCAAAGTACATTTAACAATCCTCAGTGGACGAACATAACACAGTGCAATTCATATTGCCTGACTCACTTTGCACACAGTAATTCTGGCACACTCGAACAGATCTATTGCCACATGAGAACTGTTTAACTCAGCAGCAGTAGAACGGGTACCGGGATACCACACCTCTACACAATCCAACATGTGTTGATCCCCTGTGCCACCCCCGGTAGACCTCTGATGTCACAGTGTTGGATCCGAGTGGTGATGGGGCAGTACCTGGAGCATGCAACAGGCTTTCGTGATGGGGGTTAAAAATAATATTAAAAAGGGGGAAAGAAAAATAAATAAACAAATAGCTTGTGACGCCAGTTGGGATGTTCGGCTTTGATATGGCCTGGCACTGCTGAAGGTCCCCAGGGGTTAGGTGGTGATGCACAGTGCCATAGATTGTCTCCTCACCCCCCCAACTAGGGCTGGTTCCTAGGAAAGTTGAGGTAGGGATGGTGCAGCAGAGAATATATCAGCCAGAGACAGGACAGGGAGCTTCTACCTTTTACTGTTTCTCTGCAGAACAGTCCGGAACATTCCTTACAGCATTCACAATGATGATGGTCTTACCTGCCCTAAATAGAGTTTAGTTTCTCAGCTGTGTGGTGATAGTGTATACCTCCTGTCGCTACTTCCCTACTTGGGAAAAGGTGTCTTGAAATCCTGGCATTTTCATGACAAAGAAACTCTGGATCCCTGATCCCTTCCAGCGAGCAGACAAGTAGAATCCTGAAGGAAAACTCACTGTTTCTTCTAGAAGTTTCCTAACTCAATCACGTCGCTGAGCTCCTGGGCAATTTCACTGCTCCTTATGAAAAGGCTAATAGCAGTCTCTCAGTTTGCTACTGACCTTGAAAGTCCAGGTGTCTCAGGGACTGATACCCTGCCAATTTGTAGCTGGCCATTCCAGAGGTTTCAACAGTTACCTCAGGACAGGCCTGTCTCCATTTTACACTCTTCACCTCACTTCACCTCACACTGACATCAACTTCAACTGCCACTGTCTGAATTTACCTCACACTTAAGTGTGTCGCCCTGGACAAGCCAGGGGCCACAGAGCACAACACCTACACACCCCACACTCCCTGCAGGCACATCAAGGTCAGACACAAAACCCTTGTTGCCTTCCTCCAGGGGCGGATGTCCACACCAGGGGGTGGAGCCAGGCGGTTGGTCTCCACCCACCAAGGAGTTCACAGTCCTGGAGGAGGGAAAAGGAGCAGTTCAGTTTTGACAGTGAAAGTGGAAGGAGGGAAAGTGAGCAGTAGTGAAGTGGCAAGAGAGCAGACTGAAGTGAGTCCGGGTGTGTGGTCCGGACGGAGCAGCAAGGTTGGCAGACGGTGGTGACCGTCTGCAGGAGTGGCCTATCGGAGTTTGCCGTAAGGAACGTGGACGGGCGGTGGCCCGGCGGTACCGGACCGGTACACAAAGAGAAGCCAGCACCAGTGGCAGGGGCTTTTCGGACCCCGGCAAGGCTAGGAGTCGCCGTGAATTTGCCGAATCCGTTAGTGAAGGGGACCTCCGGGTTTCCAAACAGTCAAGTCCCGACAGAAGGCAACCGTCCAACCGTGAAGGGGAGACACCGCCACCGCCAAGGGCAACCGTTTACCAGGGCCAGTGCCTGCGGGCAAAAGGGGCTCCTCCGGCCCACATCCAGGTCGGGGAGCGGGTTACCGGTGGGAACCCATCGGAATCAACATAGAACATAGGTGCAGGGAGAGACAGTCATCACTAACCTGCAGGGAACAGCAACACCGCAGCCGTCCGAGGGACCCGTCCATCCAGCCGCTTGTTTTACCGTGAACTGTGTCATCATCATTGGGCTGAGTGAGTACCTCCGTGCCGTGCGGCACAGCGCTGCCCCTGCGACCCTGCACCTCACCAGGCCCCGCAACCCGCCTGCCATCCACTCCTACCCCATCACCGGGCCCCGGGACAACCAACCCCCTACCCACGGAGGGGAGAAATAACAACAAAGCTGCTCCCTGTCACCGCTCCCGGGATCCCCGTCCAGAGCGGCGGTGGTGTCCACACAATCACCACAACCGTGAGTGGCGTCACGGACAATGTCAAACCAAACCACCCCTTTTCACTCACGGGCGAGGAGCGCCGCTCGAGTCCCCGGGATCCGGCCCATCGCTCGAGCCACCAAGCAGCAGCAGCCGCGGAGTAGCGGCAGCCGGACCCGAGCAGTGGGAGAGCGTAGCGTCCCCTCCTCCGCCCGCGACAACTTGGCGTCACAAACAGGATCTTACCGCTCTGCTGTCTGGTAGAGGTGCGCCTTGTGAGGTGTCCGGCCGAAAAAATTTCAGAAGCCGCCATCTTTGGCGCGAAAAGTTCCCGCTCGAGCGTCTCCTCGAGTAGTGGAGGCGCGAAGGCCAAAACCCCGCCCCGATAGAGGAGGAGCCGGAAAGAGGCTAAGGGGGACGAAATGGCGGCTGTCCGCATGTGAGCGTGGCTATAAAAGCAGGGACGCCAGGACCCTGTGGCCATCTTGCTGCTAGTTCCTGGAAAGCATCATTGCTGAGATGTCCGCTCCAGCTAACAACAGCGAGACCCCCGCGCCCGGCACAGCGGCGTGGATGGAGGACCGAACTGCCCCGCTGAGTCATCGTCTGCAAGCCCGGATGCAGCTCCTCCTGGAGGAGTGGGAGGCCGACATGGCGGATGTGGTGGCTGCTATGCGGAGATGCGAGGTGGAGGAAGATCTGGAGGAACGGGTAAGAGACCCATGTCCCTGTATTCCCGAGGGATCGGCCACTGCGGCTGAGGGCCCCGGCCTACACCCGTTCACCCTGCTGCCTACCCCGCTACCCGCGTTAGCCGCTGCCGCCCCGCCACTAGGCCTGCTACCTGTCCAACCGGTAGCGGTACCCTGACCGTCCGCCCAAGCGGACCAACTGGCTGCAGACGCCCGGGACAGCCCTGAACTGCTTTCCCAGAGGCCACTGGAGCCGAGGCCCCTTAACGAAAATGTGTTGGAGGCCCCGGCAGTGATTGCGCCGGGTTCCGTGCCCGAGCCCGGGATGGTGGCGTGGATGAGAGCCAGAGTAGTTGAGTTCAACCAACGTCAACAGAATCAGATTTTCCAGATGATGGAGCAGTGGACCAGCGAGGTGGAAGCGCTGGTGGCGACTGTCCCGATGTATGCGATGGGAGCCGGCGTGATGGAGCCAACGGGTGACCCACGCCTCCATGTCCCACAGGGACCGGCCACTGCGGCTGGGGGGCCCGGTCCGGTCTCGGCTCTTGTATCGCCACTGCCATTACCTATGGGGCGTCCCAGTGTTGGTCGACCTGATCTGCTGCACCGTGCTACAACAGTGGAGCCTGATGTGCCAAGGGCCGAGGACCCGGAGAATGCGGCACCCAGCGTCGAGCCCATCCCAGAGTTTGAGGGGGCAAGTGAGCGTCCCCGCTATGAAGGAGACCCGGTGGTTTTCTACACCCCGCGCACTGGTGGGAATGGATACCGGGCACCCCTGTCACAACAGGCATGTCAGTGCATGTTTGATATGCTGGTGGTGGAGGATGGGTCCGCCTCAGCTGAAGAGTCAGAGTAAGGGCAGCGGAATGCCGTTGCACCGTCCCCATTGGGACCACCAGTGTGTTTAAAGTTGAAAAGTTTAAAGTTTTAAAAGAATGATAAGTCAATGATAATCGTGAGAAGTCACCTGATTGCACCCAGATTTGGAACCGGTCATAGCCGGTAACTGGTCCCCGTTGGGACCCCCTTTACAAATTCACATAGAAACTTGTCCGTATTTAACATTTCAAAGGATAGGCGAAACATGTCTATTTTTTTCTTTTTTTTATCCATCCGTGAAAAACACTGATGACACACTGATGGGAAAATAGGACACGGACCGTGCATTAATGACACACTGATGGGGAAATTGGACACACAAACTATACACTGATCCAAAACATTGATCACACCTGTGCCATTTTTCCTGTATATGTTTAAACACAGATGTCTGAATGAGGCCTAAGGCTATGTGCAAACATTTCAGATTTGGCTGTAGACATTCTGCAACCAAATCTGCATCTCCTGGCAGGAAAAACAGCGCTTCAAAAATGCACTTTTTTACCGTAGTTTGAAACTTTTTTTTTTTTATCTGTTTTTTTATTGCTTTCACTGGTGAAAATTTACCCAAAAATGCAGAAAGATTTGCCATGCTGCAGATTTTTCTGCAACCAAATCTGCAAGTACAAAATCCTGAACGTGTACACAACAGTACAGGATTCTCATAGACTTTGCTGGCATAAGGATATTCGTGCAGATTTGTGAAAATCTGCAAGAAAAAAACACTGCAAAAAATGCTGCAAAAATGCACCATATGTACACAGCCTAACAGGGACGTTCTGTGAAATTATTATTCTAATTTTTTATTATTTATTCCATGGGACTTTACTTATGAAAGGGGTGTACGTGATAAAAACAAGAACAAAAATCATGAACAATACAGGGCACATACAGGAGGAGAGAGGACCCTGCTCACCGTCTACAGGGGAAATCCCCTATTTCAGCCCTAAAACACTGCATAATATTTTTGTAAGGCGTAAATATATGTGGTATTTCGTATATCCTCTAGATCAATCAAGCAATTATGTTTTCTTTTGCATACTGTTTTTGTGGATTCAGTAATTGAATAAAATAAAATAAAAGCAATATTATTCCTATCATACCGATACTTGCACTCTAGGATGTATACACCAAGACTTTAGGGGTGCTCACATGTTCCTGTGCTTTTAGTAGATGCTCTGAATGGTAATGTGTCTCCCAGGGCTATGGGTTACTCGGTCCTGGGCGGTGTATTTGTGGCGCCCCAGGACCTGGTCGCCACAACAGCATTGCCCCTCCAAAGGGTTAATGCTGAGCCTGGAGGTAATTGGGAGGTCTATTGGCCAGTAAGTTTAACATCCAACGCAGTTCCTCCCTCGGGCCAGCAGGGGGAGCTCTGAACCTGGAATTCCAGGGAGCATTCCTTAAGCCTGACCTGAGGGAGGGGTTACTGGTCAGTCTGTAGAGAGAAGTCATAGCAAGCAGACGCAGAGTAGTGCTGTCCTGTGGAACTGGGGCCTAGAGCTGGAGCAGCTTGGCCCAGTGAAGCAGGAGGAGCAGAGAGGCACAGAAGAGACTCGAACATCGGAGTCTGTGGCCACCAGGGCCTAAAATCCTTCCCTGGTAGCCGAATCCAAAGGGCAGGAGAGCTGCAAGCACCTGGCCCATAAACAGCCCGAAGGTACAGCTGCATCATCAGGGCCCGGTGTGGACTCCAGCAGAGAAGCACCAGAGAGGGCCTGCGCAGCCTATCACAGAGGGAAAGGGACGTACCACCGGTCCCAGCAGCAAGAGGGCCATTGCTAAATTCACAGAGCAGGGTCCTATCACAGTAAGGAAAAGAACAGGAGTAGGCCTCATACTCATCTGGCCAAAACGACATCTCAGTTACTTCCAGGCCGGCCGGAGCCCTCTACCACCTGTAACGGTCTCCCAGGACTAACCGTTTGTGAAGTAAAAGAGGAGAAGGTAAAGAGACTGTTGTTGTGCCTGTTTCTTTCATTGCCTGTCAGCCCTGCACCATGTTATTCACACAACACCATAGACTCCCACGAACACCAACAGTGTCCCCGGGGCACCGCTCCACCTGTGGGGAGCAGTACCACCATTGCTGCCATATCATCACCCCGGAGGCTTCACACAGCAGCGGCGGCTTAATAGCCACAAACCACAGGTGGCGTCACGAAATAAAAACTTTAATTACTCCCAAGTCACCAGCCATTTTAACTGACACCCACCAGGGCCACGGAGCCGGGCCCCGTCACCACTGACGACACCCGGACTAGTCCGGCCCGGCACTGGGTGTCCCATAGCCCTGGGGTGGGCGAGTCATATTGCTGGGGGAATGTCACTTGGTGGCCGTTGCCCAGTTCCGTGTCCTGGGGACGCTTTTTAAATGGGGTATATTTACAGGGGAGATTAAATGAAAGTTTATACGTGACGCCACTTGCGGTTTGCAGCTATGTGGATGGAGTCGCCACTGCACAGTTCTCACTACTGGGGCTGATGTTGGTGGCAGCCTGGATGTTAGGCCCTCCGCAAGCAGGGCCAGGCCCCAGAGGACAGGTGATGTAGATATGTGCAGAAAGAATGTAGGCCACACAGGGGGTTGCAGTGTAACTGGTTCCTTTACTCACAGTAAGATGGAAACTAGTCATCCGAGGAAGGCTGGTCTTGACCGCTGGTCCCCTTAGTTTCAGTGTCGGTTTAGTGACCTGGTGGCTTCTTTCCCCTGCACCTGTCTTTGGTTGGTGGGTCCCCGTGGCTTGGAGCGTCTGGGGGTCCCCTCCTGGTAGTCTCTCAATGGTAGTCCGTATGATGGTAGTGTGAACCCTGTGGGGTCGGAGTCTCTGGTCCTGTTCCCCAGTTCTCCCGCTGCTACTGAGTCCCAAACTTCAAGGTCAGTGAGGTCCTTGATGGTCCCCTCACTGTGCAGATTTTATCAGGTCTGCCTGGAGCATTTGCCTGACCTAGGATTCTGTACCCTATCAGTGCTATGGTTCAGGGAGCACTCCACCGTACTCCACCGGCAACCAAACGCCTGGGCCCTCAGGTCACCGTCACACTCCTGTCAGTGCTTCACTCGCTCTCTGTCCGTCCGTACGTCACCGACAACGACTCACTCTCCACTCGCTGTCCCCTCTCTGCCCCTCCCACCTAGTCGTCTAGTGGATTGGATTGACTCCACCTCTAAGTGGCCATCCATTAGGTCAAACCCTAGTCTGCCATCAGTCTATGGGGGATTTGGGGATAACAACAGGGATTATTTGGAATGTTTTTGTTGTTACCGGCACTGGTCTTTCTGGGTCCCTGGGGGTAGGTCCTGCATCCTGGGTGGGGATGAAGTACATTGTAGCTCCCTGATGGCTTCAGGGGCGCTACAGTAACATTTATTTTTGTGTAGTCTGTAAAGTTGGCATAAGGAGACTTATAGGCCATGCAATGCTCCTAGGGGAATTCAAATATGCAAATAACCTTTACAGAAAGAAAGAGAACTAAAACGCTAGTGCGATGTCTTCAGGTTAGCCATTTTAAGGCTGGAGTCACATTAGTGTATGGCATCTGATGTGAGAGCATTGGATGTGATATGCTAATGGCCCTCAGCTCAGGCTGAGTGTCATGCGACTGTGTACAGCTGCGGAGGAGAGAGACGGATTACTCTTCTCCATCTCCTTCATTGCCTGCCTGAGCGTATATCTTCAGTGCCTTGAGAAAGGATTCAGCCCCCTTGAATTTTTCAACCTTTTCCCACATTTCAGGCTTTAAACATAAAGATTTTAATGTTCTCGTGAAGAATCAACAACAAATGGGACACAATTGTAAAGTTGATCAAAATGTATTGCTTTTTTTAAACTTTTTAAAAAATAAATAATTGAAAATTGGGGCTTGCAATATTATTCATTCCCTTTAAGTTAATACTTTGTAGCGCCACCTTTTGCTGTGTTTTTGCTGTATGTTACAGCTGAAAGTTACTTATGTTATGTGTCTATCAGTTTTGCATATCGAGAGACTGAAATTCTTGGCCATTCTTCCTTTGCAAACAGCTCAAGTTGAGTGAGGTTGGATGGAAAGCGTTTGTGAACAGCAGTTTTCAGCTCTTTCCACAGATTCTCGATGGATTCAGGTCTGGATTTTGACTTGGCCATTCTAACACCTGGATATGTTTATTTGTGAACCATTCCATTGTAGATTTTGCTTTATGTTTGGGATCATTCTCTTGTTGGAAGACAAATCTTCGTCCCAGTCTCAGGTCTTTTGCAGACTCCAACAGGTTTTCTTCAAGAATGGCCCTGTATTTTGCTCCATCCATATTCCCATCAATTTTAACCATCTTCCCTGACCCTGCTGTCACCTTCTTCCACATGTTCAGTGAGTCTCCCAGGTGGCTTGTAGCAAACTTTAAACAACACTTTTTATGGATATCTTTGAGAAATGGCTTTCTCCTTGCCACTCTTCCATAAAGGCCAGATTTGTGCAGTGTGTGACTGATTGTTGTCCTATGGACAGACTCTCCCAAATCAGCTGTAGATCTCTGAAGTTCACCCAGAGTGATCATGGGCCTCTTGGCTGCATTTCTGATCAGTCTTCTCCTTGTTTGAGATTACATTTTTGAGGGACGGCCAGGTCTTGGTAGATTTGCAGTGGTATGATACTCCTTCCATTTCAATATGATCGCTTGCACAGTACTCCTTGGGATGTTTAAAGTTTTGGAAATCTTTTTGTAACCAAATCCGGCTTTAAACTTCTCCACAACAGTATCACGGACCTGCCTGTTGTGTTCCTTGGTCTTCATGATGCTATCTGCGCTTTACACAGAAAACTGAGACTATCACAGAGCAGGTGCATTTATACGGAGACTTGATTACACACAGGTGGCTTATATTTATCATCATCAGTCATTTAGGACATCATTCAGAGATCCTCAATGAACTTCTGGAGTGAGCTTGCTGCAATGAAAGTAAATAGTATATTGCACGCCCCACATTTCAGTTATTTATTTTTTAAAAAAGTTTAAAATAAGCAATAAATTTCGTTCAACTTCACAATTGTGTCCCACTTGTTGATTCTTCACCATAACATTAACATTTTTATCTTTTTGTTTGAAGCCTCAAATGTGGGAAAAGGTTGAAAAATTCAAGGGAGCCAAATACTTTCGCAAAGCACTGTATATCCCACTGCACTCGGATGTCATCAGTCCGATTAGGGCCGAGGAAAAACATGCAATTGTGAGCTACAGCATTGTCTTAAATGGGGCTGAGGCAATGCGAGATTTTCTTTGCAGTTTGCCAAAATGTATGAAAGTCAAAATCCTTCTGGGAAAGCGTGTTGTGGACAGATGAGACCCAGATAGAGCTTTTTGGTAAAGGACATCATTTTACGTTTTATTGAAAATGCAATGAGGCCTACAAATTAAAGGGATCCTGTCAGCAGGTTTTTCCCCTTATGAGCTGTGGCCACAACCAGTAAACTTTTATATACAACATTCTGGAATGCTGTATATAAGTGCCCAGGCCACTCTGTATAATGCAAAAAAGACCTTTGTTATATTCACCTATAGGGTGGTCCGGTCCAATGGGCATCACTGTTCTCAGTTTGGCACCTCCTCTATCTTGTGCAGTCGCCGTCCTACTTCCCAGTCCCATGTGCTTGACACGTCCTATGTCATCCACACAGAGTCTGCTATTGCACTCCTATGCATGCACTGGCACGAGGAAAGGTCAAAGACCGCCAGCACATGCGCATTACAACACTTTTATCTGCTTCAGCCGGGTAGATGAAAGTGCACATGCGCAGAAACACAGTGAAGGCCTCTATGTGAATGACGTAGGAGGCGTCATCCACATGGGGCTGGAAAAGAGAACAACGATTGCATAAGATGGAGAAGGTCCGAGAGCAACGACGCCCAACAGACCGGACTGCCCCTGTAGGTAAGTATAATAAAGGTCTTTTTTACGTTCTACAAAGCAGATTAAGCACTTATATACAGTATTCTAGAATGCTGTATACAAGAACGTACTGGTAGTGGCCGCAGCTGACAAGGGAAAAATCTGGTATAGGGTTCCCTTTAAAGAACACAGTACTTACAGCCAAATATAGTGGAGGTTCATAGATCTTTTGGTGTTGTTTTGCTGCCTCTGGCACTGGATACCTCGACTGTGTGCAAGGCATCATGAAATCTGAAGATTTCCAAAGGATTTTGGGTCACATTGTAGTGCCCGTTGTCAGAAACCTGGGTTTGCATTCTAGATCATTGGTCTTTCAGGCGGACAATCATTCGAAACATACCTCAACAAGCCCCCAGAAATGGATAGAAATAAAGCGCTGGAAAGTTCTGAAGTGGCTAGCAATGAATTCAGATCTAAATCCCATTGAACATCTGAGGCGATATCTTAAAATTGCTGTTGGGAGAAGGCGCCTTCAAATATGATAGACCTGGAGCAGTTAAAGGAGACTGTTCCAAACTTCCAGTTGAGAGGTGTAAAATGTTTGTTGATGGTTATAGGAAGTGAATGATTGCAGTTATTTATTCCACAGGCTGTTCAACCAAAAATTAAGTTGAAGGTGCCAACAATTTTGTCCCGGCCTATTTTTGGAGTTTTGTGGAAAATTATGGTCAATTTCCTTTTGTTCTCAGTTTTTTGTTGTTGTTGTTCAAATAAACAAAAATGGAATAAACATCATTTTCTGGGAGAAATACTTCATTTTCTGGAATAATTTCAAGGCTACCAACCAGGGACGTACATAGAAATCATGGGGCCCCATAGCAGAATTTCTAATTGGGCCCCCCCCCAAAAAAAAATAAAAATTAATAATAATGCAAATATTCAGCTGGGACACAGAAGAGCATATTTCACAACTTCGCAGCCCTTACCAAATAATTTTCCTCCTATTGAAGCCCCTAGATTCCCCTTTCACTGCAGCCATAAAATTTGATGACAACAAAAGTGCCCCCCAAACACGGTCAGTAGCTTACATCAGTATTTGTACCCAAATCCAGGAGTGGGCGAATAATGCAGAAGTGGTGCCGTGTCTCTATTCTACTTTTCCTCTGATTGTTCCACTCCTGGTTTTGGCTACAAATACTGAGGTAAAATACTCACCAAATACTCAACGTGTGCAAGGGCTTTAGAAGAGAATAATGGGCCTCAGATAGTCCTCCATATAGTAAAATGAAAAGGCGTTTACTTGTTTTCACCAGACAACCTCTGTAAGTGCATGTGTGCTACAGTGTAATAATCACAGGACAGAGAGGGGTTAAACATTCAAGTATTTAATCTCTATTGGAAATAAAGTATATTTCCCATATTGATATCAGAGAGAAAAAGTGACCTCCATACACAACACAATCCAGTATACCAAGACCAATAATATCACATACAAGGGGGAAATACTGTCACACCGTGACCAGACAACATATTACCACCACATAGTGACCGAATAGAACCATATACAAAGGAAGAAATACTGCAACACTATGACCAGACCACATAGTGACCGAATAATACCACATGCAAGGGTGAAATACCGCCACACTGTAACTAAACCACATGGTGACCAAATAATACCACATACAAAACAGAAATACCACCATATCGTGACCAGACAACATATTACCACCACATAGTGACTGAATACAACCATGTACAAAGGAAGAAATATCGCTACACTATGACCAGACCACATAGTGACCGAATTTTACCACATACAAAGAGAAATACCACCATATCGTGACCAGACCACATATTAACACGATATAGTGACCGAATACAACCACATACAAGGGTGAAATACCAACATGCCATGACCAGACCACATACTGACTGAATAATACTACAATAATGATCATGAATTAAAAAACACAATACTAATAACACTAATATTACCATCAGTGCCATTATACACAGGAGCTCTGTATATAGTATCAGTGTACAGGTAATACAGTGATCACCAGTGACATTATACACAGAAGTTCTGTGTATAGTGTACAGGTAACAGAGTGATCACCGGTGACATACACAGGAATTCTGTATATAGGGTACAGCTAAAACAGTGATCACTGGTGACCTTATAGACAGGAGATCTGTATATAGGTAATACAGTGATCACCAGTGACATTATACACAGGAGTTCTGTATATAGTGTATAGTGTGTGTGTGTGTACATGTAATACACTGACTTACCAGTGACGTCTCTAGCTGACGTTTTTCACCTTCGCTTTTCCTCTCCATCTGGCGCTGACCGTCATCACTTCTTCCAGCCAGAAAATGCCTCTGCAGAAAATAACACACAGTCACCTAGAGCTGATCACTCCCAGGGAACATTCCACACTGCTTCTCCAAATTTCTACACTACATCAGACTTTTGTTCCCACCATGGATAGTATCATAAAAAATAAACTATATTTCATCAGTAATTATGTCCCCTAATTTGCCCCGACAGTAATTATCTCCACTATTTGCCATCATAAACCAATAATGTATGTTCCTCACTCTGGCCCCATATAGTAATTATGTCCACTATCTTGGCCCCCTATATTTAATAATATCTCTCCAACCCTAGCCCCCTTTATTTAATAATGTCTACCTTCCTGGCCCCCTATAGTTAATAATGTCTCCCATCCTGGCCTCCTATGTTCCTTTCCTCCATCACAGGCCCCTAAACTGCCCCATCCTGGGCCCCTATGTTCCTCCATCACAGGCCCCTAAACTGCCCCATCCTGGGCCCCTATGTTCCTCCATCCCAGGACCCTAAACTGCCCAATCCTGGGCCCCTATGTTCCTCCATCCCAGGCCCCTAAACTGCCCCATCCTGGGCTCCTATATGCACTACTCTGTCCATTCACAGAGGGAGGAACAACAAGATTCTTCTCACCTGTCTGCGCTCCCCCCTCCACCCTGTGGCTTCATATCCCGTGTGGTCAAATGGCCACCCCACCCATCCGAAGCCACGCAATGACATCTGAACGTGGTGCATAGCAGGGATGTTTAAAGATGTGATGTAGGCCCACATACATGCAGACAGGCACAGATTAACACATGCATGCAGACATGCACACATACAAAGATGCACTGACATGAAAACGTATGAAGACACACATACGTGCACACACGCTTACAAACATAGACAAACAGATATAAAAAGACAGACAAATGCATGCAGACAGGCACACAGACAGATGCATACAAATGCACAGAGACATGAACACTCATGCAGAGAAGCACACACACTCATACATACGTAAACACACAGGCATGAACACACAAAGACATGCACACAGACACGCATATGCAGACACAGAAATGTGCACATACACACATATACGCTTGTATATGTAGCCACACACAATAACAGGCACACGTACACATAGGCAGGCACACATACAGAAAAATTCACATACATGCAGACAGGTGCATGTAGACGCACATGCACATATTCACATAGACACACACATGAATGCAGACATGCACTAATAATCAGGCAAACAAACGCACGCACAAGAACGCAGCCAGTAACATGCACGCACACAGACACACGTACACATATGCAGTTGTCGCAGGCGGAGGGGGGGAACGCTGCGCTCACCCACTGCTCGGGTCCGGCTGCTGCTGCTCGGTGGTGGCTCAAGCGGTGGGCCGGATCCCGGGGACTTGAGCGGCGTTCCTCGCCGTGAGTGAAAGGGGGTGGTGTGGTTTGGGGATATTGTCCGTGACGCCACCCACGGTTGTGGTGAGGTTGTGACACCACCGCTGCTCTGGACGGGGATCCCGGGAGCGATGACAGGGAGCAGCTTGGATGTTGGTTCTCCCCTCCGTGGGTAGGGGGGTTGGTTGTCCCGGGGCCCCGGTGAGGGTTAGGGATGGCAGACGGGTTACGGGGCCTGGTGAGTTGCAGGGTCGCGGGGGCAGCGCTGTGCCGCACGGCACGGTGGTACTCACTCAGCCAATGAATGATGCAAAGTCTCCGGTAAAACAAACGGCTGGATGGACGGGTCCCACAGATGGCTGCGGTGTTTCTCCTCCCGGTAGGTTGATGGTGACTGCCTTTCCCTGCACCTGTGTTGTGTTTACGGTTCCAATGGCTTCCCACCGGTAACCCGCTCCCCAGCTTGGGTGGATGCCGAGGGAGCCCCTTTTGCCCGCAGGCTTTGGCCCTGGGAACTGTAGCCTTGGCAGTGACTCTTTTTCCCTTCACGGTGTGAGCTGTTGCCTTCAATCGGGTCTTGACTGCTGGGAAACCCTGGAGGTTCCCTTCGCTAACGGATTTGACCGGTTTTACGGCGACTCCTAGCCTGGTCGGGGTCCGTAAGCCCTGCCGAATGGTGCTGGCTTCTCTTCACTCCCCGATCCGGTACCGTCGGGCCACCGCTCGTCCCCGGTCCTTACGGTTCGCTCCAATCAGCCTCTCCTGCAGACGGTCACCACTGTCTGCCAGCCTTGCTGTATGTGCCCGGGCCACACACCCGGACACGGTCAGTCTCCTCTACTGCCACTTCACTCTCTCCTCCTCAAACTCCAAAATATTGTGTGTGTGTGTAATATATATATAGAGTGTGTGTGTGTATGTGTAATATAGATATACAGTGTGTGTGTATGTGTGTAATATATATATATATAGATATATATATATATATATATATATATAGAGTGTGTGTGTGAATATATATATATATATACAGTTTATATATATTGTGTGTAATATATATATATATATATATATATATATATATATATAGAGTGTGTGTGTGTAATATATATATATATATATATACATTTTATATATATTGTGTGTGTGTGTGTGTGTAATATATATATAGAGTGTGTGTGTGTGTAATATAGATATACAGTGTGTGTGTGTACACACACACACACACACACGAGTTCTTACCTTCCCCTGGCTTGTCTCTGGTCTGCAGGCTCCATTGATTCTCTCCGGCAGGAAGCAGGAGTCCAGGGCGCACAGCGTGACGTCACAATTAGCAGACACGGCAGCGTCTGTTAACTGTGACACTCCTGGGGCTCCAGAAGAACATCTGAAGGTGCAGTGCAGATCGGGCCGATATGTGAAGCCGCATGAGGCCCCCTGCCCTAGCCCAGTCAGCCAATAGCAGAGGGCAGATAACCAGCCCCATACAGTATGAAGCACGAGGGAGGCCTCACTGAGGACCCGGGGCCCTCCGATGGATACCCCGCTGTTCCTGCATACTCACCTCACCTCGGTCCCCCGCCGCTGCTCCTAGTTCACCAGATGTCTGTGCTCTGATTAGTACTTTAACACAGTGGCGGCTGGCGCTTACTAGTGACGTCACCACTGTGTTGAAGAACTGTCAGAGCACAGCGAAACAATGATGAGAGGGCGCACTGCACTCTGTCACCGTCGCTTTCAGATGCCGATACATTTGAAAGTGCGATCGGGGAGGAGGGGTAGAGCTGATACCGCGGGCAGCCGTCAACGGGCCCCTCTAGCTCACGGGCCCCGTAGCAGTCGCGTGGCCTGCCTCTATTGACGGTACGCCACTGCTACCAACGCTTTCAGCCATCACTGTTTGCAGGCTTGTCTGCTGTCCTTTGAGCAGGTTTTGGTTCTCCAGCTGTATCTCATCATTGCCATGTAATTTACTCTCACAAACATCATTAATCTGTCATTCGACAGCAATACGTTCTTTGATTGCTTTGTGCTTCTATTTTCCAGGAATTCAGATGTATATTTGTAACAAAGAGCATTATGGATACCTTCCTGTGCCGCTGAAACCACATCAAACCCTGGATGATGATGTTGAGAGCTTTACACATGTTCTGACGGAAGCAATGAGTAAGTGAAGTTTTGTAGTAATATTAGTGGCTACATGTAATCCGCCTATGGCCCCCCTGCAGCATTCTGTCCCAATCTTTGATTACAAACAGGAAGCTTAGAACTATGTTTCGAGTAAGACAGTCGGCAGCTGATAACATTTGACATAACACATGCTATTGATTTTTGTAGTATGCAGCACACAATTTTCTCTTGAGTGCACCACATGTATATCATTACTGCAATGGTCTGGAAACCAGGTACATAGATATGATGTAATGATCATGTACGGTATGGAGAATGGTGATCACTGGAACGCAGAACACTGTGAAATAGTCATACTGTGTTTAAGGAAAAAATGTTTTTGTTATGTTTTAATCCAAAATCTTACTGACGACCATATATCCTGGCAGTAGATTCTTTCTTACTAAACATTATATTATTCAGGTAATCTTATGGTGACATTAAGGACAGAGAACTTGTTTAACAACCCACATTGATCTCATTGATCTCAGTAGTAATTACAGTGGGTCCGGAAAGTATTCAGACCCCTTTAAATGTTTTACTCTTTGTTTAATTGCAGCCATTTGGTAAATTCAAAAAAGTTCATTTTTTCTCATTAATGTACACTCTGCATCCCATCTTGACAGAAAAAAACCCCCAAAAATGTAGAATATTTTGCAAATTTTTTAAACAAGAAAAACTGAAATATCATGTGGTCATAAGTATTCAGACCATGTGCTCAGACACTCATATTTAAGTCACATGCCGTCCATTTCCTTATGATCCTCCTTGAGATTCTACTGAGTTCTACTTCATTGGAGTCCCGCTGTTTAATTAAACTGATAGTATTTGATTTGGAAAGGCGCACACCTGTCTATAGAAGACCTCACAGCTCACAGTGCATGTCAAACCAAATAAGAATCATCAGGTCAAAGGAACTGCCCAAGAAGCTCAGAGACAGAATTGTGGCAAGGCACAGATCTGGCCAAGGTTACAAAAGAATTTCTGCAGTACTCAAGGTTCCAAAGAGCACAGTGGCCTCCATAATCCTTAAATGGAAGATGTTTGGGACCACCAGAACTCTTCCTAGACCTGGCCATCCACCCAAACTGAGCAATCGTGGGATAAGAGCCTTGATGAGAGAGGTAAAGAAGAACCCCTAGATCCCTGTGGCTGAGCTTCAGAGATGCAGTAGGGAGATGGGAGAAAGTTCCACAAAGTCAACTGCAGCCCACCACCAGTCAGGCCTTTATGGCAGAGTGGCCCAATAGAAGCCTCTCTTCAGTGCAAGACATATGAAAGCCCGCATAGAGTTTGCAAAAATACATATGAAGGACTCCCAGACTATGAGAAATAAGATTCTCTGGTCTGATGAGATGAAGATAGAACATTTTCATGATAATTCTAAGCGGTATGTGTGGAGAAAACCAGCCACTGTATATCACCTAAACAATACATTCCCAACAGTGAAACATGGTGGTGGCAGCATCATACTATGGGGGTGTTTTTCAGCTGCAGGGACAGGACGACTGGTTGCAATTGAAGGAAAGATGAAAACGTCCAAGTACAGAAATATCCTGGAAGAAAACCTCTCCCAGAGTGCTCTTGACCTCAGACTTGGCCAAAGGTTCACCTTCCAGCAAGACAATGACCCTAAGCACACAGCTAAAATAACAAAGGAGTGGCTTCAGAACAACTCTGTGACCATTCTTGACTGGCCAAGCCAGAACCCTAACCTATGCCCAATTGAGCATCTCTGGAGAGACCTGAAAACGGCTGTCCACCAACGTTCACCATCCAACCTGATGGAACTGGAGAGGATCTGCAAGGAAAAATGGCAGAGGATCCCCAAATTCAGGTGTGAAAAACTTGTTGCATCATTCCCAAGAAGACTCATGGCTGTAGTAGCTCAAAAGGCTGCTTCTACTCAATGCTGAGCAAAGGGTCTGAATCCTTATGACCATGTGATATTTCAGTTTTTCTTGTTTAAAAAATTTGCAAAAATTTCTATGTTGCTGTTTTTTTCCGTCAAAATGGGGTGCAGAGTGTACATTAATGAGAATTTTTTTTTTTTAGAATTTACCAAATGGCTGCAATGACACAAAGAGTGAAAAATGTAAAGGGGTCTGAATACTTTCCGTATTCACTGTATGTGTGAAACATTAATGGCTAAAGACAGAAGACCACCAGAACAGAGGCCATATGGGAGTCCCCTGTGACCCCATCTGCCGCACTACATGTAACGTTAAATGTGAATCCTATTTTATGTGAGACATAGACAAAAACACTGATATACAGTGGGGAAAATAAGTACTTGATACACCGCTGATTTTGTATGTTTTTCTACCTACAAAGAATGGAGAGGTCTGTTACTTTTATTGTAGTAACACTTCAACTGTGACAGACAGAATAAAAAGAAATTCAGAAATTCACAATGAATGATTTTTAATTAATTCATTTGCATTTTCTTGCATGAAATAAGTATTTGATACAATGGAAAAACAGAACTTAATATTTAATAAAGAAAATACTATGAAGTAGAGGTGATGAAGTGGCCCCCACAGTCCCCAGACCTCAACCCAATTGAACTCTTGTGTGTAGAGGTGAAGATAAAGCTGTGTACATACCCAAATGGGTTGACTAGTATGTGCCAACATGGGAACATGTAGAAGAAAACTGGGATCAGATTTTGGTAAAGACATGTTTGAATCTGATTGAGAGCATGCCCAGAAGGATTCAGGCAGTATTGAAAAACAAAAGGTGGATTTCCAAAATAATAACAAAATAATAAAAAAGTTACTTTAAATCTTTAGGAGCAAAAAAGTAACAATGCAGTAGTGGATGATGAAATATAAAGCCTGAAAGTCAAAAGTTGAAAACATTGTTACCCTTTTGCTCCTCACTGTAAAACATCTGTTAGCATGTGGACAGAAACCAACTAGGCGGTGGCTCAACAGGGAAGGGAACTGACCATGCAGAAGAAGGTCACGGGTAGTGTCCTGAGACCCTGAGATATCACAGATTTACTGTTTTGGCACCTTGGGTGCTCTGCCAATGTGACATTGTGTCCAGCCAAATTATGCTCAAAAAGTAAAATAGTGCATCTACCCTTCTAACCTCTGATGTATGTCCAAAATCTAGGTTCTGTATTGCTGTGTTTTTGAGAAATGATGTAACAAATT
Source organism: Anomaloglossus baeobatrachus (assembly GCF_048569485.1). NCBI lineage: Eukaryota > Metazoa > Chordata > Amphibia > Anura > Aromobatidae > Anomaloglossus > Anomaloglossus baeobatrachus. The sequence continues at coordinate 135,476,258 of NC_134360.1, read as the reverse complement.
GTATGAATAAGGAATATTTTGAGTCTATAAAGACATTTTAGGGGAAAAAATAATAATTTTTGCTTTCACAGATCAGTCTTATAACATTTCATATACAGTATATACACCACAAAACCATGAATTAGATGTAATCCCCAATGTTTATAAGAGATTCATGCAAAGAAAATCATTAAATTATAGTATTCATAAGTAGATTAAAAAAATATAAAAAACAGGGAGCAAACTCCTATGAGAGAACATATAAATAGCCTGGAAAATGGGGGTTAGGGAAGTATTTCACATGTGAGACTAACAATAAGAGCACATACCTATCAATATTAGTTACCTACTAGTGATGGGCAGACCCCGACTGTAAAATTCTGGGCCGCGTGGTTTCAAAGGTTTCTGGATTCTGGGCCTGGGCCCAGAGTTCTCAGGGAACTCTGAGTAATGATCCGGATCCAGCAACTCAGGAAATAAAAAAAATAAAGGGAAAAAAAAAAGAAAATTAGAATAAAGCAAACTCGTTCTACTTACCTATTCTCCGGCGTGGCTGTAACTGCTTATGGGGTCGTTCATTCAAGTTCCGCGGCCGCTCATTAATCCTCATCCATATGCACTGCTTTCCCCCCCACCAGTAGTCCTGGTACTTGTGATTTGTTGCAGTCAGATGCACCCCCAGCCTGTGTGCCTGCATGTCTGACTGATTGCGATCACAGACCCTATCTGCATGTCTCTGTAGATTGGTGTAAGGCTGGACTCACACGAGCGTATGGCATCCAATGCGAGAGCATCGGATGCGATATGCTAATGTCCCCTGGCTCAGGCTCTGCTGCGAGTGTGAGCCGAGTGTCATGTGATTGTGACCCAATCTTGCAATCGGGTCACAGTTGTGAAGCTGATGGCAGGTGCTGCGAAGGAGAGGGAGGGGTTAATCCCCCCATCTCCTCCACTGTCAGCCTGTGCGTATATCGCACTGCACTGGGATAACATCCGAGTGCAGTCCGATGCAGTCTCGCATCCATTCACTTGAATGGGTGCAAGAGATACGGCGGTAGCAGAAAAACGCAGCATGCTGACGCTTTTCTAGCATCCACAATCTGGATGTGAGAAAAGCTGACCAACTGCTCGCACTCATAGAATAACATTGGTCCGAGTGTAATGCGAGAATTTCTCGCATTGCTCTCGTCCGTAGTTGTCGCTCGTGTGAGCGTACCCTTAAAACTAAATATTTTTTTTTTTTAAATTGTTTTAGGGTCCTCTCCATATTATGATACACAGCAGTGATAAAGCATACCGCTACAGGCTGCAGCCCCAGCCGTGCGCTTATCCTGGCTGTTAAATATCAAAAATAGCAACAAGAAGAGGAGATAAAAACTCCCCCAAAAATGTATTCTAAAATGTACTCACAGCAAAAAAGGGCAACCAGTCCAGTTAGCCCAGGCCAACACATCTTATGCACAAACAGGATGCAGACAAGCCTCTCAACATGATGGACACTTCACAGGTGCAAGGTAAATTGCACACTAGTGGCGCGCATAGGGCACTGTTCACACTTGTATGCGCATGGTGTCCAGCCAGCAACCTATTACCACGCCCTTACTATTAGATTAGGCGGGTTACTCGGATGCTACTCACTGCAGCACGAAAGGGACAGAAATTCCACTATGCACGGCCGTATCAAGAGGCCCGGCTGCACCCCGCATAATCAAAGTGCAAAAAATACATATAAAATATATGTGAGGTATTAGTGTGTAAATTGGCCAATATACGTAAGCCCACAATCCTCATCACGGATCCTCACGCTTGCGGGTCCCTACACTGATAAATATCAAAAATAGCAGCAAAAAGAGGAGATAAAAACTCCCCCAAAAATGTATTATAAAATGTACTCACAGCAAAAAAGGGCAACCAGTCCAGTTAGCCCAGGCCAACGTATATTGGCCAATTTACAAACTAATACCTCACATATATTTTATATGTATTTTTTGCACTTTGATTATGCGGGGTGCAGCCGGGCCTCTTAATACGGCCGTGCATAGTGGAATTTCTGTCCCTTGCGTGCTGCAGTGAGTAGTGTCCGGGTAACCCGCCTAATCTAATAGTAAGGGCGTGGTAATAGGTTGCTGACTGGATACCATGCGCATACAATTGTGAACAGTGCCCTATGCGCGCCACTAGTGTGCAATTTACCTTGCACCTGTGAAGTGTCCATCATGTTGAGAGGCTTGTCTGCATCCTGTTTGTGCATTAGATGTGTTGGCCTGGGCTAACTGGACTGGTTGCCCTTTTTTGCTGTGAGTACATTTTTTCCTGGCTGTGTATCAAAATAAGAGGCCTATGTGGCTTTTCTTTATTTGTTTATTTTTTTTTTAATAAGATAAATAAATAAAATAAAATAATTTTTAAAAAAGGTGTGAAGTCCCCCCTAATTTTGATACCCAGCAATTTATTTATGTTACACTATAGAGACGCAGACAGTGTGTGTGATTCCAACAAATCATAGACGCTGTCACACAGGGTGGGGGCGCAGTCTGACTGTAACCAATCACATGCTGGGACTGATGGTTGGTGGGAATAGAAGTGAATATGTATGAGGGTTAGTGAGCGGATCCGGAAGTAGTAGAGACTTGGTAAGTATAACACTCGTGCTTTATTCTTTATTTTATTTCTTTTTCCTTGTTTTTTTTAAATTATTCATGTCGCCGTATCAGAATAGTTACATTAGTTCTCTGAGAACTCGGTGTTGGGGGTCTGTGCACAGATATTAGGTGTCCGGTACAGATCCCAAACTTTACAGTTTATATTCACCCATTAATACTCAGGAGCTATGAACTATGAAGAGTTGGAGGAAAATCTTAAAGATTCATTTCTTACATTCACATCTAGACTTTCTTCCACCAAACTGCAGAGCAGGGAGCGGTGAGCACAATAAGAGATTTCACCAAGATGGACAAAAGATATCAAGGAAAACTAAATCTATCAATGCTTATAGATTACTGGTGGAGAATCGTTAGAGATGATCCAACGCAGGAGCACAAGAAAAAAATAGTTGGAAATGAATGAGGAGCACATTTTGTAGTGCAATTTCTGTAAAGGGGGCTTTACACGCTGCGACATCGCTAGCGATGTCGCTAGCGTTCGCACCCGCCCCCGATGTTTGTGCGTCATGGGCAAATCACTAGTACACATACTTATCTTCCTGGCGACGTCGCTGTGGCCGGCGAACAGCCTCTTTTCTAAGGGGCGGTTTATGCGGTGTCACAGCGACGTCACACGACATTGTGTATTTTGATTGCCTGACATCACAGTACTGTAAAAATAAATAAATCATTAAAAAAAATGACGTAGCGCTCGGCAGGATTTTTGATTTTGAGAGCAGATAAGGCAGACGGCTAGGGGCTGCCACCCCATCTGCCTGATTTACCTTGGCTGGCAATCAAAATACAGGGAAGCCCATTATTTTTTTTTTATTTAACAAAATAATTTTAAAAAAAAATGCGTGGGCTCCCGCAGTATTTTGACTGCCAGTCAGGTAAAGCCAGGCAGCTGGGGGCTGGGATTCTTGGCAGCCCGCAGCCACCCCTGGAAATGGCGCATTGTTTCTTAGCGCCATTTCCAGGTGCTATACCCGGCTCGTCCAGTGGCCGTGATGGCAGTGGCTTGCTGGGTAATAAAGGGGTTAATACGAGCTATGGTACTAAGCCCGAAATTCATGATCTCACGCCAAATTAGACATGGCCACCATGAATTTCTAGTAAACAGTAAAAAAAAACACAACACTTTTTTTTTTATTAGAGACAAAACAAAAAAAAAATATTTAGATACTCCATCTTTATTATAAAAAAATATCCTTAGTCTGAGACTGACAGTGACAGTCAAAGTTTAATTGAGTCCATGGCTAAGCCATGGACTTAGGTCAACCCTGACGTCACCGCGAACACAGCCGAAAAAGCCGAGGACTGCTGAGTGACGAGCAGTGCAGTGAAGACCTCCGAAAGTTAAAGACCAGGCCCGGGAGCAGAAGTGGCCGAGACCGGTAAATATAATGACAATGTTTATTATTAACTATATTCTTTATTTTACAGTCCCCCAGGCCACATTCCATAAGTATAAAGTCCAAGCTCGGGGTTCGGACGCAAGTTTGCGTTATCTCTGGCCCCAAACTCGAACCTTACAAAAAGATTGGGCGAGTCTCCCGATCCCAAATATCTGGGGGTTTGCTCATCACTATCCATTACAGCATAATGTGTTACCAATAGTTTTCTTGTTGACAGTGGTCCCAGCTGTCTTAAGATCATTAACAAGTTCCCACCTTGTAGTTTTAGGCTGATTTCTCACCTTAGTCATGCTCATGGATACCCCACAAGGTGAGATTTTGCATGGAGCCCCAGATCGATGCCGATTGACACTTATTTTGTATTTCTTCCATTTTCTTACTATTGCACCAACAGTTGTCTCCTTCTCACCCAGCGTCTTACTTATGGTTTTGTAGCTCATTCCAGCCTTGTACAGGTCTATGATCTTGTCCCTGACATCCTTAGAAAGCTATTTGGTCTTGCCCATGTTGAAGAGGATAGAGTCTGACTGATTAATTGAGTGTGTTGACAGGATTCTTTCATATAAGTGACAATTTAAGACAGCTGTCTTTAATGCAGGTAACGAGTTGATTAGGAGCGTCTAACTAGTCTGGCGCCATTGCCAGCTTGCACCAGTTCCTCTCAGGACCTTGTTCATCATTACACACCTGCATTCAGGCGCATTTCCTTATATTCCCAATACTTATAGACCGCTGCACGCAGCAGCACCAGGGAAAAAACCTTGAAAAAGCCTCCACTGTTGAGTAGAGATGAGCAACGTTCGAGGTTCAAGGTTCGCGAATTTCATGTTCGAGTGATTTTGGGGGGTGTTCGAGTTGTTCGACGAACTCGAATAATTTGCTAAACGTTCGGCAGTTCGAGTAACATTCGAGAACGGTTCTACCTCCCGTGCAGTCTATTCACTCAGTGAGTGAGCAGAAGCTGCGGGCTGTAAGCGGTGATCTCTGTTATTCACCGGCTGTGGCAACCAGTCCTTGCATGTGGGCTGACTCTGTAAAGAACGCACACATGCAGGAACGGGGAAGCCGACCTTGTGCCAGAGCATTTTGCTGGTACACGGAGATGCTGGAACGATCACCGTGTACTGGAGAGATGCACTGACAGGACCTAGCATGACGTCTAGCCATGTGACCAGTCTGTAGCCAATGAGATAATAGACACGTGACTGGTCACATGCTATTTTGACGTCACGATAGGTCCTATCATCAGTGCTGGTTACCGGGAGGACGCAGTGATTATCGGAAGGAAAAGCGTCGGGAGACAGAGTGCAGGACGCGTCACGGGGACCTGTAAGTGTTATGGCAATGTTTATTAACTGTATGTGTACATATACAATGTATTTTTATGTGTTTGTGTTTGCCTCCCATTATTTTCAATGGGGTTCGAGTGGTTCGTCGAACGGTTCGTCGAACGTTCATTGAACGGAGCCTCCGTTCGACGAACCGAACTCGAACACTAGGGGGGTGGCTCATCTCTACTGTTGAGCCAAAACGGTTTATCCAGAACTTGGGTTACTTTTTTTGCAGAAAAAAATAAAATCAAAAATATTATAATATTGATATATTTTGCCTTCTTATTGTGTGCTGGAGTTAATCTTCTATATTTGAGACCATTTTGTCTCCCAGCACCTATGCACATCAGGTCTGTAAAGTTTGGAGAGTCTTCATCTTGCTGACTGCACCCTCCAGTCTGGGGCTTCTTCCATTGCATTGTGGGAAGGGCGGACTCTCTCTCGGGTGCACCCGCCGGAGGTGGGCAATACTGAACACAGGGCATTTCTTAATCCCCTGCTTCTGGATAAACTTGCCAGTGGTGGGCTTCACTGCACACAGCCTCAGAGCTCAGTGGACAGCATTTTTCACTTTTTTTCCAGTCTCTCTCCATCTTTTCTCCAGTACTTCGGTCGTCAGGTGAGCGTTCACCTCCCCACAGTGGCTCACCATCGTAGATGTGGCAGGGCAACACATAACACAAAGTCCCTTTGCAAAACAATATGGAACGGTTTATTTGTTCTTCAACCTTTTCGACAGACATGGCCGTTCCTATCAAGTTCTGTTGCCACTGTTCCCTCGAGTACTTCTTCTGTGTAGCCCACAACCTTGGTATTAGCCTTCCAGCTGCTGAGCCTGAGCCTCCATCTGACCCCATTCTTGTCTCCGTGGCTACCCGTGTCAAAATGCTAACTCGAACGGCTATACTAAAGGCCGCTTTACACGCTGCGACATCGCTCAAGCGATCTCTTTGGGGTCACGGAATTTGTGACGCACATCCGGTCGCTTTAGCGATGCCGTTGCGTGTGACACCTTTGAGCGATTTTGCATCGTTGCAAAAACATGCAAAATCGCTCATCGGTGACATAGGGGTCCATTCCCAAATATCGTTGCTGCAGCAGTAACGAAGTTGTCCCTCGTTCCTGCGGCAGCACACATCGGTACGTGTGACACCGCAGGAACGAGGAACCTCTCCTTACCTGCCTCCTGCCCGCAATGCGGAAGGAAGGAGGTGGGCGGGATGTTCGTCCCGCTCATCTCCGCCCCTCCGCTTCTATTGGGTGGCGGTTCAGTGACGCAGCTGTGACGTCGCTGTGACGCTGAACGAACCGCCCCCTTAGAAAGGAGGCGTTTCACCGGTCACAGCGACGTCGCAGGGCAGGTAAGTAGTGTGACGGGTCTGGGCGATGTTGTGCGCCACGGGCAGCTATTTGCCCATGTCGCACAAACGATGGAGGCGAGTTCCCACGCTAGCAATATCGGTCACGATATCGCAGCGTGTAAAGCTGCCTTAAGTCCATTTTGAGGTGAGCCTTGGCTCCTGAAACATGGAGGATACCTACAGGTTTCTTGACCGGCCCAAGTTACCAAGCACCGTCCACACACCAGAAACCTTACTGCAGAACTAACTTCTCTCAGGACTGTATCACCATCCAACCCTCTTGCTCTCTGTCACTCCTCCCATCCTGGAAGTATCTACTACACTATGCATACTAAAATACTAAAACCTCCCCTTGCTCTAATCCCTATCCATCTTACATCTTATACTTTACATCACACTGTTATTACATTACTCGCTTATAACAAACTATACCTTATATTACTATAATATATATCTGACATCTTACATTTAACTACAGTAGGAATGGGATAATCTAGCCACCTCCTACAGACACGTCACACACACATCACACAGTGGACACATGTCACACACATCACACAGTGGACACATGATACACATCACACAGTGGACACATGTCACACACATCACACAGTGGACACATGTCACACACATCAAACAGTGGACACGTCACACACATCACACAGTTGGCACATGTCACATACATCACACAGTGGACACATGTCACACATATATAGTGGACACATGTCACACATATCACACAGTGGACACATGTCACACACCTCACACAATGAACACATGTCAAACACATCACACAGTGGACATAATTCACTTTTATCACACAGTGGACACATGTCACACACATCACACAGTGGACACATGTCACACACATCACACAGTGGACACATGTCGCACACATCACACAGTGGATACATCGTACACATGACACAGTGGACACATGTCACACACATCACACAGTGGATACATCATACACATCACACAGTGGACACATGTCACACACATCACACAGTGGATATGACACGTTCTCACCGGGCTGTGGGGCTACTTGTTACCGGGCCGCAGTTTTGTTTCCGGGACGCTGAAGTTGCGGCTAGACCCGGTTCTATGACCCTGGCGGTGTCAGTTAAAAGTGGACATGATGGGGATGGTAGTGCGTGATGCCACCTGTGGTATGTGGCAAGTTAGGTGCTGCCGCTGTGGGATGTGAACCCCTGGGGCAGATGGTGACCCAGCTTGGTTGGTATAGCTCTCCACAGGTAGAGCTAGAACCTAGGGCAGATGGGGGTGGTAGTCAATGATGGCGGGGGTACAGGGCTGGAGGCGCAGGTGAATAACAGAGCGACACAGGGATGTAGTCTTAAGATGTATACTCACTCTAGCAGGTTCCAAGGTAACACGATTAGTCACAGACCGCCTTTGGAGTGCTGGGTTTCACTGTGAAGGGCTGCAACCGATCCCGGGTAGTTGGGAGGTCAAGTCCGGTGCACCTTTCTTATGTACCTTCCCTGGTCATCTTCCTGCGCTGACTTCTCTCCCACCTGTCCCGCGCCTATGCACACAGTGCCCTTAGCTGGTGTCTGCGGGCCCTGTTTGGTGGCTTGAAGCTCTGTCCGTTGGCCCTATGTGGTCACCTTCCAGCGGATTCGTGTGCGGGTTTGACTTCAGTACTAAATGGTCCTCAGCCTCTGGCTTTACTAGCGGAACACATTGGTTCTTCTCCTCTAGCCTAGGGTCCAGTCCCCGTTCTGCGGCCAAGTCCTTCCACTCCGTTGCTGTAAGTGGAACTAGGCCATGGGAGTATGGTGCACTTCCAGTGGCCTTTACGACCCCTTCTGTCTTGCGCCTGGGTCAAGATGCACCAGCTCCAGACCACAAGTCTTTACTCCTCCACTCGTTTTTCCAACTCCCCAATTTTCTACAGGCTGCTCTCACTAACTAGACTCCACCCCCCAGCCTGGCCTGGACTGTGTGTTCCTATGGAGCCATCAATGGTGCAACTTGCCCTAACCACGGTCCAGTGGAGTGTTGCTAATGAGTGTCGTGTGTTTTGTGTGCATCCCAGTGAATGACATCTTCCGTACCCAGGATGGAATACCACATCTCTGGCTGAGGTGCAGTACCTCTGTGGCAACTGAAGCCTCAGGGGCACCACACTCCCCCACAGCAATTCCCAGCACGTCCTCGGGCTGGAACAAAACAAAAATACAGTGGTGTTATGACATGCAAATTTTTGTATGCTGTAAACAATGTAAACATTTTCTTCCCTTTATGGGAGGCATTATCTTGAATGTTACCAACATGATAAACTTTTGCATTACAATATAAAACTAGACAATATAAAACTTCATTTTCACACAATTAACTTTGCTGAGGAGCCCGTGATGCCAAAGTTGCTTGCACCGCTCCTGATTTGTGCAACATTAGCAACCACAGATAGAACAATGTGGGTGGACCCGCCGCAAGCAAACCCCCAATGTAGGCTCTGGGCATGCGTCAAAGCGTTCCTGACCACGCTTCATGACTTCTGCACGCCACACGAGTTTTTAACTCCTGTGGCCTTTGCATTCTGCTAGTGGGCACTTTAATCAATGCAATTATTTACAAATGCATTACTGGTCACCCATAGTCCAGTGACCCAGTTGTAATTCACACACATCAAGAAAACATTATCATTAAATTTATTTACGTTATCAATACTATCAAAACTGATCATCTTTTTACATAACTTCAGTGCTCGGTTACTGCTTATTTCTTGTCTTCCTTTTGAGGGCTGGCTCCTGGCCCCAGATTATTCTGCCCACTCAATGGACAACATGGGGCATAATGCCCCGCTTTATTGCAGCGGCGGCAAATTGGTTGCCCGTTGGAGTCATAGCGGTAAGGAACTTGACTTTGAGATGACGGGGTCCCCCTTCACCATCGCCACGGAACATTGTCTGGGCTGGAAGCCAGCTCGATAGCTGCTGGCTGCAGGGTCACTTGGGATTTCTGCATGACCTTGGCTAGGGCGGCCATACTTTTGGTCAGTTCCTGCACTTGGAGCCAGAGTCAGCCAGAGGTTCACCACGTAGGGTCTGCTCACTGGCTCATACCATCTTCCGGGTGGAGGACATCATCTCCACGCATGGTACTGCCAGGGACCGAAGGGGGGCAGGGTTGCTCGGAGTTGGGTCTCGCAACACCCGAATAGCCCGATCCTTAAAGGGAACCTGTCAGCAGAAATTTCGCCCAAAACCTAAAAGATTCCCCCTCTGCAGCTCCTGGGCTGCATTCTAGAAAGGTCCCTGTTATTATTGTGCCCCCTTTCTGACCAAAATAAAGACTTTATAAAGTGGTACCTTTTTGTATTCAAATTCTGTAAATGTGACACGGGGGCGGGCTGCCTGATGGCCGTTAGTCTGCCTCCTGCCGCTTTAGGCCGTCCCCCATCGCTGATTTCCATAGCTGTAGGTTTTGGGCGAAATTTCTGCTGACAGGTTCCCTTTAAATTTTGCGAAGTCGAGGTCAGAGTTTTGTAGCGCCATTATACGCAGCTGTGTTCGGTGGGCATCGGACAGGAGCCCCTCGATAAACTGGTCGGTTAGCAGCTGGTCCTCGCCGCGCACACCGTCAGGATCCAACTGTTTAATGGCCCGCATTGCCTCCTGAAGATTCAGAGCATAGTCCCATACACTGTCCTGTACACTCTATTTGCATCCAAAGAACCTCATCTTCATCTCGGCTGCTGTACGGGTGTCGAAGGTGGCTTTTAGCTTTGTCAGGATCTGCCTCACCGTTCCCTTGTCAGCTTCTGACAAGGATTTTACCTCCCGCTGGGCTGCACCCAATAGCTGGCCAATTAGGATGTTTTCTTTCTGGTTTTCAGTCAGGTGGTACACCCTAAACAAACTACTCAATCTCTCCTTGTGACTCTCCCGAGTACTGTGGTAGACATGCTGCTCCAGGGATATATGTCATTGAGAATGGGATTACCGGCACCATGGCTGCGACTACGGCAGCAGCCAGGTTTTCCCCCTCGGTCAGCATCTTTGTGCCTCCTAGTGAACCTCAGTCAGGCTCCGCGTCTCTTGGGGAATCTAGGGTTAACTTTCAGCCACTCCAGCGGCGGGGTTTCTCTTTGCGCCCTTTCTGTTTCCGCTAACAAAATGCCACCTTTCTTCCCATGCCGTGCAGTTAATGGCGGTTGTTGTTTTAAGTGAACATTATTTACACAGTCTCATAAGGTGCTCAGTACCCATGGCAACGGGCACGAAATCCTGTGTGTGACGCCAAAATGACACGCCTGCACCGGGTCCTGGGATTACTCATTACCGGGCCGCAGTTCCGTTTCTGGGACGCTGCGGTGGCAAGACCCAGTTCCGTGACCCTGGCAGTGTCAGTTAAAGTAGAGATGATGGGGATGGTAGTTTATGACGCCACCTGTGGTATGCGGCAAGTTAGGTGTCGCCGCTGTGGGTTGAAGACCCCTGAGGTAAATGGTGATGTAGCTTGGTTGAAATAGCTCTCCACAGGTAGAGCTGGACAAATGGTGGATAGGGGTGGTAGACAATGATGGCGGGGGTGCAGGGCTGGAGGTGCAGGTCCGTGAATAACGGAGCGACACAGGGATGCAGTCTCAAGATGTTTACTCACTGTAGCAGGTTCCAAGGTAACACAATTAGTCAGTAACCGCCTTTTTGAGTGCTGGGTTCCACTGTGAAGGTCTCCAGCCGATCCCGGGTAGTTTGAAGGTCAAGTCCGGTGCACCTTTCTTATGTACCTTCCCTAGTCATCTTCCTGCGCTGACTTCTCTCCTGCCTGTCCTGCGCCTATGCACACAGTGCCCTGAGTCAGTGTCCGCGGACCCTGTCGGGTGGCTTGAAGCTCTGTCCCTTGGCCCTATGAGGTCACCTTCCAGCGGATTCGTGTGCGGGTTTGGCTTCAGTACTAAATGGTCCTCAGCCTCTGGTTTTACTAGCGGAGCATGCTGGTTCTTCTCCGCTAGCTTAGGGACCAGTCCCCGTTCTGCGGCCAAGTCCTTCCACTCCGTTGCTGTATGTGGAACGAGGTCACGGGAGTATGGTGCACTTCCTGTGGTTTCTAGGACCCCTTCTGTCTTGCGCCTGGGTTGAGCTGCACCAGCTCCAGACCACAGGTCTTCACTCTTCCACTCCTTCTTCCAACTCCCCAACTTTCAACAGGTTGCTGCCACTAAGTAGACTCCACCCCCCAGCCTGGCCTGGACTGTGCGGTCCTATGGAGTCATCAAAGGTGCAACTTGCCCTAACCACGGTACAGTGGAGCGTTGTGTGATGGACTGGACTAGCCAGGTAGTCACAGATAGAGCCCCGCACAACACCAGTCCCCTAACAAGGTGTCAGCAGCCAAACCATTAAAACCCTAGTCACCTCCCTCAGATCTGGATGTTCACACCAGGGGGTGGAGCCAGGTGGTTGGCACCCCCACCGAGGAGTTCAGAGAGCCTGAGGCAGGGAACACAGTTAGTTCAGTTTGAGAGTTCAGTGGAGGAGGACAGGCCTGTGTGACAGGCCTGTAGCAGACTGACAGGTGCCAGGGTTGGATCCCGGGCACCTTTGGCTAGGAGGCATACGGAGGCCTCTGCCTGCAAGAGCCGGGAAGACGGCTCGGTGGAACCGTGGTGGACCGGGACAGGTTAGTGGCCTGCCGGTACCGACCTGAGGAACCGACTCGGAAACCGGAGCACAAAGGGGGGTACTCAGACCCTGAAACGAGGTCCAGAAGCTTCTGGACTGAGTTAATTAACTGATTGTGGCCAGGACTATAGGTCCTTTCCCACCCAAAGTCCCGACTGAAGACAACAGCCCAACGAGGGGGATAGAAAGCCACTGCCCAGGCAGATAGATTCCATGGGCCAGCGTCTGCGGGCAAAGGGCTCCTCCTACAATCACAAGCCGGGGAGCGGACTCCTGTATTGCAAGGTCAGGTAGTCCATCAACACTCAAAAAGGTGCAGGAGAAAGGCAGAGACCACCAACCAGGTGGGGGACCAGACCACAGCCGGCTGCGGGCACCGACCACCATCATCTTGGTCCAGAGACTTGTGTGTGTTACTAATCGTGAGTACACCAGTGCCCTCCGGCCGCGCACCTCTCTACACCGCCTAAATACTCCCCCAACGGGTCCCAGGGCCATTATCCCTACCCATGGAGGGGTTAACATTTTGATGTGCAACATCTCCCCCCGGGTGCCTCGTAACCGCAGCGGGGGTGTCCACCTTCACCACAACCCGTGGGTGGTGTCACGAACTTAACCACGGCTCCGGCCGTAAACCTACGTCCCCCAAAACGCCAGCCCCTTTCAGATCGGAGTGACCGCAGGGCCCCCAGGTCTGTAGACGCTTGAGCCACCCACCAGCGAGCCCGGATCCAAGCAGCTCATTTGCAGCCGAGCCCAGCGCGGTACACATCGACTCTTCTGGCGTCACGAACATTATACTTACCCATTCACTTACCTAGTGAAGTGCGCCTTGAAGTGAAGTCAGCGGTAATCCGTTGTAAAAGTTTCAGAATCCGCCATCTTGCCGCCATCTTTTGGCGTGAAGATTCCTGCCAGAGTCTTCTTCCCCGCCGAAAGGGCGCGAAAGCCGAAGCCCCGCCCCCTGGGAACACGGCCGTGCAGCAATGCCGGAAGTCGCAAAAACGAAACTTACCGGCCGAAGAGGGGAGTGCCGCAAAAAGACCAAGGGGGAAAAGCGGGAAGATGTCCGCGCCTAACCCGACAACGGAGTGGCGCTGGCCGCGGGAGCGGCGGCGCCCGCAGGTGTGCCTGATGATGGGAATGTGTCAGCGCTCGCTCCGGTCGCAGGAGCGGGGGAGGCCATGGCTCAGACATGTCGCCAGGTAATGCCAATCTCCTTGCCCTACGTGCCCGGTGCTGCCTGGCTACCCTAGTACGATGGGAGCCTGATGCCTTGCAGGTATTCCGGAAGAAAATATGCACGATCCTCGATTTGTACGCCATGACCGGCAAACAGCATGCAGCGGTAGTCCTAGGGCAGCTGACCGGCACGGCCGAGCAGGAGGTGGAGACTTGGGCATATGCGGACCGGGCCTCGGTAACCGCCATTTTCGATAAACTCCAGGTCGCCTTTAAAACCCGCACCGAAGCGGATTTGCGGATGCAGTTTTATCATTGTCGACAGTGACCAAAGGACAGTATCCGAGACTATGCCTTGCGGCTGCAGATGGCCTTGCGTACATTAAAGCGGGTGGACCCCATCAAAGAGACTGATAGTAACAAAATGCTAGTAGAACAGTTCCTGCAGGGACTGGGGTCTGCCGAAGATCGCAAACAACTGCGGCTGTGGTCTTTAGAGCATGCCGATCTGGACTTAGCTGTGCTGAAGGAAAGGGCCATCAAGGCCCTACAAGCACCGGATGCCGGTGCCCCCGATCCACCATCGTGGCCGGTTGACACCACTCCTGTCTCGGTAGCACCCCCCTTGTTGGCCCTGCCGGCCACTACTGCAGCCACCGGAGCCCCAGAAGATCTGTCATCGCAAGTCCGGCGCCTGAATGAGGATGTCACCTGGATCCTCGCCGCTCTCCAGCTACCGACGAGAGTCAAGCCCTTGGAGAAGATCCAGCTCGCCGACAGTCCGGAGGACGTCCCTTGGATGCAGCGGAAAAGGAACAATGACCCATGGTATGAACCGCCTGTCTGCTACAAGTGTAACAAGAGCGGCCACTACTCCAGACGGTGTCCGTTAAACGAGCAACCCCTGAGGCCAAGGGCCAATCCTCAGGAGTAGATCCTCAAGGCCCAGCTGATTGGCGGGTTAAGTACGTTGGAAGCCGCCCCATCATCTCCCTGGTGGTAAATGGTGTCCCGACCATGGCCCTGCTTGACACCGGATCGCAGGTAACGACTATGCCTTACACGTTGTACCGACGATATTGGTCTGATAGTGAACTTCCCCCTCCGGACGATGGCCTAACCATCCTTGCGGCCAATGGGCTCCCTATGACCCAGGTGGGGTTCAAGGAAGTGACCCTGACTGTGGGATGAACTGAGTTGAGACGTCAAGGGATGATTGTGGTGCTGAATGACTCCAGTGACCGTAACCCAAAGGTGGTCCTCAGGACCAACGTGATTGAGAACTACATGGGGGAAGTGTTGAGCCTGTTGCTACAATTGTCTGCCACTGCGGGAGGGGGTCGGCAGAGGGCGCTGCAGCGTGAGATCCAGGCCCTCCTGCAGTGGCAGTAGGTGAACATGACAGGTGGAGAGATTGGTGGCGTGCGGGTGATGGACGCCGCGCCTTTGGTGGTGCCGCCGCGGAGCGAGATGATGATTTGGTGTAGGGCAGCAGTAGGACCCCAGGGACAGGATTACCCGGCAATGGTAGAGCCCTTGCCTTCGGAGCACTGGCCCACAGTAATGGTAGCCAGAGGGGTGATTGATGTCAAAAAGGGGAGAGTGCCCGTGAGAGTACTGAATTGTGGAGAGGAAGAGGTCAGGCTCTCCCGCTACGCCACCATAGCCAAGTTGTTCACCGTAGACGCACATGCTATCCACAAAACAATCCCTACAACCACTACACCACACTCGGGCAGTGACCCTCCACAAAAACAGTTAGAGGAGTGGTGCCGGGAGTTGCATGTTGGCACCGAGTCCCCACCCATGCACCACAAGGAAGGGGTATACCGGGTAGTGCAGGAGTACGGGCAGGTTTTCAGCAAGCACCCGCTAGATTTTGGGAGAATTAAAGGGGTTCAACACCATATTCCCACGGGTACACATCTACCCATTAAAGAAAGGTACAGGCCAATCCCACCTGCACACTAACAGTGCGCCAAAGACATGTTGAGGAACATGAAGGAGGCAGGGGTCATCCGGGATAGTTGTAGTCCCTGGGCAGCTCCATTGGTGCTGGTGAAGAAGAAGGATGGTACCATGAGAATGTGTGTGGATTACCGGAAGATCAATCAGATAACGCATAAAGATGCCTACCCTCTCCCCCGCATTGAAGAGTCACTGGCTGCGCTGAAGACTGCTAACTATTTCTCTACCCTTGACCTTACTAGTGGCTACTGGCAGGTGGCGGTTGCACGGGAGGACCGCGAGAAGACTGCGTTCGCTATCCCCATGAGACTCTGCGAGTTCATAGTATGCCGTTCAAGCTGTGTAATGCCCCGGGGACCTTCCAGAGGCTCATGGAGTGCTGTTTGGGGCATCTCAACTTCGAGACCGTTCTGCTGTATTTGGACGACGTGATTGTGTATTCCAAGACGTATGAAACCCACCTGGAGCACCTGGCAGAAGTGTTCGCGGCCCTCTCCAAGTACGGGATGAAATTAAAACCCTGTAAGTGCCATCTGTTGAAACCTAAAGTGCAGTACCTCGGGCATGTGGTGAGTGCGGAAGGCGTAGCCCCGGATCCTGAGAAGATTACCGCTATCCAGAGCTGGCCGCAACCAACCACGGTGAAGGAGGTGAGGCAGTTCCTGGGCCTAGTAGGCTACTACCGCCGTTTAATTAAGAGATACACGAAGATGGCCGCGCCCATACAAGACCTCCTTGTGGGACAGACCAAGAATGGTAGATCTCCTGGACCCCTGTTTGTCTGGGGTGAGAAGCACGAGAAGTCCTTCCAACAGCTGAAGTCGGCCCTGACAGGGGAAGAAATCTTGGCTTATCCTGATTACGGCCTCCCATTCATCCTTTACACCGATGCCAGCAATAAGGGCCTGGGTGCGGTCCTGTCCCAGGTACAAGATGGGAAGGAGAAGGTGATCGCCTATGCCAGCAGGAAGCTCCGGCCGACAGAGAGGAACCCCGAGAGTTACAGCTCCTTCAAGCTCGAGTTCTTGGCCCTCGTGTGGGCGATAACAGAAAGGTTTAAACATTACCTAGCGGCGGCGAAGTTCACTGCTTACACGGCCAACAACCCATTCACACATCTGGACATGGCCAAGCTTGGCGCCCTGGAGCAGCGGTGGATGGCTCGACTGTCCAACTATGACTTTACCATCAAGTACAGGGCTGGCCGCAAGAACACCAACGCGGCAGGATGTGTCGGAGTACGCAGGCTCAAGCCCACTTCATGCTGGCGAAGTGGGTGTCGGAGATGAAGGGCATGGCTGCAGCTGTCCGGGCACGCAAAGTGGAGATGATCTCGGAAGAGCGGGTAAGCAGTGACCCACGCCCCTGTGCTCCCCAGGAACCGGCCGTCTCTGCTGAGGGGCCCGGCCTGCTCCCTTCCACCACACCGTCTCCCTCGTCGCCCGTCTCTGCAGCCACTGCCCCGACCGACCCGCTGCCACAGTCCGTGGCAGCAGAGCCCGTACCACCTACAGGGGAGGACCCAGCTACTGGGCCCTCAGGCCTTACCGTCACCATCGCTCCGGCACCACCGACGGCATTCCCATCCAGCCCCGAGCATGGCCGCCACAGAGATGACGACGGCTCCGGCAGTCCGCCTGGCCACAACAGGCGATCCTTGACCAGAAGCCAGCACCGCAAGTCACGTTGACCGCTCCCAGACACCCGGCCTCGGCTGAGGCACGGCGGGGGTGTAGCTGTAAAGCGGCAGAGCAGGCCACGTCACAGCGGGGTCCCTCATTACCGAAGGTGCTGGTCGTACCCGGCACGTAGGGACTCCAGCTGGGCCCGTCCCCCGCACAGGCTGCCCGGAGCCGATGTTTCGTACTGGGAGCGGAAGCAACGGCAGCTGCGCCGCGAGATTGCTGTTTAAAGAAGAAAAATGTTGAGAGGTAGCGGTTCCATGCTGCACGTCCCCGTTGGGACTTTGTTGATCCCCATTAATTCCCTGTGTTACATATATAGACAAGGCTGAGAATGCGCAGGCCACCCAAAAACTTTTGGGCTTGTAAATAATCCCGGACCACCCTTTCAGGTCCTACAGTCTCCGGAGAGGCTGGTTGGAGGAAGGGCCTGCGGCAGAGGAGGCCGGGGCCCCGTCACCAAGGAAACGGTGACTACCCTCCGGGTCAGGGGTCCGCTGGACGTGGGGCCTCTGAGAGACTGCCGGGTAAGGAACTTATTACCCGGCCCATGTGGGCAATACCCGGACCTGAACCCGTTTCCTGGACTGGGGAAAAGGGGTGCTGACCTAGTTCTTAGAGGCAGCATCATGGCTAGGTTTGCTTGGGTGGGTAAATGAAAGGACCCGGTCCCGTCCCGTTCCCGGTTAATAAAAATGTTTTATTCTTGCAACATTCAAGTAACCAGCCTCCCGCAAGGGAAGAACCTAAGCATTCGTATACTGTAAATATGTTAATATACTTGTACATATGTTTTCTTATCTTTTTCAGAGCAAAATAAACGGTGGTGGTCGGACAGCCCGCGGACGGTCTGTAGTTAACCAAGGGGGAGTGTGACGCCCTGGACTAGCCAGGTAGTCACAGATAGAGCCCCGCACAACACCAGTCCCCTGACAAAGTAACCAAACATTAATACCCAAGTCACCTCCCTTAGTGCTGGATGGACACACCAGGGGGCGGAGCCTGGCGGTTGGCATGCCCACCGAGGAGTTCAGAGAGCCTGAGGCAGGAAACACAGTTAGTTTAGTTTGAGAGGTCAGTGGAGGAGGACAGGCCTGTGTGACAGGCCTGTAGCAGACTGACAGGTGCCAGGGTTGGATCCCGGGCACCTTTGGCTAGGAGGCATACGGAGGCCTCTGCCTGCAGGAGCCAGGAAGACGGCTCGGTGGAACCATGGTGGACCGGATCAGGGTAGTGGCCCGCCGGTACCGACCCGGGGAACCGACTCGGAAACTGGAGCACAAAGGGGGGTACTCAGACCCTGAAACGAGGTCCAGAAGCTTCTGGACTGAGTTAATTAACTGATTGTGGCCAGGACTATAGGTCCTTTCCCACCCAAAGTCTCGACTGAAGACAACAGCCCAACGAGGGGGATAGAAAGCCACTGCCCAGGCAGAGAGATCCCACGGGCCAGCGTCTGCGGGCAAAGGGCTCCTCCGACAATCACAAGCCGGGGAGCAGACTCCTGTTCAGGTAGTCCATCAACACTCAAAAAGGTGCAGGAGAAAGGCAGAGACCACCAACCGGGTAGGGGACCAGACCGCAGCCGGGTGCGGGCACCGACCACCATCATCTTGGTTTACCAGAGACTTGTGTGTGTAACTAATCGTGAGTACACCAGTGCCCTCCGGCCGCGCACCTCCCTGCACCGCCTAACTACTCCCCCAACGGGTCCCGGGGTCACCATCCCTACCCACGGAGGGGTTAACATCTTGCTGCGCAACATCTCCCCCCGGGTGCCCCGTAACCGCAGCGGTGGTGTCCACCTTCACCACAACCCGTGGGTGGCATCACGAACTTAACCACGGCTCTGGCCGTAAACCTACGTCCCCCAAAACGCCATCCCCTTTCAGATCAGAGTGACCGCAGGGCCCCCGGGTCCGGAGACACTTGAGCCAGGATCCGAGCGGCTCGGTTGCAATCGAGCCCGGGGCGGTACAGTTGCTAATGAGAGTGTCGTGTGTTTTGTGTGCATACCAGTGAATGACCTCTTCCACACCCAGGATGGAATACCACAGCTCTGGCTGAGGTGCAGTACCTCTGTGGTGACTGAAGCTTCAGGGGCGCCACAGATACATCATACACATCACACAGTGGGCACATGTCACACACATCACACAGTGGACACATGTCACACACATCCCACAGTGGACACATGTCACACATATCACACAGTGGACACATCACACATATCACACAGTGGACATGTCACACCACCCAGAGTAAACCCCTGAATAAATTCACACTGTAAATAAATGGCTTCTGATATCAGAACACCCACACAAATATAGAGCTGTGAAATGCTCTCCCTCTCACTTCTCCCACTGACCACATGTAATTGTCTGCCAGCACCCAGTAGAAGGTGTAGTGTTCGGCCATCACCAGCAGATGGCAGACAGAATTACATACAGAATAACATAGCAGCCTAAAGGGAGAGGTGTAGACATGAGCCAGGAGAAGTGTGGGCACAGGAGGGAGATTAAGCCTATGACTGTAAGCCATCATTAGATGTGCAATTCATGGAAAGAAGATATTTGCAAAAAGTTGCAACAAAATGTATAAGTTCAGCTATATTTGTTTTATATGATATCTGATGAAAGTATAAAAGAGCTAAAGGGGTTTAGCATGGAACAGCAGAACTCTGTCTTGCAACTTACATTGTGATCAGCAGATCAACACTGATCAGGTATTATCATCTTCCGCTCATCAGTTGCAATGAGCAGGACATTTCCCCTGTTATTACTTGGCAGACCTTCATTTTATTGGCCATTTTTGTAATACATGGCTAGGCTGAATCAGTTGGAGCTGTAGATGCTGTTACCTGTGTTTAAAGGGAACCTGTCATCAGAAATTTCGCCCAAAAGCTAAAAGATTCCCCCTCTGCAGCTCCTGGGCTGCATTCTAGGAAGGTCCCTGTTATTATTGTGCCCCATGTGAGACCAAAATAAAGCCTTTATAAAGTTCTACCTTTTTGTATGCAGCTTCTGTAAATCCGTCACGGGGGCGGGCTCTCTGCCGTCCGTTATTCTGCCCCCTGGTCCTGTATGCCGCCCCCATCGCTCCTTTCCATATCTGATGCACCGCCCACTGCTCCAGCCATCCCCGCGCATGCCCAGTGCCAGTCTCACAGGACTGAGCACTGTGACTGCTGGTGACGTGTGCGCAGGCAAGTGATTATGGACGGGACTGTGACTGTTATCAGCAAGTACCCGGCCATAATCTCTTGAGCGCGCAAACCTCTCCAGCATTCACACTGAGCTCAGTGTAGATGCTAGACTGTATGGGCTGCTTCCAGGGATGACGTCCCTTTGTCATGTGATAGGGGCGTGTTCGAAATACTATCACATGACAAAGGGACGTCATCCCTGGAAGCAGCCCATATAGTCTAGTATCTACACTGAGCTCAGTGTGAATGCTGGAGAGGTTTGCGCGCTCAAGAGATTATGGCCGGGTACTTGCTGATAACAGTCACAGTCCCGTCCATAATCACTTGCCTGCGCACACGTCACCAGCAGTCACAGTGCTCAGTCCTGTGAGACTGGCACTGGGCATGCGCGGGGATGGCTGGAGCAGTGGGCGGTGCATCAGATATGGAAAGGAGCGATGGGGGCGGCATACAGGACCAGGGGGCAGAATAACGGACGGCAGAGAGCCCGCCCCCGTGACGGATTTACAGAAGCTGCATACAAAAAGGTAGAACTTTATAAAGGCTTTATTTTGGTCTCACATGGGGCACAATAATAACAGGGACCTTCCTAGAATGCAGCCCAGGAGCTGCAGAGGGGGAATCTTTTAGCTTTTGGGCGAAATTTCTGATGACAGGTTCCCTTTAACCTCTGCCTATTAGATAAGGGCCCAGGGTGACAACAAATATAACTATGTCAGACACATGCTGTCCGTCTTGTAGTGATGGTGAACCCAACCATGTAGTGGTGCCATAACCCTTCCCCGTGGCACTCCTTGTCTCTTTGGAGCTTCTGCTACTGGTTGACCTTCTTTGAAGCTACCTAAGAACCATTGCTGGTGGCTCAGTATCAGTGTTGATGGAATTTGTAAGAAGAGGTCCTGAGAGCCTTCCCTTATTCTGTTGTTCTTCCACACTGGGCCGCAGATATTCAGCACCGATATCTTCTCCGTGGGCAGTGAGTCCAAGGACAGGTTGAGAAGGGGGTATTACATACTGTCCAGTCACAGACAGAAGCTGTTCCCCACCAATATAAGACAACAAAGAGATGAGTGCAGAAATTCTCAACTTGGTGAAAAATGTCTCTCCTTCATGATAAAAATAGGCACGAATCGTTAGGCATGCTAGACACTACTTTTATATAACAAGGCAGGCGAATATAGAGAAACCATATGGAAGCACAGAAGTGGGCACGTCTTTAATAAATGTGTAATATTTTAGAGCTCTTCTCTTCTTAGACATTTTAGGAAACTGGAAGGTGTATAAAATTTTGGTGGAATTTGAGGAAGAATATTGGTACAGTTTGTTTAATGATTTCCCTCAATATTCTTTCTTTAGGGTGCAGTTACATGGTGCTTTTCTGGCAGAATTTGTGGAAATGCACTGTCATTATATAAAACTGGCATGTGTAAAGACTTTAGAGACGGATGATCAAATCACATGTATACTGTAATTGAAAAGTAGTAGTCTCAACATGATAAAAGGTTACAATTGTAGGTGCTTGTAGAAACAAATTAGGTATAACAATTTCGCCATCATACTTATAACACCATGGAGGCCACAAATAGGGACCCCCTAGGGCAAGAGCCTACTCCAAATAGCATGCATGATAGGAGGACAAAGGAGATCGGGCAACAACGTGCACATAAAAAATTCAATTTTATTAGATAAAATCATGTGAAAAACAACTAGTACAAAAGACATATAATAAGACAAGTCATACCAGGATGAGGAACAATAGGAAAAAGTGGTAAAAATTAGGTGGGCAAATCAATGCCACACAGCCTGCCCATATACTGTACAGGGGTAAGAATGTAGAAGGGCGTCACATTCCACAGTTATATGGCGTGGTGATATAGTAATAGAGTGACAGCCTAATGGAGAAAAACAATAGCAGGCATAAAGTGGCGTGCTATATATTAAAGTCTTAAGTATAAAAGACTAATATTAAAATATATTGTCTCCATATAGGCACATCATGACAATAATGGCACCACGTCGCAGGGGCACTCAGGCTAGGACAAAGGGAAATGCTATCCCAGCATGAGTATGCGCAGATGGATATATCCCAGCATGAGTGGCCCAGCTGTCAAAACAACACAGGGAGCATGAACAATACCTGAAGTGTAGCAGGGCAGGCTGTGGGGGCAGAGAGCCTCCTTGACAGCTGTTTCGCCTATGGCTTTATCGAAAGGAGGTGTAGATACTACATGTTGCACCATTTTTATTTAGGAACCAACAGGTGTGTGTGATCAAACTGACTGCGACGTGTGTACTGCGCGTGCGCCGGCGCCGGAGTACGGAGGGCGGCAGGGAACAAGGAGCCCGCTGTGTAAGGCACACGCGCGGGACCACAGGACGCGTCGCTATGGTACCCGGGCGCGCGCACCAGCCAGGCTCGCTCCCCAATGTCGCCCGCAGTCAGCGCGCCGAGGGGCGCGCAACACCACAGCCAGGTGATCACAGAAGGCGTACACTGGCGGTCGGACGCTGTGTAAGTGTACAATACATTAGATGAAACCAGAATTGCATATATTAAGACCACCAGTGACGCAATGAAATCAATATCAAATAGCAGGGTAATCTTGTCCAAAAGGAGGAGACATGAAAGGGACCTAAAAAAAGAAGAACAGACATAAAACGGAAAAAGTAAATAGCAGATAAAAACAACACGTTAAAATAAGGGAGCCCACATAAAACCACTTATTCAATATAGCATGTGCCACACACATACTGTGAGGCACAAATGACCCGAAAATAATATCCTAAGACAGTGGAGTATAAAAACTCCACTTCACAGTCAATCAATTAAGATATACAGGGATGGAAGCAAGGGAAAGGAAAACATCACAAAAATGGAGCATAGCTTACCACTTCATTTAAACCAAAGGGCACGAGGGTGTTCAGAGAGACAATCCACCTCGACTCCCGCTGAGCGAGAATCTTGCGTAGATTGCCGCCCCGAACACCCCCATGAATGACATCAATGCCCCTGATCTGTAGAGATTTCGGGCTGCAATTATGAACAGCTCTAAAGTGGCGGGGCAATGTTTTCAGCAGAGTAACGTCCTCCACTGAGGCCGCCGCAAGGATGTCTCTCACGTGCTCCCTGACCCTAATGCGGAACTCACGGGAGGTGAGTCCGACATAGATCAGGGAGCACGAGCATGTGGCATAATAAACCACATGTGTGGTGCTGCATGTAATGTAATCCTTGATGGAAAACACCTTTTTACCATCCGAAGAGGAGAATGTAGGTGCCCTGATGATATTACCACATGCGGCACAATGGCCGCATGGAAAGCAGCCACGGAGAGGACCCCTGGATCCAAAAGGATTTTGTCTGGGGGGAATATAATGGCTCCTGACGAGAAGATCCCCCAGGTTCTTCGCCCGTCTAGCCGTCATGAGGGGTCTCCTAGGAAGCACACCGGCCAAAGTAGGCTCAGTGAACAACACCGGCCAGTGCCTCTCAAGGATTCCCCTCATCGTGTCCCATTCATGATTAAATGTCCCAATAAACCGGATCTCACTGTTCATGGTTGGCCGACGTTGTTTGTATTGGAGAAGATGTTCTCTGGGGGTATTTTTTGCACGCAAATAGCCTTTTTTAATACATCTATTGCTATACCCCCTGGCTCTAAACCTGCACCGGAGATCGGACGACTGGGTTTCAAAGGTGGAAGAAGTGGAGCAAATCCGCTTCATCCTCAAGAACTGTCCGGTCGGGATGGCGCGTATGGTTGACATGGTATGACCCGAGGATGCGTGCAGGAGGGCATTCACCGACGTGTCCTTACGGAAGACGTCGGTTTGAATGCCCCCCAACGCATCCACATAAATATTGATATCCAAAAAATCCAGCTGTGTTTTACTGGATCTATATGTCAATTTGATGTTAAGAGAATTGGAATTGAGGTCATCCATGAACTGGCTGAGCTGCCCGACAGTGCCCTGCCAAACAATAAAAATATCATCAATGTAGCAGAGCCAGCACTGCACATGGGAGCCCCCCACAGCGCCACCATCCCCAAACACCAACCTCTCCCAGAAACCCAGAAAGAGGTTGGCGAAGGCGGGCGCGCAGGAAGCCCCCATCGCAGTGCCGCGCCACTGCAGATAAAAAAGATCTTTAAAAACAAAAAAATTATGTGTCAGGGCAAAGTCGAGCAGCTCTAGAACCAGGGCAGCCATGGCGCCATCGAGACCGGAGGTTGAGAGGTAGAAGCGGACCGCCTCCAGACCGTCCGCATGTCCGATGCAGGTGTAGAGCGACTCCACGTCGGCGCAAACCATGAGCATATCCGAATCCATAAAGATGCCATCAAGGCGCCTCAGGACGTCCGTGGTGTCCTTGACATAGGAGGGTAAGTTTTCAACTAAAGGTTTTAAATAAAAGTCAACAAATTTACAAATTGGTTCACATAACCCTCCTATGCCGGACACAATCGGACGTCCCGGGGGGTTGAGGGCATCTTTATGGATTTTGGGTAACAAATAAAATGTAGGGACACGTGGACAGCTAGTGAGCAAACCCTGGAGCATCTTCTCGTCAATGGTGCCTTTTTGGTGAGCCTGTGTCAAAATTTTCTTTAAAAGAAGGGAAAAAGAAGTGGTGGGATTATAACTCAAACGTTCATAAGTTGTCTTATCCCTCAATTGCCTATATGCCTCTCTTTCATATTTATCAACTGGCCAGACCACTATGTTCCCCCCCTTGTCTGCCCCCTTGATAACAATGTCATCATAACTCTGTAGAGAGGTGACCGCCGACCTCTGCCGATGAGTCAAATTATCATACCTACGTTTTGTAGAGACTTTCTTGAGGTCCGCGGTCACCAATCTAAGGAAAATGTCTATGGCCGGGCAAAGAGACATGGGGGGGAAGCGCGTGGATCTGGGCCGTAAAAAATCAGGAGACCCACCTGAATTGGAGTTTTGTTCCTCGAGTAGATCCTGTAGATCCTGAAGGGCGCCCCTCTCGGTCTCGTCCAAATCACTCTGTAGTTGTCCCCGTGAATATAACTTCTTAAGAAGTAATTTCCGGGCAAATAAATTCGTGTCCTTTAGCGCTAAAAAAAGATCAAAAGAATTGGTAGGACAAAAGTTAAGCCCCCTGGAGAGCACATCAAGCTCATCGTGAGACAGGACATGTGTTGATAAATTGATTACCTGCAATATACCCTTATTGTTGCTTCCCCCGACGGGTCATGGCAACAATGGGATTTGCAAGGTTGCGTGTCCTGTCAGATGAGCCCGATGGTGCCTCCTCCAGGGATGACTCTGAGAAGAGTGAAGTTGAACGAGAACGAGAGGGGGGCCCTTGTCTTGAGAATTTTCGACCTCGGTTAAACCGATGGCTCCACCTATAAGCTGTCCCCGAGGAGTAGTCCTGGGCGTCACGTTGAAACTTTTTTGATTTTAGGTCACAAACTTCTTTTTCCCACTTTTGGGCATCACCAGCAATTTCTTGGTTGAATTTGTCAAAGGCATCAGCTAAGCACAAACTCTGAATGGTCCTTTCCAGAACCTCCAATTCAGATTCAAGAGCCTCCAATGCCGTACTGTTGTGTTTGGACAGGAGGTCCATGCATTTAAGGGAGCATGATTGCAAATTGGTCTCCCACTCATTCTTAAATGTATCCTCAACCATGGGGAAGGAAGGGAATACCTGTATCCGGAGTCCCCGGGGTACCCAGGAATTCTCCGTATATTTTGTTAAAAAGGCACGGTTCCACCATAGGCGGATCCTCCTCCTATACAACTCCCTGTATCTCTGCATGGAAAGTTGTAAGGATTGATTTTGTGTATTAATCGGGTCACTAATAACATTAAAACTTGTGGTCCCACATTCCTGGAAGACTTTGTCCACTTGAGTGCGCCACGCCTGGTCGCGTGAGCGAAAATTCATTTTAATTGGCTTAAAGGCTGTGAAAAACACAGAGAGACAAATTAGGTATAACAATTTCGCCATCATACTTATAACACCATGGAGGCCACAAATAGGGACCCCCTAGGGCAAGAGCCTACTCCAAATAGCATGCATGATAGGAGGACAAAGGAGATCGGGCAACAACGTGCACATAAAAAATTCAATTTTATTAGATAAAATCATGTGAAAAACAACTAGTACAAAAGACATATAATAAGACAAGTCATACCAGGATGAGGAACAATAGGAAAAAGTGGTAAAAATTAGGTGGGCAAATCAATGCCACACAGCCTGCCCATATACTGTACAGGGGTAAGAATGTAGAAGGGCGTCACATTCCACAGTTATATGGCGTGGTGATATAGTAATAGAGTGACAGCCTAATGGAGAAAAACAATAGCAGGCATAAAGTGGCGTGCTATATATTAAAGTCTTAAGTATAAAAGACTAATATTAAAATATATTGTCTCCATATAGGCACATCATGACAATAATGGCACCACGTCGCAGGGGCACTCAGGCTAGGACAAAGGGAAATGCTATCCCAGCATGAGTATGCGCAGATGGATATATCCCAGCATGAGTGGCCCAGCTGTCAAAACAACACAGGGAGCATGAACAATACCTGAAGTGTAGCAGGGCAGGCTGTGGGGGCAGAGAGCCTCCTTGACAGCTGTTTCGCCTATGGCTTTATCGAAAGGAGGTGTAGATACTACATGTTGCACCATTTTTATTTAGGAACCAACAGGTGTGTGTGATCAAACTGACTGCGACGTGTGTACTGCGCGTGCGCCGGCGCCGGAGTACGGAGGGCGGCAGGGAACAAGGAGCCCGCTGTGTAAGGCGCACGCGCGGGACCACAGGACGCGTCGCTATGGTACCCGGGCGCGCGCACCAGCCAGGCTCGCTCCCCACCGTCGCCCGCAGTCAGCGCGCCGATGGGCGCGCAACACCACAGCCAGGTGATCACAGAAGGCGTACACTGGCGGTCGGACGCTGTGTAAGTGTACAATACATTAGATGAAACCAGAATTGCATATATTAAGACCACCAGTGACGCAATGAAATCAATATCAAATAGCAGGGTAATCTTGTCCAAAAGGAGGAGACATGAAAGGGACCTAAAAAAAAGAAGAACAGACATAAAACGGAAAAAGTAAATAGCAGATAGAGCGAGGGGGTATAGCAATAGATGTATTAAAAAAGGCTATTTGCGTGCAAAAAATACCCCCAGAGAACATCTTCTCCAATACAAACAACGTCGGCCAACCATGAACAGTGAGATCCGGTTTATTGGGACATTTAATCATGAATGGGACACGATGAGGGGAATCCTTGAGAGGCACTGGCCGGTGTTGTTCACTGAGCCTACTTTGGCCGGTGTGCTTCCTAGGAGACCCCTCATGACGGCTAGACGGGCGAAGAACCTGGGGGATCTTCTCGTCAGGAGCCATTATATTCCCCCCAGACAAAATCCTTTTGGATCCAGGGGTCCTCTCCGTGGCTGCTTTCCATGCGGCCATTGTGCCGCATGTGGTAATATCATCAGGGCACCTACATTCTCCTCTTCGGATGGTAAAAAGGTGTTTTCCATCAAGGATTACATTACATGCAGCACCACACATGTGGTTTATTATGCCACATGCTCGTGCTCCCTGATCTATGTCGGACTCACCTCCCGTGAGTTCCGCATTAGGGTCAGGGAGCACGTGAGAGACATCCTTGCGGCGGCCTCAGTGGAGGACGTTACTCTGCTGAAAACATTGCCCCGCCACTTTAGAGCTGTTCATAATTGCAGCCCGAAATCTCCACAGATCAGGGGCATTGATGTCATTCATGGGGGTGTTCGGGGCGGCAATCTACGCAAGATTCTCGCTCAGCGGGAGTCGAGGTGGATTGTCTCTCTGAACACCCTCGTGCCCTTTGGTTTAAATGAAGTGGTAAGCTATGCTCCATTTTTGTGATGTTTTCCTTTCTCTTGCTTCCATCCCTGTATATCTTAATTGATTGACTGTGAAGTGGAGTTTTTATACTCCACTGTCTTAGGATATTATTTTCGGGTCATTTGTGCCTCACAGTATGTGTGTGGCACATGCTATATTGAATAAGTGGTTTTATGTGGGCTCCCTTATTTTAACGTGTTGTTTTTATCTGCTATTTACTTTTTCCGTTTTATGTCTGTTCTTCTTTTTTTAGGTCCCTTTCATGTCTCCTCCTTTTGGACAAGATTACCCTGCTATTTGATATTGATTTCATTGCGTCACTGGTGGTCTTAATATATGCAATTCTGGTTTCATCTAATGTATTGTACACTTACACAGCGTCCGACCGCCAGTGTACGCCTTCTGTGATCACCTGGCTGTGGTGTTGCGCGCCCCTCGGCGCGCTGACTGCGGGCGACGGTGGGGAGCGAGCCTGGCTGGTGCGCGCGCCCGGGTACCATAGCGACGCGTCCTGTGGTCCCGCGCGTGCGCCTTACACAGCGGGCTCCTTGTTCCCTGCCGCCCTCCGTACTCCGGCGCCGGCGCACGCGCAGTACACACGTCGCAGTCAGTTTGATCACACACACCTGTTGGTTCCTAAATAAAAATGGTGCAACATGTAGTATCTACACCTCCTTTCGATAAAGCCATAGGCGAAACAGCTGTCAAGGAGGCTCTCTGCCCCCACAGCCTGCCCTGCTACACTTCAGGTATTGTTCATGCTCCCTGTGTTGTTTTGACAGCTGGGCCACTCATGCTGGGATATATCCATCTGCGCATACTCATGCTGGGATAGCATTTCCCTTTGTCCTAGCCTGAGTGCCCCTGCGACGTGGTGCCATTATTGTCATGATGTGCCTATATGGAGACAATATATTTTAATATTAGTCTTTTATACTTAAGACTTTAATATATAGCACGCCACTTTATGCCTGCTATTGTTTTTCTCCATTAGGCTGTCACTCTATTACTATATCACCACGCCATATAACTGTGGAATGTGACGCCCTTCTACATTCTTACCCCTGTACAGTATATGGGCAGGCTGTGTGGCATTGATTTGCCCACCTAATTTTTACCACTTTTTCCTATTGTTCCTCATCCTGGTATGACTTGTCTTATTATATGTCTTTTGTACTAGTTGTTTTTCACATGATTTTATCTAATAAAATTGAATTTTTTATGTGCACGTTGTTGCCCGATCTCCTTTGTCCTCCTATCATGCTTGTAGAAACAAGTATTTTTGCAATTTACTGTTTATTAAACATCTTCCCTTTTCTGAAGAATAAAGCAATTTTTTAAACAGTTGTCACCTTCAGAAATGTTTACTATTAGTAGTAAAAACAAGCTGAGGTTTACTCCTTGTCACCAGGTCCAGTGCTGACCCTCTGCTGCTGTTCCCCCGATACCTGCGCCCTCTGCATTGCTGATGTCATGTCGACAGCACAGCAGCCAACCAGTGAGCGATGTGGCTCTGCGCAGCGTGTACCGTCTACATCTGCAGAGCTGCAGAGCTGAGGCATTATCTGCAGCTCTAGACAAGACCTCAGCGCTGTAGACGACAACTGACACCATGAACAGCGGTGAAGACTCAGAGCTGGGCCTGTGCAGGGCGAATAAAACAGACATAAAGCTGGGACACCAAAAAATCTGGGTGTTAACCTCTGCTGATAGGCAGGGACTTTTGAGGGAAAGTAATACTTTCTTTTCTTAGGCCTCTGACCCTCTTCATTGTGACCCCTGAAAACTTAAACAGCTGGCTTCAGGTAACCTACAGTACCCTTTGTTTATGCAGTTCTGCTATAGGACACTTATACTTGATATTGTCTGTTTACTATTTTAATGACAATAATAATAGTCATTGTTAAAGGGGTTCTCAAAATTATGTCACCCATCAACCTTCTGGGATCAAAATCCAGTGGGAGGCGCAGTGTGAGCTCTAGAGTCAATTTTTTATGTATGTCACCTCCCTGGGCCCATTATAAGGGATTCTTCACTGGTGGACAACTGTTTTAAACTGACAAAGAAGATTAAATGAAATTCTAATAGTATTACTGTGACAATAGAACTTTCTGTGTTGCTTTTACACTCTAAACTGAGTATATATTTTTATGGGTTTTAGTTGATCGTCCTCCTCTGGAAATATCACGATATGTCCACGTGCCACCCAAACAGCCAGACAAGTTGGGGTTTGATGAGGTGAGTTCTTATTTACTACTCATAGAGTTCCCTTTTCTTTATAACCAGGCACTAAAAATGGAAACCAAATTCTTTTATCAAGACATTATTAACTTCTTTTTAATACTTGGAAAAGGCTGGAATAAATCTCGTGACAGTGCAATTAACAGAAAACTTAATATGCATTACTCAACATCGGAGCTTCCTGTAGCAGCAGACTAGAAGAGGAGTAGTGATGGGTGAACTCGAACTGCAAAGTTCGAGGTCCGTACTGAACAAATAGTGTTGGTGCACATGATCCCGAACACAAGTTTTCCTGGGAAGCTCGTGTTACAGTTCGGGTCCATTTCAGGTCCAGGGGCTGTAAAAAAAAAGCACATTAGTAAAAAACATTATGATTACACTTACCGCTCCCATGACGTATCCTGCAGACTCTGTGTCAAGGCCGCTTCTGCTTCCGGGTCCGATCATTAACTTCCGGGGGTATTCGCTGCACTGCTCGTCACTCGGCAGTTTTCGGCTTTTTTCGTAGAAGTTCGTGGTGAGGTCAGGGTTCATCCGAGTCCATGAGCCATGGACTTGATTGAACTTTGACTGTCACTGTGCAAGTCTTGCATCGGTATCACCGGGCACGGCGCACACTCTCCTTACAGGCGTGGGTCAGCTTCATGTATTTCCATGCAGCTGACTCACTCCTGTCAGGAGAGTGTGCGCTGAGCCGGGTGATATCGATGCGAGACTTGCAGGAGTCATACGCAAGCCTCAGCTGTGCACTTGCGGGAAGGCTCTTGATAGCTCTCAGCTGAGTTTGTGTGAGCAGATATGTGTTTGTCTTCTTGCACAGATGTAGTAGAGCTAAAGATGCTCGCCTGACTTTAGACTATGTCAGAGGGTTTTTTTGGGAAATAAAGCTGGAGCCCTAAATATTTGTTTTATTTCTAATAAAATATTTTTTTCTCTCTGTCTTTGTTTTATTTTACTGTTAAAATAACACACAATCACAGACGCTGTCACAGGGTGGGTGTCTGTGATTGGATGCTGGAGTAACCTGAAACCAGCCCATATATTCTAGCATCTAGAATTTATGGTTAGATTCCAGGTTACTCCAACAGTCAATCACAAGCGCCCATTCTGCGTGACAGCATCTGAGATTGGCTGTTGGGCTCCTCACACACATAGTGGTGTAAAAATAAATAATTTTAAAAAATGACATAGTGCAGTATTTTTGATTCTCAGCGCAGATAAAGCGGACGGCTACGGGCTGCCACCCCCATCTGCCTGGCTTTACCTTGGCTGGCAATCAAAATACAGGGAAGCCCATTAATTTTTTTTTTAATTATTTAAAAAAATAATTAAAAGAAAAAGGCGTGGGCTCCCATTGTATTTTGATCGATAGTCAGGTAAAACCAGGCAGCTGGGGGCTCAGATTCTCTGCAGCCATCCCTGGAAATGGCACATTGTTTCTTAGTGTCATTTCCAGGCGCTTTACCTGGTTCATCCAGCGGCCCTGATGGCGGTGGCATGTTCGGTAATAAAGGGGTTTATACCAGCTTTGTATTCTCAGCTGGTACTAAGCCCAAATTTATGATGTCACGCCAAATTAGACATGGCCACCATGAATTTCTAGTAAACAGTAAACAGAAAAACATAGAAACATTTTTTTTATTAGAAATAAAACAAAAATAAATATTTAGAGACTCCATCTTTATAACAAAATCCTTTGTCCGACGTAGTCCACAGGTAGAGCAGTGTCAGCTCTGTTTCATCGCTGAGTACAGACAAATGTCTGTACAGAGCGAGAAGCATGCTGACACTGAGGGTATGATTCCATTTGCGTATGACTCCTTTGAGCCTCACATCGGTATCACCCAACATGGCGCACACTCTCCTGACAGGAGCACCTCAGCTGCATGGAAATACATGCAACCGACCCGCTCCTGTCAGGAGAGTGTGCACCGTACCAGGTGATACCAATGCAAGACTCGCACAGTGACAGTCAAAGTTCAATCAAGTCCATGGCTCATGGACTCGGGTGAACCCTGATGTCACTGTGAACATAGCCGAAAAAAAGCTGAAGACTGCCGAGTGACAAGCAGTACAGTGAATACCCTGAAAGTTAATGATCGGACCCGGAAGCAGAAGTGGCTGGCAGACAGAGTCTGCATGATGCATCGCGGTAGAGGTACAAGTATAATGACAATGTTTATTATTAACTATATTCTTTATTTTACAGACCCCCTGCCCCATAAAATAACTGTAAAATCCAAGTTCGGGGTTCGGACGCAAGTTCGCTTTATCTCAGAACCCGAACTCGAACTTTAGAAAAAGTTTGGGCAAATCTCCCGAACACGAACATCGGGGGGTTCACCCATCACTAAAGAGGAGCTGTCAGTTCTCTGATGTGTCTGCTTAGTTTATACTTTTATGCCTCGATAAACAAGGGTTCTGGAGTATCTTTGGTATAACTATGTTGTCCTCTGTTATTCCTCTTAAACATATATGAATAATTTGACAACTGGGTGTTCCATTTCCCTTCTCAATGGTGTGTGCTTATATAGTCTGATAGGGTCAGGACTAGTGATGGGCGGACCTGGACTGTAAAAGTCCGGATCCACGCAGTTTCAAAGGTATCCGAGTGCCGCAGCGGCATATCTGTGCATTGCTCCTGCTGCCTCTCCTTCACCTCCTGTGCCACTCATTATTGCTCATCCATATTCATTGCTTTCCCCGCACACCAGCTGTCTTGGCATCTGTGATTGGTTGCAGTCAGACGTGCCCCCCAGCTTGTGATTGATTGCTCTCAGTGAGAGAAACAAAAATAAAATTTTGTAGTTCTGATACCTTTTAATGGCTAACTAAGATAAAAATAAAATATGATGTTATAAAGCAAGCTTTCGAGACATCTCAGGTCTCTTCCTCAGGCATGGTATGACAAAATAGCTGAAGAAACACAAATATATACACAAAACAGGGCAGAGCGATGCATAGTAAAAGGACATTTAAATAAACAAACACTGAGCTTGGAAAGTGAGTCCTTAATTAGCTTTGATTAGTGGTGTGAGTTTTATTGTCCAAAATATCCATGTAGGATCAGAGGCCTGGTGCCCTTGTAGTCTCTGGAGCTGACCTCTCAGATTTTATAATGATTTTTAGGATCGCTACTTCCAATAGGTGGCGCTGTGCTAGAGTTTTGTCTCCTTTACTGGAGAGACAATTTGAATATTTCTTAGAGGGGCGTGGCAGCTATAAGTCCCCTTACTTGGCAGCCAGACTGGCTTGCAAAGTCTCCTTAAGGAGAATAGTGTTCCCCCGTGGTCCCCACATAGCTTTCTCATGAGCCAGATCAGACACCCCCATACTTTGCACTGACGAGGGGCAAGCACCCCGAAACACCATGTCTGCAAATTGGGATTCTGATTTGGCTTATATATCCTGAGTCATATTGCAAAGGATTGTTAAAAATCCACTTGTGACTTTTAGGATCGCTACTTCCAATAGGTGGCGCTGTGCTAGAGTTTGTCTCCTTTACTGGAGAGACAATTTGAATTTTATAATGAGTCATAAATCCTTCTGAGAGATTGAGTCCTGTGTCCACAGAGTTAAACAGTGTGATGAATTTGTATTCCCAGACCCTGCGATGGCTCTGTGATCTGAAGTTGCCTTTTAATATGACAACTTTCATGTGGTTTATGTTGTGTCCTGGAGCACAGAAATGTTTGGCCACAGGTAAATGGATTTTTTTGTCTGTAATTGTGTGCCTGTGAGATCTCATCCTTGCTCTCAGTCTCTGTCCTGTTTCTCCAACATAGAGGCCCCCAATAGGACATATAGTGCACAGGATTAAGTACATCACGTTGGAAGAGGAGCATGTGAATGTCCCAGGAATCTTATAGTCCTTCTGTGTGTTAGGGATCTGTATCCGGTCTTTGGTCTCTACATGAGTGCAGGTTTTGCAGCTCTTTACATTGCAAGGATAAGTTCCTCTTGGTGTGTCTGAGGGCATAGAACTTCGGATCATGATGCTCCTTAAATTAGGAGGTTGCCTGTAGCACAGTAATGGAGGATCTTTGAATATTGTTTTTAACCGGTCATCCTTGTGTAGAATGTGGTGAAGTTTCTTGGCCATACTTCTCAGCACCTCAAGCTGTGGGTTGTAGGTCACCACCAGAGGTACTCGACTATTTTCCTCTTTTTGTTTGTATTGAAGCAGTTCACTTCTAGGGGTCCTTGTGGCTCTAATGATCTGATCATCAATGGAGGTGGGGTGGTAGCCTTGGTTTAAAAATGTCTTTTTAAGATGGGTTAAGTGTTCATCCCTGTCTGCAGGGCTGGAACAGATACGATTATATCTGAGGGCCTGGTTGTAAACAATGGACTTTTTAATGTGTTTAGGATGGAAACTGTCCCATCTGAGGTATGTGGGATGGTCAATAGGCTTCTGATACACTGATGTCTGGATTGAGCCATTTTGAATTTTGATGGTGGTATCCAGGAAGTTGATTTCTGTTTTTGAGTGGTCCAATGTCAAGTTTATGGTTGGATGAAATGCATTGAATTTTTCATGAAATTTTAGAAGCTCTTGGTCAGATTCGGTCCAGATTATTAAGATGTCATCGATGAAACGGAAATAGGCCAATAGTTTGAGGTTGTAGTATGCTAAAAAGTCATTTTCCAGTTTTAGCCATGAAAAGGTTGGCATACTGTGGTGCCATTTTGCTTCCCATAGCAGTTCCTGTGCATTGTAGATACAGCTTCTCGCCAAAAGAGAAAAAGTTGTGTGTGAGGATGAATCTGGTGAGTCTTAATACAGACTCAGAAGGGATCCCATTAGCTTCAAGAAACATTTGGCAGGCGGTTAGTCCATCTTCATGTGGGATGTTAGAGTATAAGGAATCCACATCCATGGTGGCTAAGATGGTACTCTCGGGTAGAGGACCTATTGTAGATAGCTTTTTTAAAAGGTCAGTGGTGTCCTGTATATAGCTGACGGTCTTCCTTACCAGTGGCTTAAGGACATTTTCTACCCACCCAGAGATTTTTTCAGTGAGCGTTCCCACCCCTGAGATGATCGGCCTCCCTGGGTTACCTGGTTTATGAATCTTGGGTAGCGTATAGAAAACTCCCATCCTTAAATTCTCAGGTATTAGGTCCAGAAGGTTTGTGGAATCTGTACCCAGATATCTGATGACTTTTTTCAACTGCCTTGTGTTACGGTTGCTGCGAGCACTGGAGACTATGTCCAGATTTCTTGCTACTGCACATGTGCGAGCGCTGGAGACTAAGTCCAGATTTCTTGCTACTGCACATGTGCGAGCGCTGGAGACTAAGTCCAGATTTCTTGCTACTGCACATGTGCGAGCGCTGGAGACTAAGTCCTATCTTGGAGCCATTGCACATGTGCGGGTGACATCATCGCTGACACGAGGTCACATGTCTCTGACACCTTCTATGCCGATTGGTCGCTGGTCATGTGCTTGTGACGCCTTGCTCGGTGATAGGCCAGCATGACGTCACTCTTGTCGTTCTGGCAGCGGATTGGCTCTGGTGTCCTCCATCTTGGATGAGGCACAGAGTCTATATAAGACCCTGACACACGCCGCATGGCGCTCAGTCCTCTTGGTTCATGCATGAGGGTAGACGCCCTGTGCACGTTCCTCTAGGCATTCCTCTGTCTATGCTAGGTGAGCGCTACCGGCAGGGTAGCGTTCTTATACCTTACAGCTTCGGCTGCTGTCCGTATCCTTACCTCTTAGGGGAGCGGACATAGGCAGGTGCCTGAGGCACATGGTCTGGCTGGGCCTTGTGGTTCGACTCGTAGGTGGACGTTGCCGCTAGGGTAACGTTCCTTATACTGCGACTAGCAGTTGTTCGTATCCTCGCACACTAGGGGAGCGAACAGAGGTAGGAGCTTTGTGCGGCTTACGCTGCTGTTCGTCTCTTTTGCACCACTAGAAGAGCGGACCTAGGCAGGTGCCATATCTAGTGGTTTGTGTCCTCGCACACTAGTGGAGCGAACGCAGGTAGGAGCTTTGTGCGGCTTACGCTGCTGTTCGTCTCTTTTGCACCACTAGAAGAGCGGACCTAGGTAGGTGCCATTTCGCACACATTGCCTTTGTCTCTGTGATTATTAACAGAGATCATTCCACACACCCTCCAAGTAAGGGAGGAATTGCTTTACTTTCTTATTATATCCTTCTGTGAGTTAACAGAGGTATTGCACTCTGCCATAGTCTGCAGCAGAGTCTTTGCACGGTGGACCCTGACTGTCTGATACTCCTTTAGGTTATTATCAGACAGCCCCCCGTAACATTAGGACTGAGCCAAGGGTCTGGCAGTTATGGCAGAATATCAGCAGTTACACCGTTACATACAAGTACTTGAGTCACGGCTCAAGAGTATAGAGGATAAACCTCAGACCATGGTGACATCTGCACATGATCCTCGACTTGCTCTGCCAAACAGATATTCTGGCGATGCCAGATCATGTCGTGGTTTCATTAGTCAGTGTCAGATACACCTAGAGGTCAACTCTTCTCGCTTCTCTACGGAGAGGTCCAGAGTAGGCTTTATCATCTCCTTACTTCAGGACAAAGCCTTAGAATGGGCGACTCCCCTATGGGAGCGCTCTGATGTGGTTACTCTGAGACATCAAGACTTTCTTGATGCTCTTAAGGCGGTATTCATGGGTCCGCAGGTTACCCATGATGCGGCCCTGAGACTGTTAGATCTATCTCAGGGTTCGTTATCCACTAGTTCTTATGCCATTGCTTTTAGAACTCTGATGGCAGAACTAGATTGGCCAGAGAAGGTGTTGATTCCTATCTTCTGGAGAGGGTTGGCAGGCTATGTCAAGGATGCTCTTGCTACTCGTGAGGTCCCTGCTTCTCTGGAGGACTTGATCACAGTAGCAACGAGGATCGATGTACGCCATAAGGAACGTAGACTCGAGGTCTCTTCCTCACGCCCTAAGCATCGGACTATTCCAGTTGTTGAGGGTCCACTATCATCTTCCTCAGCATCTGAAACATCTCCCACTCCTATGGAGTTAGGTCATACGTCTTCCAGACTACGCAAGTCTGGTCCTCCTATATGTTACGTATGTCGTCAGGCTGGGCACTATGCCAACAAGTGTCCTAGTCGTCAGGGAAACTCCCTGGCCTAGTAACCATTAGAGGGGGGTTACTAGAGACGTCTTCTGCACCCTCTAAGTGTTGTATCTCAGGTCAGCTCTCGTTATCTGAGAATACATGGCCTATTATGGCTTTTGTGGATTCCGGAGCTGACGGGACTTTTGTGTCCTCAGGATTTGTAAAGGGACACAATATTCCCTCTATCATGTTAGAGGCGCCTATTCCTGTCCGTGTTGTTAATGGAACTATGTTGTCTGACTCCATTACATTGAGGACAGTTCCCTTGCGCCTTTCCCTGTCTCAGGGTCACATAGAGGAGATTTCTTTTCTTGTTTTGCCTGAGGGTATAGACGACGTCCTTCTGGGTCTCCCATGGCTTCGGACTCATGCTCCTCACATTGACTGGGAGTCTGACAGCATTATTAGTTGGGGTTCGAAATGTCAGTCCCGATGTCTTCCCTTACCACCTAAGGTCATTGCGGTTGCATCTACTGATCTCTCTCCCATACCTACACCCTATCTGGATTTCGCTGACGTGTTCTCCAAACAGGGTGCTGAGGTTCTTCCACCCCATAGGCCGTATGACTGTGCCATAGACCTTATCCCAGGTTCGGTTCCACCTAAAGGCAGGGTTTACCCCCTGTCGATACCTGAGTCGGAGGCCATGTCGACCTATATAAGAGAGAGTTTAGAGAAGGGGTTCATTCGTAAGTCTGTCTCTCCCGCGGGAGCTGGGTTTTTCTTTGTTCGGAAGAAAGAGGGTGAATTGCGTCCCTGCATAGATTACAGGGGTCTCAACGCAATCACAATAAAGAACAAATACCCATTACCTTTAATTTCGGAGCTCTTTGACAGACTGAGAGGAGCTCAAGTTTTTACGAAGTTGGATCTGCGGGGTGCGTATAACTTGGTACGAATTCGAAAGGGTGACGAATGGAAGACCGCTTTTAACACCCGAGACGGTCACTATGAATACCTCGTCATGCCTTTTGGGTTATGTAATGCACCCGCAGTATTTCAGGACTTCGTAAACGATGTGTTCAGGGATTTACTGTTATCCTCAGTAGTGGTGTATCTGGACGACATCCTGATTTTTTCTCCTGATCTGGAGACTCATCGTCAGGATGTCGTTCGTGTCCTTTCCCGTTTAAGGGAGCACTCATTGTTTGCTAAACTCGAGAAATGTGTATTCGAGCAGTCCTCATTGCCTTTTTTGGGTTACATTATCTCACAAGAGGGCCTGGCTATGGATCCTGCGAAGCTCTCTGCTGTCCTGCAATGGTCCGAACCTCATTCCTTGAAGGCGGTGCAACGCTTCTTAGGATTCATAAATTATTACAGGCAGTTCATATCCCATTTTTCTACTTTGGTGGCCCCTTTGGTGGCCTTGACTAAGAAAGGTGCTAATCCCAAAGCCTGGTCTACTGAGACATCTCAGGCTTTTGAGGCAGTAAAAAGACACTTTTCAACTGCTCCCGTTCTTCAAAGACCCGATGAGAGTAAGCCCTTCCTCTTAGAGGTTGATGCCTCTTCAGTGGGTGCTGGTGCGGTCTTGTATCAAAAGAACGGTGCAGGTAGAAAAAGGCCGTGTTTCTTCTTTGCTAAAATCTTTTCACCGGCAGAGAGAAACTATACCATTGGGGATAGGGAACTGCTCGCCTTGAGATTAGCCTTGGAGGAGTGGCGTCACTTGCTGGAAGGAGCGAAACATCCTTTCCAGGTCTATACAGACCATAAGAATCTGATGTACTTACAAACCGCTCAGCGTCTGAATCCTCGCCAAGCCCGCTGGTCCTTGTTTTTCTCCCGCTTTCACTTCTCCATCAACTATCTGTCTGGGAGTAAGAATAACAAGGCAGACGCCCTGTCTTGCTCTATGCTTTCTACCCAGGAAGAGATTGACGAACCTCGTCTTATCCTTCCCTCCAGGGTTTTTCATACGCTCTCCCCTGTGACGTTAGACCAAATCCCACCGGGCAAGACCTTTGTTCCGCCTGATCGACAGAATGATATACTGTCATGGGCCCACACCTCAAAGGTGGGTGGGCATTTTGGTATTAGGCGGACACGAGAGTTACTGGAGAGGTGGTATTGGTGGCCACACTTAGCCAGCCACGTCAAGAGATATGTCGGTTCTTGCTACTCGTGTGCTCGCAACCGTCCATTACGGCAGAGACCGGCTGGGCTCTTGCATCCTTTACCAGTGCCAGATAGACCATGGGAGGTGGTAGGCATGGACTTTGTGGGTGATCTTCCATGTTCACAGGGACATAGATTTGTGTGGGTCATTACGGACCATTTCTCCCGGATGGTTCATCTCGTACCGTTATCGAGAATCCCATCTTCCAGGGTACTAGCCAAACTATTCCTCAAGCATGTCTTTAGGCTTCACGGGATGCCAGATCGTATCATTTGTGATAGAGGCCCGCAATTTGCTTCCCGTTTCTGGTGAGATCTTTGTAGCCTTCTGCAAATTGAGTTGAATCTATCTTCGGCATACCATCCGGAGACCAATGGTTTGGTTGAGCGTACCAATCAATCCATGATTATATACCTTCGACACTTTGTTGCTGAGAACCACGATAACTGGTCCTCCCTCCTACCCTGGGCAGAATTTGCCCTTAACAATTCGCTGGCTGAGGCCACTGGGCAGACACCGTTCGTACTCAATAATGGGCAACACCCTAGGGTACCGGTACCGTTTCCCGCTGCTGCACCTCCTCCTCGTGTGGCCGACTGGGCAACTAATGCCAGAGAGGTTTGGGATCGGACTCAAGAGTCAATCCAAGCAGCTAAGGACCGTATGAAGACGGTGTCCGATCGGTTTCGTCGCCCGGCTCCTGTCTTTTCTCCAGGGGACTTTGTGTGGCTCTCTGCAAAAAACGTGAAACTTAGAGTGAGCTCTGTCAAATTTGCTCCTCGCTTCCTGGGTCCTTATGAGGTTCTTCGACAGGTAAATCCTGTAGTCTACCAATTGAAGTTACCCGTCCATCTTAGGATCCATGACAAATTCCATGTTTCACTGCTAAAGTCGGCAATTTTACCTCACGCTCGTGAAGTGTACTCTCCTGCCTCTGATTCCTTTCGCTCTAGCTATGAGGTATGAGCCATAGTTGGTTCTAAGATGGTTAGAGGGCGCAGGTTCTTCTTGATAGATTGGGAGGGCTACGGCCCGGAACATCGCTCTTGGGAGCCTGAGGAGGCTGTCCATGCTCCCGACTTAGTTGCCGATTACCTGCGTCGCCGGGAGGGGGGCCCTTGAGGGGGAGGTACTGTTACGGTTGCTGCGAGCACTGGAGACTATGTCCAGATTTCTTGCTACTGCACATGTGCGAGCGCTGGAGACTAAGTCCAGATTTCTTGCTACTGCACATGTGCGAGCGCTGGAGACTAAGTCCTATCTTGGAGCCATTGCACATGTGCGGGTGACATCATCGCTGACATGAGGTCACATGTCTCTGACACCTTCTATGCCGATTGGTCGCTGGTCATGTGCTTGTGACGCCTTGCTCGGTGATAGGCCAGCATGACGTCACTCTTGTCGTTCTGGCAGCGGATTGGCTTTGGTGTCCTCCATCTTGGATGAGGCACAGAGTCTATATAAGACCCTGACACACGCCGCATGGCGCTCAGTCCTCTTGGTTCATGCATGAGGGTAGACGCCCTGTGCACGTTCCTCTAGGCATTCCTCTGTCTATGCTAGGTGAGCGCTACCGGCAGGGTAGCGTTCTTATACCTTACAGCTTCGGCTGCTGTCCGTATCCTTACCTCTTAGGGGAGCGGACATAGGCAGGTGCCTGAGGCACATGGTCTGGCTGGGCCTTGTGGTTCGACTCGTAGGTGGACGTTGCCGCTAGGGTAACGTTCCTTATACTGCGACTAGCAGTTGTTCGTATCCTCGCACACTAGGGGAGCGAACAGAGGTAGGAGATTTGTGCGGCTTACGCTGCTGTTCGTCTCTTTTGTACCACTAGAAGAGCGGACCTAGGCAGGTGCCATATCTAGTGGTTCGTGTCCTCGCACACTAGTGGAGCGAACGCAGGTAGGAGCTTTGTGCG
This sequence comes from Anomaloglossus baeobatrachus, assembly GCF_048569485.1. Taxonomy (NCBI): domain Eukaryota; kingdom Metazoa; phylum Chordata; class Amphibia; order Anura; family Aromobatidae; genus Anomaloglossus; species Anomaloglossus baeobatrachus. The sequence goes on along the minus strand of NC_134360.1, from coordinate 135,434,538 downwards.
GCTTACGCTGCTGTTCGTCTCTTTTGCACCACTAGAAGAGCGGACCTAGGTAGGTGCCATTTCGCACACATTGCCTTTGTCTCTGTGATTATTAACAGAGATCATTCCACACACCCTCCAAGTAAGGGAGGAATTGCTTTACTTTCTTATTATATCCTTCTGTGAGTTAACAGAGGTATTGCACTCTGCCATAGTCTGCAGCAGAGTCTTTGCACGGTGGACCCTGACTGTCTGATACTCCTTTAGGTTATTATCAGACAGCCCCCCGTAACACCTTGTATATTTTGGGGTTGGGTCATCATCCAGTCTGGTGTAGTACTGTATATCCATAAGTTGTCTGTTTGCTTCTTTAATGTAGTCCGTTGTATTCAGGAGAACTATGGCGCCCCCTTTATCTGCTGGCTTAATAGTGATCTCCTTGTTTTTGTTCAGGCTGTGAATTGCCCTTCTCTTCTGCACATTGATATTAGATGTTTCTTTTGCTTTTTTGTCCAATATCGTGGACTGTACTGAATATCTAAATGAGTCAATATACTGGTCCAAAATGGTGTTGCGGCCAGGTGGAGGTGTCCAGTCAGACGTTTTCTTGCTCTCTGTTTTGATTTGTGTTTGGCTGTTTAGAAGCTTCAAGTCTTCTTTAGCATCAAAGAATTCCTTCAGTCTCAGTCTCCTAAAGTACTGTTCCATGTCACTACAAAGCTCTGTTTTGTCTAGAGGTTTTGTAGGACAAAATGTGAGACCTCTGGAAAGCACACAGAGTTCTAGATTAGTGGGTTTGTGGGATGACAAATTAATAACACAGCTGACTGTACCTGTGTTCCTCTGGCAGTTTTGCTTCATGCTGCTGTGTTTAGAAGGAACTTGGCTGGTGCTTGAGAAGAATCCTGCTTTCAGCCGAAGTCTGTGGAGTTTCTTTTTCTTGTTGGCTATTAGGTATGACTGCAGCTTGTGTGACAGCGTCTGACTGCAACTAATCACAGGTGCTGTCTGTGCGTCAGTATTGTGGTATAAAAATAAATAAGATATTTGGCATAGGGTTCCCCTGTGTTATGATACCCAGCACAGATAAAGCATACGGCTACAGGCTGCAGCCCCCAGCCATGTGCTTATCTTGACTGAGTATCAAAATAAGGCAAACCACATGCGGCTTTTTTTTTAATAAATTATTTAAATAAATAATTTAAGAAAATTGCGTGCAGTCCCCCCAATTCTGATACCCAGACAAGATAAAGCCAACAGCTATTCTAAGACTAGGGAGACCCATGGTTATGGGGCTACACCCCAGTCTAAAAATAGCAGCCTGCAGCTGTCCGTAATTGTCACTTTTATTATATGTTACAGTCCGGGAACTTTACCTGGCTCTTCCCGATTGCCTTGGTGCAGTGGCAATCAGGGTAATATAAGGGGTTAATAACATTTCACAGCTGCCACTAAGCCCTAAATTAGTAATGGAGAAGGTCTATGAGACCCCCCTATTACTAATTTGTAAGAGAAAGTAAATAAACATAAACATCAAAAAAAACCTTTATTTGAAATAAAATACAAAAAATCCTCTTTCACAAATTTATCAACCCCCAAAACACCCCTGAAGGTCCGAAGTTATCCACACAAGGTCCCATGACGATTCCAGCTCTGCTACATATCGAAGTCACAGTGCGCGATCATGGTACATGACCTAACTCTGTGAGGTTCAGGCAGAGAATGAATGAGCTGCGCGATCAGGGGTAACATTACATAGGTTATTTGCGGTCACAGCGGGAGGTTCCCATGGCCCTCCACCTGTTACCGCAGGTAACCTGACCTGAGGAGACCTCGGGTGACCTCAGTAAACTAAGGTTCACAGACCTGCATCTCGTGGCAGAAAACCGCATTTTTTTGGCAAGAGATACAGATTTGGTGCTAAAATATTTACACCTTTTTCCTGTACCCATTGTACACCTCTTGACAAAAAAAATCGCATCACTACCGCATCATACCTCATGCGGTTTTGATGCTGTTTTTTTGCCTGGAGGTGTAGGTTGGGTGTATGAATATGGTGTAAAAATTCAGTATTAAATTTGCATATCTTAGCCCAAACATGCAAAAAAGTTTTGATGCCATTTTGGTGCAGTTTTCTGCCAGGAGGTGCAAATTTGGTGCTGAAATGTCTGCACCAGATTTCAGCACCAAATTTGCACCTCTTGGCTAAAAAAATAGCTTTTTTTGCATTTTTGGCCCAAGAGATGCAAATTTGAAAAAAAATCTACCCTTCCTGGCAAAAAACCAGATCAAAACCGTATGAGGTATGATGCGGTAGTGATTTATTTTTTTGCCAGGAGGTATAGAATGGGTATGGATATGGCGTAAACATTTCAACACTAAATCTGCATCTCTTGGCAAAAAAATGGGGTTGGTTTTCTGCCAGGAGATGCAGGTGAGTTCACTGAGTTTAATGAGGTTACCTGAGGTCCTCTGAGGTCAGATTACCTACAGTCACAGATGGAGAACCATGGGAACCTACAGCTGCGACCGCAACTAACCTGAGGGATGTCACCGCTGATCACGCGGCTCCTTCATTCTCTGCCTGAAGCTCACAGCGGGCTGTCATGTTCTATGATAGTGCGCTGTAAATTCAGATGTAGCAGAGCTGGAATCGTCGTGCGACCTTGTGTGGATTACGTCAGACCTGCAAGGGTGTTTTGGGGATTAATAGAGTGGTGAAAAGGTGATTTTTTTGGTGTTTGTGTTTATTTACTTACACTTACCGATTAGTAATGTGGAGGTCTCATAGACCCTCCCAATCACTAATCTAGGCCTTAGTGGCAGCTGTGGGCTGTCATTAGCCTCTTATATTACACCAATTGCCACCACAACAAGGCAATCAGGAAGAGCCAGGTAAAGCATCTGGCTTGTTGCATCTAATGAATACGTCAATCCCGGGCGGCTGTAGGCTGCCATTTTTAGGCTGGGTGGCTGACCATTAACCATGGGCCTTCCAAGTCTGAGAATACCAGCCCCCAGCTGTTGTGCTTTATCTTGGCTGGGTATCAAAATTGGGGGGACCGCACGCCGGCTTTTTAAAATTATTTATTTAAAATATATTTTTTTTTAAAAGTCACTTGCGGTTCCTTCTAATTTGATACACAGCCAAGATAAGTGCACGGGAGGAGGGCTGCAGCCTGTAGCAATATGCTTTATCTGTGCTGGGTATCAGGATATGGGTGGACCCTACGCCAAATGTTTTATTGATTTATTTTTATACCACAATAGACTCGCATAGCATCTGTGATTGGAAGTGTCAAACACGCTGTCACTCAGGGTGAGGACATGGCTGACTGCAACCAATCTGTCACGCTCCCCGGGTCCTCGGCTCCCCTTCCCGGGTCCCCTGCCCCGCTCCCCGGCTCACCTGCCACGCTCCCCGCGTCCCAGTCCCTTGTGCCCGTCCTTCCTGGGCTTCCTGGCCGCCGATCCCGGCGCCCGACGGCCTCCCAGGCCCTGCTCGGCTCCCCTGCGTCCTCCTCTCAGCCTCCTTCCCTGGCTTCTGGCACCCGGGCCGCGCGCACGCGCATTAGGGCGCGCGCGCGGTCACTGACCCTTTCTTAAAGGGCCAGCGCCCATTAACAGGAAATGAGGTTAGACAGGTACGGGGTATAAAGGGGGTTCTTGTCCAAGGGGGCGGGGCCTGATCTTCGTGTTTTCTGAGCTAGGAGTCAGGTCTCCTTGTGTTTTCCTGCCATACTTACGTATCTCTCTTCTAGAGCTGATCCCGCCTCGCCATCCAGTCCTGCTGAATCCCGAGCCCCGCACGCTGTCCGTCTGCCATCTGACAGTCCGTACCATCTCGGATCCCTGCGGTGACCTGTCATCTCGCTCCCAAGGTTCCGGACCCCGCCTGACATCATCTCGGCCTCCGAACCTGAGCTACGTCACCCGGACTACCATCTGTGACTCCGTGGTCCCAGGGACTCCTTCGCTACCTTCACTTGCACGGACTGTTCTGCTGCCCATCAGTGCTTCAGCTACCGGACTCCCTACCACCATCTTAGAGTTCGGTCCAGTGGATCCACCTCCTGGGTCTGCCCGACCGCCCGGCCCTGACAGTAAGATCAGGCCATGGATCCCGCTGCAGCACTATTGGCCCTGCAAGAGGAACTCCAACGCCAGCGTGAAGTCCAGACCCGCATGCTGCAATTTATGACCTCCGTGGACACTCGCCTGTACACATTACAAGCATCAATGACGCCTGCAGCACCCAGGTCTCCCACTAGGCAATCCACGGCTCCCGCACCAGTGGCAGCCGCGTCGGATGCTTCCCGACTCCGTTTGGCGTCACCTCCTCGTTATGCTGGAGATCCCAAGACCTGCAGGGGCTTCATAAACCAATGCTCCCTTCACTTCACGCAGCTGCCCCATCTGTTCGCCTCCGACCAAGCCAAGGTCGCCTTTATAATGTCTCACCTGGAGGGCGAGGCACTGGCGTGGATGAACCCCTTATGGGAGAAGGAGGACCCCATGACCAAGGATCTTCAAGAGTTCCTGCAGGCCTTTCGCAGTACCTTTGACGAGCCGGGACGCGCCTCTGCGTCTGCTTCTTCACTTCTCCGCCTACGTCAAGGAACACTGACGGTGGGCCAATACGCCATCCGTTTCCGCACTTTGGCTTCTGAACTCGGGTGGAATAATGAGGCCCTGACAGCCGCCTTCTGGGAAGGACTGTCAAGTCGCATCAAAGATGAGTTGGCGGGTCGTGACATGCCCTCCACCCTAGATGCCCTGATTGCCCTAGCCACGCGAGTGGACATTCGTTTTCAGGAGCGCTCCAAAGAGCTGGTTCGTGAGCGACGTGCGGTACGGCACTCCTCTCCGCCACAGAAGTCCTCTGTGCCACAGTCATCTACAGCTGGGATTCCTGTCCACGAACCCATGCAGGTTGATCGAGTACGACAGTCTGACCAACGTCGAGCAGAGCGGCTCGCCAAGGGCCTCTGCTTTTACTGCGGAGGGGACACACATCTCCTACGCTCCTGTCCGGAAAGGCCGGGAAACTCCAAAGCCTAGGGTTGGTAGGAGAGGCCACCCTAGGTGCTGGGACTCTCTCCGACCCAGTTATGTGGACGGTACAAGTATCAACAGGAGAGACGCGCTTCACGGCTGAGGCATACCTCGACTCCGGAGCAGCAGGCAATTTTATCCAGCAGGCCACGGTGGACAAATACCAGCTGCCTGTTACTCTACTCGAGAAGCCCCTACTGATTGCCTCGGTGGATGGGAGACCCCTCTCTGATACCATCTCCTGGATCACGAAGCCGGTGGAACTGCGTATCGGTGCTCTGCACACCGAGAACATCGCTCTCTACGTCCTTCCACACATGTCCCACCAAGTCCTGCTGGGACTTCCTTGGTTGCGAACACACGAACCCTCAGTCAACTGGGGTACTGGCGAAATCACCCGTTGGGGCTCTGCCTGTCATGAGAGATGTCTAAAGTCTATACAACCAGTCCGACGACCTCCGGTTCCTGAGAACCTACCGGGTCTGCCCTCGGCCTATTGGTCCTTCACGGACGTTTTTGACAAGAAGGAGTCTGAGGTACTTCCGCCACACCGTCCCTACGATTGCGCCATCGACCTGCTCCCAGGAACAACACCACCTCGAGGACGGATATATCCGTTGTCTCCAGCCGAAACCAGGGCCATGTCCACCTACATCATGGAAAGCCTGGCAAAGGGATTCATCCGGAGATCCTCCTCTCCTGCGGGAGCAGGCTTCTTCTTCGTTAAGAAGAAAGAGGGTGACCTTCGCCCATGCATTGACTACCGGGGCTTGAATCAGATTACTATAAAAAACAAGTACCCCCTACCGCTCATCCCCGAACTGTTCGATCGGCTCAGAGGAGCCCGTGTGTTCACCAAACTGGATCTTCGGGGTGCCTACAACCTAGTTCGTATCCGCTCTGGGGACGAATGGAAGACCGCGTTTAATACTCGCGATGGGCACTATGAATACTGTGTGATGCCCTTCGGTCTGTGTAACGCTCCTGCCGTATTCCAAGAACTGGTGAACGACATTTTTCGGGACCTCCTCTACGTATGTGTAGTAGTTTATCTGGATGACATTCTTGTTTTCTCTCCGGACCTCCAGACCCACAGAGAGAACGTAAAGCTGGTTCTACAAAGACTGAGAGAGAATCGTCTCTACGCCAAATATGAGAAGTGCGTCTTTGAGCAGTCTTCTCTTCCTTTCCTGGGATACATCATCTCGGGGACTGGGCTGCAGATGGATCCCAAGAAGGTCTCCGCCATTCTCAACTGGCCTCCCCCTTCTGGGCTGAAGGCAATCCAACGGTTCCTGGGATTTGCCAACTACTACCGCCAGTTTATTCCTCACTTCTCCGCCCTGACTGCTCCTCTCTCCGCTCTGACCAAAAAGGAGGCTAATCCAAAGGACTGGTCACCTGCGGCCGACGCCGCATTTTGCTCCCTGAAGCGAGCATTCGCCTCCTCTCCTGTACTCCACCGACCAGAGTTAAACCGCCAGTTCACCTTAGAGGTGGATGCTTCCTCCTCAGGAGCCGGAGCAGTGCTCATGCAAAAATCCTCCTCCGGGAAGATGGTGACTTGCGGTTTCTTCTCTAAAAGCTTCTCAGCACCTGAACGTAATTACACCATCGGTGACCGAGAGCTATTAGCGGTCAAACTGGCTCTGGAGGAGTGGCGCTACCTCCTGGAAGGAGCAGTGTACCCCGTGATTATCTACACGGACCACAAGAACCTGGAATACCTGCGGTCCACTCAGCGACTGAACCCACGGCAAGCCAGGTGGTATTTATTCTTTGCCAGGTTTGACTTCCAGCTTCATTTCCGACCCGCGGACAAGAATATACGCGCTGATGCCTTGTCTAGGTCTCTCATGCCCCTGGAGCAGGAGGAAGAGACTATCCAACCTATCATCTCTCCTAACAAGATTGTTCCGGTGGCTCCTGTCACTCTGGCCCAGATACCACCCGGGAAGACCTATGTCTCTGAGACCGACAGGGAAAAAGTGTTACACTGGGGTCATGCCTCGAAAACAGCCGGCCATGCAGGCCAGAAGAGAACATGGGGTGCGATTGTACGCCATTACTGGTGGCCATCCCTTCGCACGGACGTTGCCGCCTTTGTCTCTGCCTGCCCCTCTTGTGCCAGGAACAAGACGCCCAAACACCTGCCCTATGGCCGTCTTCTGCCTCTGCCGATACCCTCAGTTCCATGGCAACACATAGCGATGGACTTTATTACGGACTTGCCAGTATCCTCCGGACACACAGTCATATGGGTCGTGGTGGATCGGTTCTCCAAAATGGCTCACTTCGTCCCTATGCCCGGACTGCCCTCTGCTCAGGAACTCGCGGAAGCCTATATACAACACATCTTTCGCTTACATGGCTTTCCTTCCCACATCGTGTCCGACAGAGGAACTCAGTTCACCTCCCGCTTCTGGAGGGCTCTCTGCAAACATCTGGGAGTGACTCTGGACTTTTCTTCCGCTTACCATCCTCAGTCTAATGGCCAAGTGGAGAGGGTCAATCAAATCTTGACATCCTTCTTACGTCACTATGTCAACGTCCATCACGACGACTGGTCCACGCTTCTGCCTTGGGCTGAGTTCTCCCATAACCACCACGTCAGTGAGTCGTCCTCCAAATCTCCCTTCCATGTCGTTTACGGACTACAGCCTTCCGTCCCGTTGCCTATATCCCCTTCTTCGGATGTCCCTGCTGCTGATACTGTAGCCCGTGACTTCGCTACCATTTGGGACTCTGTCAAGGCGGCCCTTGGGCGCGCTTCCCAGCGGATGAAGAAACACGCTGACAAAAGGCGTCTAGACCCTCCGTGTTTCTCTCCTGGTGACCTGGTCTGGCTTGCTTCCCAGTACATCCGACTGAAGATTCCTTCCTACAAGCTGGGTCCTCGCTACATCGGGCCGTTTAAGGTCCTCAGCAAGATCAATGAGGTCTCCTACAAACTGAAGCTTCCGGCCACGATGAGAATACCCAACTCCTTCCACGTCTCTCTCCTCAAGCCGGTGTTCCTTGGTCCCTTCTCCGCTGCTGCCAGCCCGGCTCCTCCTCCTATTGCTGAGGACGACATCTACGCGGTAAGAGATATCGTGGCCATGAAGACTGTTCGTGGCCGGCAGTTCTTCCTGGTGGACTGGGAGGGGTATGGTCCTGAGGATAGATCCTGGGAACCCAGGGAGAATGTGGGCACTCCTCTGATCCGTGCCTTCATGTCTCGGTTGCGGGGAGGGGGGCGTGGGGGGGGGGTACTGTCACGCTCCCCGGGTCCTCGGCTCCCCTTCCCGGGTCCCCTGCCCCGCTCCCCGGCTCACCTGCCACGCTCCCCGCGTCCCAGTCCCTTGTGCCCGTCCTTCCTGGGCTTCCTGGCCGCCGATCCCGGCGCCCGACGGCCTCCCAGGCCCTGCTCGGCTCCCCTGCGTCCTCCTCTCAGCCTCCTTCCCTGGCTTCTGGCACCCGGGCCGCGCGCACGCGCATTAGGGCGCGCGCGCGGTCACTGACCCTTTCTTAAAGGGCCAGCGCCCATTAACAGGAAATGAGGTTAGACAGGTACGGGGTATAAAGGGGGTTCTTGTCCAAGGGGGCGGGGCCTGATCTTCGTGTTTTCTGAGCTAGGAGTCAGGTCTCCTTGTGTTTTCCTGCCATACTTACGTATCTCTCTTCTAGAGCTGATCCCGCCTCGCCATCCAGTCCTGCTGAATCCCGAGCCCCGCACGCTGTCCGTCTGCCATCTGACAGTCCGTACCATCTCGGATCCCTGCGGTGACCTGTCATCTCGCTCCCAAGGTTCCGGACCCCGCCTGACATCATCTCGGCCTCCGAACCTGAGCTACGTCACCCGGACTACCATCTGTGACTCCGTGGTCCCAGGGACTCCTTCGCTACCTTCACTTGCACGGACTGTTCTGCTGCCCATCAGTGCTTCAGCTACCGGACTCCCTACCACCATCTTAGAGTTCGGTCCAGTGGATCCACCTCCTGGGTCTGCCCGACCGCCCGGCCCTGACACAATCACAGTCGCTAGTGGGTGTTGAAAGCACTGTATATGGATGAGCGATAATGCGCGACTCCGGAAGTGAATGGGTGGTCTGGAAGCAGTGTACAACTGTACCAGAACCTCGGTAACTACAGTGTGTTTGCTCTCATCCCTTCTACCAACATTTTTAATCGCCGGTTTCTGGTCTTCATAGAGTTACAGGATTTTAAAACCTGGATTACCAGGATCTGCCGGTCCCAGTTATCTGCAGGTTTGCTCATCACTAGTCAGGATGTATGGGACAGTATGACACTGTCTAGGGATACCAACAACTTGTAGCACCTAGGTGTTGCATCAACAGTACGACACAATACTTGAAGAAAACTCCAGAATTGTTCTAATATGGGTAATATAATTATTTATGAAAGCGGTCATGTCAGAAGAGCAGACAGGTTGTCTTTGAGGTTTACTTACGTGACATCAGTTACTATGAGTAATACTTTTGCATTGCAATTGGGGTCCTGGAAAGGGGTGGGCAATAAGCATATTGTTATACCTTTTATTATTAACGAGCACTGTTCTTTATGTGCTGCCTTTAGTTATCCATGGTGGGGTGTTTGGTTGTGAACTTCTGAATCTCTTCCCAGAGCTACTAAAAGTCTCAAGAGAGCTCCTCATGATCATACAACAGGAATAGTTTATATGCACAGAGGCATTCATAGTAAATTAAAGCACTATGTCTGGTTAGAGGGTAATTTTAGGTGCCACACTGCCGTATATTCTAAGGATCCCATCTTGCATGTTAGTAATTAATACCATGAAAGAATGGATTACATAGTGACTTAGCAGTGTCTAAAAAGTCAGAGGTCAGAGAAGCTGGAGGGACAGCTTTAGGGTTAACCTGTAACATTTGTTAGAGGTAGTAGGTAATAAAACCATTCCTAGGATTCCAGGGCAGGAATGTAAGGCCACAAATTGAAGAGTTGCTGTTCACAGTCTTGCACTAATTGGCCCCAGGTGTTTCCTGGCTTAATTAGAAGATTGAAAACTTGAGGCAGCTTTCTTCCTCCAGATCAAAAGATTCACAGTTTGATCATTTGTCTACAGGCAGAAATATTCAAGGCCACAAGTTACTAAGAGAACCTCATAATTTCATTATTATACAGCAGAGAGATTGTATTTGCCTGAAACAAACATCTGACACAATTTGACAGCTTATGGTTAGTGTTTTCAAGAGTTCCTCATACTCCACAGCAGATGTAGATGGGATTTTTCTTACTTGTGACAACACTATGTTCATAAGTAGAGATGAGCGGACCCGTGCAAGTTTGGGTTTGCCGGGTTTGGTCGGAGTGTAGTTAAACTTCAGTTCGGGATCTAAACTTAAATTGAACTTGACCCTGGATCCCCAACCCCATATAAGTCAATAGGGACTCAAACGTCTGTGCCTTGTGTCTGTAAAATGCTCATACAACACAAAAGACATAACAATGATTCCAGCACAATTCAGCTCTGCTTCATTATGTCCAGGTACCCCACCTGTCTATCTTACAGGTATTAGCAAAAAGAAAAAAAGGAAGTAGTGGGCAATGGAGGAGCAAACGTGTAAGAGACCTCTTTTACTTAATCCTTAATGAATTTTTAATATGTAAATCTCAATAAAAAAATTAGATTTTTAGTCCTGCATTGTCCCCTACTTCCTTTTTTATCCATAAAATAGTCATAATAGGGCTTGGAGGGCTGCAAAAAAAAAGCAAAATGGTGGCAATTGCTATGAAAACAATTGTGTATAGGGATTAAGTAAAATAGAAAAATGACGTGGGCTCCCACTTATTTTTGATAACCAGGTCAGATAAAGCAGACAACTACGGGCTGCAACCCACAGTTGTCTCCATTGCCTTAGCTGGCTATCAAAAATAGAGGGAATCCCACTCCATTTTTTAAAATTATTTAAATAAGTAATTTAAAAACCGGCATGAGGTCCACCCTATTTTTGATAGCCAGCAAAAGTAAAGTATTTCCACGTGTTATACGGACAGCGGTCCTATATACATAACAAACTTAATAGAAAGAACTATACTTTATGTATATAGGACCGCTGTCCGGATAACATGTGGACACACAATCTATATATATTTTTATTTTTTTGTTTTTTGTTTGTTTAGTTTGTTATATTTGTGGCATCCCTGAGGGGCTACCTCTTGTGTGGTGTGGTCTACTCCTTATGTCTTGATAGCAGTCGGGGATGCTTATGGTTACATTGGCCTAAGTATTAGGTCTTTTACATACTTTTTTGCTTTTTGATATTTATATCATAAGTGGCATTGAACACATTTTCTGTATTCCAGCCAAAGTAAAGCAGACAGCTGGGGACTGGAATTATCAGGTTGGGAAGGCCCATGGTTATTTGGCCCTTTCCAGCCTAAAAATACCGTCTCGCAGCGACCCCAGAAGTGGTGCATCCATTAGATGTACCAATTCTGGTGCTTTGCCTTGCTTTTCCGAGGGTAATAGTCTTGGGGTTGAGTTCAGCTGTGAATTGACAGCTGGCATCAAATTGTTCACCAATTTTTTAATTTAAAAAAATCCTTGAAGTTCCAACGTGATCCAATTAGTGAATTAAACTCCCCTACACTCCCTTGTTCACCAATTTATTAATTAAAAAAAAATCCTGAAAGTTCTGACGTAATCCAATGGTGTACTGTCCCATGATGCCCATTCTATGGAGCTTTTTCTAATGTGACAACGTCGGGCCTGAGTGTATGGGGGGACCATGCATCAGATAGCAGGATTGAGTTACACAGGAGCACTTTATCACTTAAAATGTCCATGTGGTTTATTCAAGCATCATAAACCAATGTTACAATTCATTTAATCATATTACCGGAACATGCCAATATCCACAATCTGTTCTAATAGTGAGTATATCTGCAAGGCTTCATACACACAGCGTCCCCATGCCAGCATCACAGCCTATACTCACTGACCTGTCAGCTGTCTCCAAGCGAAGACATATACGGCGGTCTTTACTTGCTGACACCCAGTCAGCTCACATCCCCTTCTCCTGGTGTTACCTGTTCAGGAGTCGCAGCACACTCCCCACATGGTCTCAGCATGTGCTCCAGCAGGGCCGTGTCCTTACTGGATCCTGGTAGATTGCCATGTGATCACAACCAGACACATGATATCCTCCCAGACACATCCCTGGGTGGGAGGTATGTGGATGGTCAGTCCCGCCCATCACTTCTGACCAGCCCATAAATCTAGCTCTAAAACATGTTACCAAACAGACATGTGGAATTACAAGTCCCAGCGAACACTCCAGGTTCATGGCAGAGGTTCTCTGCGACACATCCCGGCCATTTCCAATATTACCGAGTGCCATCTTACACTAAGAACATTCTCAGAATGAGGCCCCATGGGCCACTACCAGTTAGCGGTAAGCCCAGAATTTCTCATGAGCCCAATAACCATGGGCCTTCGCAGCCTGATAATACAAGCCCTCAGCTGTGTGCTTTACCTTAGCTGGTTTTCAAAAATAAGGTGGGGACCTATAATAAAAAAAAAATACAGTGGGATCCCCTCTACTTTTGATAACCAGCCAAGGTAAAGCAACAGCTGAAGAATGCTTTACCTGTGCTCGTTATCAAAAATAGGGGTGAGCCCATGTCATATTTTTTTTCTTCTTTATTGTTCACAGCAGTGTAAAGTCATCTTCTGCAAGCAATAAAGCTTGACTGGCTGCACTGCAGTCTTTCAACAGGTTTTATTAGCATACGAACAATACCCGAACTCCAAACTCAGACACAGACTTTTTTTAAAAGTCCATGTTTAAGTACGAACCTCGAACTTTACCATACATGTTTGCTCATCCCTATTCAAAAGGGATCACAATTTTCACATTAAGAGGTAAGGCAGGGAATAACTTGCACTTGGATTTAGACCACTGGGACTCACAGCAATCTCAAGAACAGGGATGTTAAAGCCCAAGAACGGGACTCTACAGCTTCGTCTTGAGTGGAGCAGAAGTGCACATTCTCAGCTTTAGATCCACTCTATATCAATGGGACTTCCAAAGAAAGTTGAGTTCTCCTCTCAGATTTTCCCTATGGACAAGGCCCTATGTATAAAGAATTGAGCAGAGACTGATCATATGCACCTGCCCTCCATTCAAGACTGGGCAGCAGAGTCCTGGTTTAAAGCTCAGGGTTGCTGGAGTCCCAGCAGTAAGAACTCCCCAGCTATCAGCAAGTCATCCTCTATCTTAGGTCTGCAACACACATCCGTGCCGCCGGTTTGGGACTTCTTGACTCATACCGGTGCCACGAACACATGTGCACCAATGTTACCCTATGGTAACAGGCACACACACGTAAAGCCACATGGAACATGTGTCCGTGTGGTTTGTACGTGTCTGCGTTTTTTAACACGGATGACATGTCCGTGTTTCGCCGGCATCACGCAGAAACGGACCCGCTAAAGTCAATGGGTCCGTGCCTGCACGTACTTGACACGTAGCATGTACATGTGCTATCCGTACTGTCCATGTGCGTTTTTTATTTTTTTTTAATGGTGAAACGGCTCAAACCACATGGACTGCACATGGACATGACACGTACGTATCTCACGCATACACGGACACTCTACACGCACGCACGGCAAGCATACGCCATCACACTGATGTAACACGTACTGGAGAAATGGTCAACCAAAACGGAACACGGACCCGAAAAATGGACCGTGAGACACGCACGTGTTTTCTGCGGACGTGTGTTTTAGGCCTTCTGGATAGGGTATATCTTGTTATTTTTTGGGGGCAGGATCCTTGATAAGGCCCACAGTTTATTATTAACAAAACAGGGATCAGAGTTTTATTCTCCAAACTTATAGGAAGGTATAGAGACAATTAAAAAACTTTTAAAGAAAAGTTAAATGTCTACCTGTATTTCATTTACCTGGAATACCTCTAATTTGGACTTTATATCATGGGATAGGGTTGAACTTAGTAATAGAGGTTACCCAGCAATATTCCTATAGGTCTTCATTCACATAGACAAATTATTTGTTTAGTGATGTACCTAAAACACATTGCAGACTACATTGGGCTATATTGCAGTTTTTGAGCCGATTATGCAGCTGGTGCTGAATATTGGATGAAATATCTAACATAGTCAATCAATCATATAACCAAACCTGTAGATGATCCTATTTTATTGTGCAAGTCTGTTATTTCAATCACCTTTAGGCTATGTGCCCACGTTGCGTTTTTTCATGCGTTTCTGCAGTGTTTTGAACTGCACCTTTTTAGTGCCAAAATGCATGCGTTTTGATTTCCCAGCAAAGTCTATGAGAAATAGGGATTTCTTGTGCCCACCATGCTGTTAAAAACGCTGCGTTTAATTTGCATAAATTTGGGTCAAAAACTCAGCGTTTAAAGAAGCAACATGTAAGGCCCTGTGCGCACTAGTGCGTTTTACCCGCGGATTTACCCTCGGATTTGCCGCGGAAATTTCTTGAGAAATGTCTGCAATCTTTGTGCAGACATTTCCCAGCAAATCCTATGTGAAAAAAAAATAGCTGTGCGCACACTGCGGATTTTTCTCAAGAAATTTCCTTGAGAAGAATTTCTTGAGAAAATTTCTTGAGAAAATGAGCATGTCCATTATTTTCCGCAGGTACCTGCGGAATACCCCCGGAATTTCACTCCATTCACTGTAATGTAATCGCAAAATTCCGGGGGTATACCGCAGGTAGCAAATAATGTGCGGTATACCCCCGGTATAGCCGCGATTTACCTGCGGTAATGCTCATTGCTGCCTGCGGTTTTGCAGGAAGCGATGTCATTATGCCAGGAAGAGGAAGCGGAGCAGAGTAAACAAAGTGTCACACTCCCTGGACGCCGCACAGAAACACTTCCGTGCGACCTCCAGGTGCCCGTGCAGTCTGTGTCCCGCTCCAGCCTCGCGGCTGCCTGCACTGCAGCGTGTCAGTGTGTGCCCGCAGTGTCAGCAGCTTGTCACCCTGCAGTGTCAGTGTGTGCCCGCAGTATCGGCAGCTTGTCACGCTGCAGCGCAGGCAGACACTGACACAGGGAGACACTGACACTGCACTGCAGGGTATCAGTGTCTGCTCGCAGTATCAGCAGCTTGTCACGCAGCAGCGCAGGCAGACACTGACACCCTGCAGTGCTGGCAGCCGCGGGGATGATGATCGCTGCTGTCAGGAGGTGAGATCATTACCTGCTGTGATGATCTCCTGCCTCCTGACGTCACCGCGGTCACTGCTGTCTATGCCCGTCTCGCGAGCGGCCCGAGACTGTCACTAGCGGTGACGTCACGGGCTCTCGCGATACTTCTGACAACGCGGCGGGCATAGAAGTCAGTGACAGCGCTGACGTCAGCAGTACAGGAGATGATCACAGCAGATAATGATCTCATCTATCCTCCTGGCAGCAGCGCTCGGCATCCCATGCAGTGACCTGGGCTATTGATGTTAGCTCAGGTCACTGCATTGCTCTCCCAGCCAATGGGGAACATTCTGTTCTTCATTGACTGGGACAGCGACTATGGTATGGATCGCCGTGGGACCCCCCCCCCTTATTGGATTATGCCGGAAGTGGAATTGATTGTTCTTTTCAATAAATAGGTGAAAGAGGGAATGTTTTGGGGAGTGTTTTTTCAAATAAAACTTTTTTTGTCTATTTTTTATTTCTTACTGACTGGGTTGGTGATGTCGGGTATCTGATAGACGCCTGACCTCACCAACCCCAGTGCTTGATGCCAGGTGACATTACACATCTGGCATCAACCCCATATATTACCTTGTTTGCCAACGCACCAGGGTAACGGGATGAGTTGGGGCGAAGCACCAGGATTGGCACATCTAATGGATGCGCCACTTCTGGGGCGGCTGCGGCCTGCTATTTTTAGGCTGGGGAGTGTCCAATAACAGTGGACCTCCCTAGTCTGAGAATACCAGAATACCAGACCACAGCTGTCCGCTTTACCTCGGCTGGTGATGCAATTTGGGGGGGACCCCACGTTTTTTGTTTTAAATTATTTATTTAATGTAAAATAACAGCGTGGGGTGCCCTCTGTTTTGGATTACCAGCCAAGGTGAAGCTGCCAGCTGTGGTCTACAGGCTGCAGCCATCTGCTTTACCCTAGCTGGCTACAAAAGATGGGGGGACCTCACGTCGGTTTTTTTTTTTAATTATTTATTTATTTTATGGCTAAATACAAGGCTAAGCACCCTTTAGTGCCACATGAAAGTCACTAAAGGGTGCCAGCTTAGAAAATGCAGGGGGTTGGGACATTATATAGGTCTTTCTCATCTATCTATCTATCTATCTATTCATCTAGCTATCTATCTATTCATCTATCCATCTTTCCCTCTATCCATTATCTGTCTATCGATTATCTATATTATTTATTGCAAAACCGCAGGGACCAACCTGCGGTAAATTCGCGGCAAATCCGCGGCAAATCCGCATGCGTTTTTCCCGCGGATTTTTCCGCAGGTGCGGAAATCTTCAACTCCCAGAAGTTTCTCAAGAAATTTTCTTGAGAAAAATCACTTTTCTAGTGCGCACATAGCCTAATTGTTTTTGCCATTTGAGGTGCGTTTTGCTAACATTGAAGTCCTTGAAGTTGCTAACATTGATTCCTGCGTTTTACCAGCTTTTTAGGTGCAGAAAACATGCATTTTGGACTACCTAAACGCATGCTTTTTGCACATCAAAATAATGATTTCTTATGTCTCTTTACACACACATAGTCTGACAATTAAAACATAGAAAAATTTCTATTTATTGCTATTTTTGTGATAAATATCATATTACCGCTAAGATTTTAATAAATATTTCAATTTCCATTATTTATCTACAAAATATAGAATTGATTCTTTTTTTTCCCTTTTTTCATTTTGTTTGACTATTTAAACTTTATTTAGCAGTGTCTTTATGTTCAAAACGCATCTCTCAAAACGCAATGGAAAAGCAGGTAAAAAGCGCTAAAAACGCATCAAAAACGCGGTAAATACGCATGCATTTTTAGCGTTATTTTGTTGTCAAAAGCAACTTTGGCTAAATCAATTACAGCAAGAGGATGCGTTTAGAAATGCAAGGACCTCAACGCAACTTGGGCACATAGCCTTACCTGTCATCTAATTGCTTGCTACAGATCAACTCTTAACGTTCTGTTAACCCACATGAAAATATTTCTACAAAGTCCTCTCTCACGCATAAGATGTTCCCAGAGCTGCGGGAAGGAGAGCTGAAGTTGGGCACTGCTTATAACATTTATGATAGGAATAAAAATGTTCCACTGTGAAGACAAAACATGTCACACAACATCTAACAAGGAAATAAACTGATTAGGGGCAACTTGTAAAATGCAGAATTACACATAGTAACAATAGAGCAGAAATTCGCCTGACCGCGACAATTGCACCATCAATGCTTTTAATAAATAAGACCCTGTAATTTTATTAGTTGATAAGATAAAGTAATTGGCCATATTTGCCAGTCTTCTCAGGGTGACCCACTAAGCCAAGGACAGCAATCTAGATATAAAAAGAATTGTTTTTGTAAGTGTAACATCTATTTTTTTATTAATAATGATAATAATAATAATGATGATGATGATGATGATGATGATGATGATGATGATATTATTATTATTATTATTATGGAACAATACTCATGTTTGCGCTTTATGTGCTGGGTGATTAGGGGGGGAACATTGAACCATTTCCAGCCTTTAGATCTATCGTTGTGAGATCCATATATCTCAAATCCTTTATGTCCTGGAATATGGTTTTTTTTTTATGTCAACTTCAAAAATGATGTGAGTGATGGAGGTGACATAAGTTGTCATTTTTCAAGTCCATTTCAACTACTAGAGAATGTGCACTACCTAGACAGGACAAAGTTCAAATCTGCCTCCACCTATTAGACATTCATGACTGATTAAAGCGTTATTGCCATCTTCATAAATGGGTACTGTCATATAGAGCTTATGATATGGTCTCACCTGGTGAGGTAGGTTTTCTTAGCCATAGGTCAGGGTGACCATAAAGGACTGAAGATGATCATAAAGGGAGCAGGATTTGCCAGATGACACGTGGATCAGCTGGGTATGCATGTAGGGAACACCAGGAGTCACAAATCCAGGAGTATGGATTTACACAGGAACTATAAATCTATAGTTAGACAACAACCCAAAAAATTGTTAATTGCAAAGTTTCATGATATCTGGAGACAGGTGGTCAATTACATAGATGTAGGCAATCAGCAAACAAATAGCAAAAGTGATTGATTGCAACTTGTCTCTTCAGGGAGGAAGGAGACAAACTCTAGTGCAACCTATTGGAAGCAGCAATCCTAAAAGTCAAAAGTGGCTCTTTAGCAAGCCTTTTCATGTGACCTATGATTTATGCTAGATCAGAACCTCAATTTGCAGACACAGTGTTTCGGGATGATTGTCCCTCGTCAGTGCAAAGTGTGAGATTTGATCTGGCAGTATGAGAAGCTCTACTGGGGTCTAAAGGGAAAACTTTTCTCCTTGTAGAGACTGACAAACCAATCTGGCTGTCAGTGGTGAGGAGTCTTATAGCTGCAATGCTCCTCTGGTTAATACTTGATTTCAGAAATGTATACTCACTGTTGCAACAGTGTTGTAGTAACAGCACCAGTACAGTTGAGAAGAGTTCATTATGTTTACAGAAAACAAATAGTAACCCTCAGGTCTGAGCCAGGAAGTAAATGCATATGGGTGAACATGCAGGAGTTCACTGACTAGATTAGCCAGCTGATGGATGGTGACGCAAACTCCAAAAATACATGTGACAACTGAATACAAATCATCAAATGTGTCGTAGTCATAGGAGGAAGCTCAGCTATAGGATGAAGCTACTGAATCAGATCTGTCACTCAAGGAGGAGTACCTGCCCCTATCAACAAGGAAATGAAGAAGCTTGGAACGCTGCATTCTCCTGAAGACACATGTTGAGAACAATGGGGCCATGAATTGTTACATAGAAAGTAGTAAAAAATGGACCCACACATATATAATGTACAATAAATAGGTTCTTCGCCTTTCTTGGCCAAAGTAGGATTAATGGCTCTCAAATTGTAGCAACCAGAGGCTGGGTTATAAAGATAATGGAGGGTACGGTAACAGATTAGCACAGCAAGCTACACTGTTTTGGCAACTCTAGAGTAGGACTAATAGTGCAGCACAGTTGGCTGGGCTGTTTCTATAGCACCTATTCATTTCAATGAGAGTTATAAAAACAGTGTAGTGCATCTGTTTTCTTTTTGTAGCCGTTTCTGGTGGCCTGGACCTGTTCATTCTTTTTTCTAGTCTGCATCTTCCAATATTTCTTGGATACATCTTTCACTATGTGTCCAAAATATTTACCATTTCGTACACATGATACTGGTATTGATAATAGTTTCCTCACAGGTTTTCATGATCAATCTGAAACGTCGTCAAGATCGTCGAGTCCGTATGCTACGTAGTCTATACGAACTGCAAATCCAGGCGAAGACATTTGATGCTGTGGATGGCAAGTGAGTCTATAACTGTAATGTAGTGCTGTGCTGTCTTTCCTTTTTATTGTTGGAATATTCTCTTTGTCAGAAATGTCTCAATATGATGGATAATGAACTGTAATATATTAAACAGAAAATAATAGTATGTTATGACCATGTTTAAAAGCACTCACATTCAATGTTTCATTATCATCTTTCATTGCCTAGTCCCTCATGATAACACCGAAAATATTCGTTTTATTTTTGGTATGGTGTAGTGGTTATGTTGATCTCAAGTATCCAACTATAAGCCAGAATGACTGCAGCCTGGGGAAGAGCTCTGTCTCCTACCAACTGTACAATTGTTACGTCACCGCCGGAGTCTGCTCCAGCGACTTCTGCTCCGATCGCCAGGCGACACCGTGTTCCTGCCGTGGATGGTGCTGGTGATGGGAGAGAAGTCGATGCCAGTGGCACCAGTGGGCGCAGGCTCCGATCATCCACTGGGCTGGGTTAGCTTTGGATCTGCAGTACCGCTGACTGACTGTGGGTGGCATGTGTCTTCCAGCTGAAGTTGCCAGCGTTCAGCTACAGCCAATGGGAAGACACCACACCCTTCTTATTTCCCCTCCTGTCACATGATCACTGCCAGATATAGTTCTGATTTTCCTGGCTCCTGTTACATCCTATTCTGTTGGTGATTCCTGTGTTGACTTCTGCGTGTTTTTGACTACCCTTCTGCCTACTGTTTTTGTACCTTGCTGCCCGACCCGGATCTGACCTCTGCTACGTTTGCTGATTACGTCACTGCCTGCCGATTCTGTCCCTGTTCCGCAATTCCTGGTTTGACCCTGCCTGACTACTACTCTCATCGGACTGCAGCCTTCCACAGGTAGTGATCTCCAGGGTCCTGTGTAATTCCAAATCCCTGTATAGGGGTTAAAGGGTTTCAGGGTTCTGGGGTTCCTACTTGGTGAGTGGCTTCCCTCTAGCCTCCCCTTTAGAGCCCATCTGAGTCTGTGGATCCAGGCAGGCGTTACATTATATCTGGCCCTCTAACCAGGAGAGAAAAAAAAATGGATTCTCTCCATGCTGTGCTAAATCAGGTGCACACCCTTTCTGGGCTTGTACATGGACTGACACAGCAAGTGCAGGATCTCAGGTCTGCTCAGGTCCAAGCCCCCGCTGCAGTACTTACCTCAGCATGTCCAGAGTCCCGTCCACTGCAAGGGAGCAGATAACGTGGTGGAATGCCTGGATCAGAGAGGCAATCACTTCCAAGGCAGCAGCACCACCTGAGCGGACCCCAGGATACCCGCTCAGGTGCCCAGGTACTTCCTGCAGACCCTATGAGGTTAATGTTACCTGTCTCATTGTCTCACCAGGGAAAATCTGTACGGCTGCAGGCCTTTGTTGATTGTGGCTCTGCTGCTAATTTTATAGACACTATTGTAGCAAAAGAGCTGGTTTTGACTTTTCTAAAGTTAAATGCACCTTTTAGAATATCTGCTATTGATAGCACCCCTCTCACTCTGGGTGTGGTTACTTTTGTAACTCCAGAGATCTCCATGCTTGTTGGTGCTCTGCATGTAGAATCTGTGTCATTTTTTGTTCTTGAGAATCTGATGTCAGCAGTGGTATTGGGCATGCCAAGGCTGCGTAAACATAACCCGGTCATAGACTGGCATCAGGGTGAGATTGTGCGCTGGAGCCCTGAGTGTCAGGAGACGTGCATGTCTTTATCTGTGAACCTGACTAGAGCTAAACCTATCTTCATACCTTATGCATTCAGGCATTTTGCTGATGTGTTTTCTGTATCTGAATCTGAAAAATTACCTCCACACAGAGATTATGACTGCCCCATAGATTTGGTCCCCAATTCCCGACTCCCCAAGGGTAACATGTATAATCTTTCTGGTCCGGAGCGTCAGGCCATGAAATATTATATACCAGACAGTTTGCAGAGAGGGTTCATAAGACCATCCAGGTCACCAGTCGGCGCTGGATTCTTTTTTGTTGATAAGAAAGATGGTGGCCTCAGACCTTGTATTAACTACTGTGAACTGAATGCTATTACTGTAAAGAATCAGTACCCTCTGCCACTCATCCCCAATCTGTTTAACCAGCTCATAGGAGCCCGGTGGTTCACCAAGCTGGATCTCAGGGGTGCATATAACCTCATCCGTATCAGAGAAGGGGATGAGTGGAAAACTGCATTTAATACTCCAGAGGGACACTATGAGTACCTAGTAATGCCTTTTGGATTAAGTAATGCGCCGGCTGTGTTCCAGAACTTTGTTAATGACATTTTCAGAGATATTTGTGGTCAATATGTGGTGGTCTATCTGGATGATATCCTGATTTATTCTCCTGATGCTACGTCACATGTCCAACATGTATGCACTGTACTCCAGAGACTCAGGGATAATTCCCTATTTGCTAAATATGAGAAATGTGTTTTTTTTGAGGCAGAGGTTAATTTCCTGGGTTATATATTGTCTGCAGAAGGCTTCCGCATGGATCCCTCTAAGCTTCAACCGATTAAGGAGTGGGTGCAACCCAAGTCTCTGAAAGCCTTGCAGCGTTTT